>NW_015386481.1:416720-433028 GCF_001527695.2 Protobothrops mucrosquamatus
TCTCTCTTTTTTTTTTTGCAAATTCTTGAAATGTTCCACAGAAGCTATTGCTAAAAATGTTTGATGAATATATGTTGTGTGTCTATGTGAATGACCTTGGGAGCCTTTCAGTCTACAAAAGGAGGGAGGGGGGTAGGAAATATTTCAGAAGAGACCCCCCCCTGTAATTTCCCAGGGAGTAAAAGGAAAGGAGGGCAATGTCAATCTTAAGAGGTCAGCCAGACAAGAAACAAGACCTGGTAAACTAATGTTATTTTACGGATAGTCCTCAACTTATGACAATATGTTTAATGACCGTTTGAAGCATTGAAAAAAGTGTTGCTAAGTGAGAAATTTTTCACACAACTGTCGTACGTCAAGGATTTAGTTTCATCCATAAACTTTCTTTAGATTATAGAGACTCAATGTGCCCTCAGTTAGTGCGTGTCTAGGTTATGTGTGTGTCTCTCTTCGTGTTTTTGTGTGTTTGTGTGTGTGTGTGTGTGTCCCCTCCACCCCCTCCCGGCCTGCTTCCTCCTAACTTAAAAATGGCCACGTCCTTTCCATTCCGTTTGTTATTATTGATATTAAAAATGGAAGGCAATGATGATTATAATTGGCTTGCGCAAAATACATTAATTTTCAAGGAACCGCATTATGAAATGCCGTTTCTGTTGCTTCAGATAATGACAAAGGGAGGGGAAAAAAATGGATTAGTCATTTAGAAATAAAAATAACCGAATAGACGGGGTCTCTTTCCCGCAGATTGCCAGCTTCGTGTATTTAACCTGTTCTGTGCTTTCTTTTTCTGGCGTGTGTTTTACAAGGGTTGGCCGTTGACCAAAAATCAAATTTCTCTGGAGTCATTTGCCGTTCTTTATTTCACAAGCCAGTTCCAGCTATGATGTCACTGCCCTCACATTACATTTGTCTGCTCCCCTGGGTGGGTATGGAAGAAGTCTTACTGAAATGTCAAAAAGAGTATGAATATTCGAGCAATTTCTCGTTCACCGAAGGCAGAATTGCACAGCCAGAGGCGGGTTTTGGAGGCCGCCGACAGCATTTGTTGCTCAGTTGTCCTTTCTTACATGCTCAGGGGGTCACCAGTTCCCACCCAACTTTGTCTCCTTGGGCTCAGCTCGATGTTGTGTTCAGTTCATCGGACAGACAGCCCCCCGATTTTTTTTAAAAAAATATTAAAATTATTGTTGGAGAGAGATATTGTCCCAGTCGGGAGGAGGAGTCAAGCGGGAAATTAGTCTGGAATCATTACGTAGTCACAAGAGGCCAGGCTTTGAACCGCCTTCAGTGCCGTTGAACCTTATGTGGTCTTTCCCAGGAGCTGTCAGGCCCAGTCTGGGAATATTCCTGTAAAATAGGGTTTGTTACCGACAAATAGAGCTGTCAGCCCTTTGCTGAAACGCCCAGAATCCCCCAGCCAGCCAAAACCGTACCGTCCTTCCTGATTTACCACCGCGAGACCACCAAATTGAGCGCAGCCAAAATAGAGCTTTTAATAGCTGTCTAGAACCTGGCAGAACCTCTTTCCAGACCCATCCTGAAGACCAGTTTTGCCGACAGCCGTTCGTCGAGGGCGCCTGGTTTTTAAGGCGCGGGCGAGACGACGTGTCTGTCTCTCTCTCTCTCTCTCTTGGCTGTTAAATCAGTTTGAACAGATAGACTCCGAAATTTTCCTTCCTTCCTTCCTTTCTCCTGTTTATTAAGGGAAGGGATCACTTTCTTTTTTTAAAAAAAACCCCACAGGTGCTCTGTTTTTGCTGGAGGTGAAAGCGTTTTGTTTTTGAGTGTGTGTGTGTGTGTGTGTGTGTTTCATTTGAGCGACACGCAGACAGCTCAGGCAGAAGCATGTTTCAGCTGCAAATTGCTTCGCCCGGGGTGAACTTGCCTGTCCCGGAGAATTTACCTCGAGACGTCTTTATTTTAATATTTGAGAGAGAGGCAGAGATGGGCGAAGCACGATCGGCGCCCTGGTTTTCCCCAGGAATCCCATCCCGGCCGCTGCGCCAAGGCAGATGTTCCAAGGGTGCGGCTTTGGCAGACCGAGACCGTTGAATTTCCGCACCAAGTTAATAAAAGGGGCAGGACAGAGAAAGGAAAGAGGGTACGCGAGATTTGGGACTTCTCCAGTCGGGAGAAAGACGGTTGTCTTTCTCCGTTTCTGTTGGAGAACCTCTCCTGGTGGCCTCCTTTTCTTCACGTTTGTAGTTCAGTTGGCAGTTTTGCCAAGCCTCCAAGGTCAGTGGTTCTCAACCTTTGGCCACTTAGAGAGGGGTGGACTTCAACTCCGAGAATTCCCCAGCCCGCTTGCTCCGGAATAGTATGGGGCCTCCTGGTTGATGAGGGGGTTGATCTAGAAGACCTCCAAGGTCCCTTCCGCCTCTGTTATTCTGTTATTCCAAGAGAGAGCTGAGCCTCAGAAAGGAAAGACACACAGCGGTGAATGCATAAAGGATTTTTTCTCTACAGGATGTGTGTGTGTGTGTGTGTGTGTGTGTGTGTGTGTGTGTGTGTTGGAGAAGCAACATTAATCATTCTTCTCCAGCTCCCTCCTGGCAGCCAAGCTATGGGGGGGGTGCATAAGAGGCCGCACTGCACGTTGTGCGCCCTTGACTTCTGGATTTCTGCGCCCCTCCCCAGCCCTAATGGGGGTTCTCCCCTCCTTGTCGCCCCACCTGCCTCCCTTGCCAATCAATACATCTCCAACCTTGGTGACTGGGCTTGTGCGACACTATTTCACACACACACCCCTTCTGAAGGCACCGTGGGAGACTTCTGCTGTTTGTGAGATGCGCTTGACACGACCTTCACCCGCCGTCGACAAACGCAGAAGTGTTGCCAGCCTCACGTTGATGGGAGACGTGTTTGCTTGCCGTGTTTACACAGATTGGACAGTAAAAGGTGGCGTTAAAGGAGCAGGCTGGGGGGGGGAGGAGGAGGAGGAGGAGGAGGAGGAGGAGGAGGAGGATGGGTTCCTTAGGGAACCGGGAGCCAGTAGGGCCAGTACTTTCCCCCAGTAAGAGCCAGTTTGCCTCCAGCGTAAAGGTGTTGGCCTAGAAAACAGGAGGCTGGGAGTTCTAGTCCGACCATAGCCATGAAAGCAGGGAGGGTGACTGTGGGCCAATCACTACGAGACGGCAAGGTCTAGTCCCGCCTTAAGACATGAAAGCCAGCTGGGTGACTTTGCACCAGTCACCAGGAGACGGTGAGTTCTAGTCCTGCCTTAGGCATGAAAGCCAACTGGATAACTCCAGGAGACGGTGAGTTCTAGTCCTGCCTTAGGCATGAAAGCCAACTGGATAACTCCAGGAGACGGTGAGTTCTAGTCCTGCCTTAGGCATGAAAGCCAACTAGATAACTCCAGGAGACGGTGAGTTCTAGTCCTGCCTTAGGCATGAAAGCCAACTGGATAACTCCAGGAGACGGTGAGTTCTAGTCCTGCCTTAGGCATGAAAGCCAACTGGATAACTCCAGGAGACCGTGAGTTCTAGTTCTGCCTCTGGCATGAAAGCAGGGTAGATGACTTGGGCCAATCACCGGGAGACGGTGAGTTCTAGTCCCGCCTTAGGCATGAAAGTAGGCTGAGTGACTTGGGCCAATTACCAGGTGATAGTGAATATAGAAGGTAGAATAAAAGAGTTGGAAGGGACCTCAGAGGTCTTCTAGTCCAACCCCCCTGCTCAAGCAGGAGACCCTATACCAATTCAGACAGGTGGCTGTCCAGTCTCTTCTTAATATCCTCCAGTGATGGAGCACCCACAACCTCTGGTGGCAAGCTGTTCCACTGGTTAATTGTCCTCACTGTTAGGAAGTTTCTCCTTAATTCCAGGTTGCTTCTCTCCTTGATAAGCTTCCATCCATTTTTTCTTGTCTTGCCTTCAGATGGCTTGGAAAATAGGTTGACCCCCCCCCCTCTCTTCTCTGTGGCAGCCCCTCAAATATTTAAAACATTTGAAACAAAGGGAGCTTCATGTCAAATCTGAAATGCCAAAACGAAACTCAGAACATTACAAGCCAAGATTGGTCTGCAGGTGTCTTATACAAAGCATTAAAAAAATCCCTGCCAAGGCATAAATTTTGTAAATCTGGAGGAACCATCCATTTAAACTAGGTGCAGGCTCCGAGCAGAATAAAACAAAATAAAATAATAAAAAAAACCCTGCAGTTGTAGGAATTCTGAATGCCTTCTTGATGTTTCGGGCGACAGAAATCAATTCTGCAATGACTTAGACTTATCGACTCCTCTGCTTACCTTGGACCGTGAAATTTTCCATAGATAGATAGATAGATAGATAGATAGATGATAGATAGATAGATAGATAGATAGATAGATAGATAGATAGATAGATAGATAGATAGATAGATAGATAGATAGATAGATAGATAGATAGATAAAAGGGGGGGTTGTATTGGCAAGCCTCGTGTCAGAATTTGTGTACCAGTTATAATTACACCAGCTTTTTAACCTAGATATTATCCCACGGCAATTTATAATTAAATCAACAAACGGTCCTGAAGGATTAGAAACGTATTTATGTTAGATTCTTCACCTTGGTGGAGATTTTATTATCTCTTTCTCCATCACTCCTTTTCCTTGCAACCATGTTCCTCCAAGATTTAGAGACCAAATACAGTTTCAGTCTGAAAATTAGTTGTGTGTGTGTGTGTGTGTGTTCCTCCTTTTTGCAAGTCACCCCTGCCAGCTTTAAAAAAAAACACCACACACATTCCAAGGAGGGGACCTTTGGCTGCCTTTGGGACATGGGGAAGGGGGCGCAGGGTCACATGGGGTGTGGGAGGGGGGGAAAGGGTGGCCTCTGAGTTTGGGGAAAAAAAAAGGAACAGCGGAACGTTGTTATTCTGTTATTTATTCTGAATGGTGTTCAAGGTTGGAAAATGACACCATTATTTTGGAACACTTTAATTAGATCAGCGCTTGTAGTTTGGGCTTTAATAAGTATCCTCTTCTCTAGTGCATATTATAAAATATTTATTTAGGATCGCTAATTTGCTCTAGGGAGGGAGAATGGAAGGAAGGAAGGAAGGAAGGAAGGAAGAAAGAGCTTTCCTCCAGAAATTGTGGGTGCTCCACTACTGGAGGTCTTCCAGAAGAGACTGGACAGCCATTTGTCCAGCATAGAAAAGGGTCTCTGGCTTGGGCAAGGGGTTGGACTAGAAGACCTCCAAGGTCCCTCCTAGCCCTGTGATTCTACGTTGAATCCGAAAATGAATTTATTGCATTTGTGTCCTTGCATCAGAGACGAGGCCGTGGGCAATTCTGCGGAGAGCATCCCAAGCCCCTTCCCCGTTATCTGAAAGGGAGGGAAGGAGGGAGGGAGGAAGGAAGGAAGGAAGAAGAAAGCAGGAGAGAAGGAAGGAAGGAAGGAAGGAAGGAAGGAAGGAGAAAGTGGGAGAGAAGGAAGGGAGGGAGGAAGGAAGGAAGAAAGGGAGGAAAGGAGGGAGGAAGGAAGGAAGAAGAAAGCAGGAGAGAAGGAAGGAAGGAAGGAGGGAAGGAAGGAAGGAAGGAAAAAAATTTCCACTATGGTGCAAATGCAATTTAATAATAACCTCCTTATTTATTTTATGTTTTATTTTGTTGAGAACTCGGGGGGGGGGGCTGACAGGGGGCAGCTGGGGAGAACCAAGATGGCTGAAGTCAGAATGAGAACAACCGTAATAGTAATATTACTGCTATTAATGACGATCTTGCAGGCAATTTCCTTAAAATAATGTTACCCTCTAATAATTGAACATGCATTTTCCATAAGTGCCTAGATGGCTTGCATCCATCGCTATAGCAACTCCATAGACCTTTTCAGTTTGTCACTGCGCCCCATTAGTTTGGTGTGTTATCTGGGGAAGGGGTGCGTGTGTGTGTGTGTGTGTGTTAAGTACGTTCCCTTACTCCATAGTGAAGAGTTTCTAACTCACATTTTTAATCCTTAGTTGGCCTTCAGATTTAACTTGGTCCCATCTGAAAAGCAAAGCTACACACCTTCATCTCCTCTCCTCCTCCTCCTCCTCCTCCTCCTCCTCCTTTTCCTCCTCCTCCTCCTCCTTCTCTCCTCCTCCTCCTTCTCTCCTCCTCCTCCTCCTCCTCTTCCTTCTCTTCCTCCTCCTCCTCCTTCTCTCCTCCTCCTCCTTCTCTCCTCCTCCTCCTCCTCCTCCTCCTTCCTGTTTTGCTTCCTTTGTATTCTTCTCCACTCCTTCTCCTCCATTCTCTTCTCCCCTTCTCCTTCTCCACCATCTCCTCTTCCTCCTCCTCTCCTTCCCCACTCCTTCCTCTTCTTTCCTCCTCCTCCTCATCCTTCCTGTTTTCCTTCTCCTTCTCCACCCCTCCTCTATTCTCTTTTCCCCTTCTTCTTCTTCTTCTTCTTCTTCTTCTTCTTCTTCTTCTTCTTCTTCTTCTTCTTCTTCTTCTTCTTCTTCTTCTTCTTCTTCTTCTTCTTCTCCTTCTCCTTCTCCTTCTCCTTCTCCTTCTCCTTCTCCTTCTCCTTCTCCTCCTCCTCCTCCTCCTCCTTCTCCTTCTCCTTCTCCTTCTCCTCCTCCTCCTCCTCCTTCTCCTTCTCCTTCTCCTTCTCCTTCTCCTTCTTCTTCTTCTCCTTCTCCTTCTCCTCCTTCTCCTTCTCCTTCTCCTTCTCCTTCTCCTTCTCCTTCTCCTTCTCCTTCTTCTTCACCACTCCTCCTCTTCTTCCTCCTCTTCCTCCTCTCCTTCACCACTCTTCCTTCTCCTTCCCCACCACTCCTTCCCTTCTTTTCTTTCCTCCTCCTCCTCCCCCTCCTCCTCCTCCTCCTCTTCCTCCTATCTTTCCCTTTTCCTTCTCTTCATCCTTCTCCTTTCCATATCTCTTTTCCCTTCTCCTTTCCTTCATCCCTTCCCAAGAGATTAAAATTTCAGGTAGGGTGAACTGCCTACAAAGAGAAAATTGGGAAGACCTTTAAGGAACACCAGGGCTATCTTTATCCCACCCGACTCTAAAAATACTGTTTTAATGTATATCTCCAAAGAAAAGAAAAGAAAAAGAAATTTGGGGGAAATTTGGCATTCCTCTCTCAGGGCATATCTCCGCAGAGCTCCTACAAGGGCTGTTTAAGAGGGATACCTCGGGAATTGTGGTTTCGTCTGTGGGGGAAGCAGGAATATTATTAATATATTTGTTTTGCTGAGACGATCTGCAATCCAGATGTCAGTTGCTCTCTTATTATCCCCCCAGGAGAAGCAATGGCGGCTTAAACTTTGCTAATAAATGCACGTCCCTCCCAAACACTCTCGTAAAACCCGTCTCCCCATCCAACTTTTCCAATTAGAGCGAATATAAATAACGGAGAAGTCCACCATCTTCTTTTATGGGAGTTTTAGTTCCAATCCCCGCGACTTGCAAATCTACTCATTAGTCAGAGAATGTCCCAGCAGCCTTTGAAAAAAACAAAAATTTAAAACCCGAACACAGGCAGGTCCTTGACTTACGCCAGTTCGTTTAGTGGCTGTTCAAAGCTACAACGGCACCGAAAAAAGGGACTTAGGACCGTCTTTTCACGCTTAACGACCCTCGCTGCATCCCCAGGGCTGGAAGGGACCTCGGAGGTCATCTAGTCCAACCCCCTGCTGAAGCCGGAGACCCCGTGCCATTCTGAATAAATGCCTGCCCAATCTCCTTTTTGAAAAACTCCATGTGAAGGAGAACTTCTGAAGGCAACTTCTGTTCTATCTGGGACGATAGAATTCCAGAATCACAGAGGTGGAAGGGACTTCGGAGGTCTTCTAGTCCAACCCCCTGCCCAAGCAGGAGACGCATTACCAACTCAACCACTGCACCTTCCCCGCCGCGGCAAGGAAGTTTGTAAAATGGGGCAAAACTCAACTTAAGAAACATCTCGCTTAGCAAAAGAAAAACGGGGGTCCATGGTGGTCGTACGCCGAGGACTCCCAGTAGAGAAACCAACGAGAGATGAATGTTCAGCCTTTTAATTGCGGCAGGAGATAATCGGCGTCCAGTTCCGAGTTTTCCCACTCCGGAGGGCTCTGCCTGTTTGGGAACGTGGCCCCGGAGTTCGCCAAAAGCTGCGGCAGATGTAAATCGGATCGCCTCTCGGATGCCTGGAGACAGACCCCTTTTCCAGCTGCCACTCATCTGATCTGCAAAGCCTTTTAGTGGAGATATTAAGCTCCACGGCCAGCGGCCTCCTCCAGATGTTGCTAGATTAATTTCCATGATCTGTCACACCTCTGGCTAGGACTCTTTGTGTGTGTGTGTGTGTGTGTGTCTGTGTGTGAGTGAGTGTGTTCAAGGAGGATGGGAGGGTCATCTGCTCCCCTTCCTGGCCTTGTAATTCTGCCTTCTTTCCAAGCCAGGAGTGAGGCCGATGGCGTGAATGTGGCCCTAGAAGAGGGGTCTTCAAACTTGGCCCTTTTATGACTTGTGGACTTCAACACCCAGAATTCCTCAGCCAGCGTGCCTGGCTGAAGAATTCTGGGAGTTGAAGTCCACCCCTCCTGAAGCCTGCTGGCAGGGGGATTCTGGGAGTTGAAGTCCACCCTTCCTGAAGCCTGCTGGCAGGGGGATTCTGGGAGTTGAAGTCCACTCTTCTTAAAGCATGCTGGCAGGGGGATTCTGGGAGTTGAAGTCCACCCTTCCTGAAGCCTGCTGGCAGGGCGATTCAGGGAGTTGAAGCTCACCCCTCTTAAAGCATTCTGGCTGGGGGATTCTGGGAGTTGAAGCCCACCCCTCTTAAAGCCTGCTGGCAGGGGGATTCTGGGACTTGAAGTCCACTCTTCTTAAAGCATGCTGGTTAGGGAATTCTGGGAGTTGACGTCAATTCCTCTTAAAGCCTGCTGGCAGGGGGATTCTGGGAGTTGACGTCAATTCCTCTTAAAGCCTGCTGGCAGGGGGATTCTGGGAGTTGACGTCAATTCCTCTTAAAGCCTGCTGGCAGGGGGATTCTGGGAGTTGAAGTCCACCCATCCTGAAGCCTGCTGGCAGGGGGATTCTGGGAGTTGAAGCCCACCCCTCTTAAAGTTGCCAAGGTTGGAAACGCACATCTCGGTTTGTGCTGGAGAAAAACAGGCTTGCATTCGGGATGCATGCCGACATCATCGTTCCTGACATGCTTCTTTGGCAGTGATTTAATTCGTATCTTCCTTTTACAAAGCATTTTAATTCCCTGTTTGAAAGGGGGGGGGGCGGGAAGAGAAAGCGAGATTTCTCCTCTCCTATAAATCAGAGGCTGAATCTCTTAACATTTACAGTTTTAAATGAATTCCTGCCGAGAGTCTCTTATAAGCTAGATTTATATCGGTTTTTTGCATTGAACTGTGTCGTTATGCGGGCGCAGGAAAAGGAAAAAAAAAAAAAACCTGGTACAAAATGAGGCATAATGCGAAAACATGCTGAAAAGACATTCCTCCAGAAATGTGGAACTAAAGAACAATCAAGAGTGGACATTTTCCTTTTAATGATCCTTGTGCTATGCTAGGGCAGGAACTTTTGCTGATGTCTCATTATAGATAAAAGAGAATGGAGGGATCTGATTTTCCCCTATCTGACCCAAACACGATCAGCAGGAAACGGAATTGAATAAGATCCGAGCGAGATCACTTTTATCGGTGAAACGTGGCTCTTTTGGAACAGGGAAGCATCTTTAGGGAAATATATTTTGGATCTATAGGGTCTCCTGCCTGAGCAGGGGGTTGGACTAGAAGACCTTCAAGGTCCCTTCCAACTCTATCCTGATTGATTGATTGATTGATCAATTGAAATGGTCTAGGGTCTCCTGCCTGAGCAGGGGGTTGGACTAGAAGACCTCCAAGGTCCCTTCCAACTTTATCCTGATTGATTGATTGATTGTTTGATCAATTGAAATGGTCTAGGGTCTCCTGCCTGAGCAGGGGGTTGGACTAGAAGACCTCCAAGGTCCCTTCCAGCTCTATTATTGTGTATTCTATTCTGCATTTTCCTGACGTGATCCCCCAAAAGGGATCACGTGTCCAGGGCTCCTTCGGAGATCTTGCAAGTTTGGTTCCAAGACAGGGACTATTGCAATAAAACAAGTTTTTTTTCTTCCCCTTTTACGTTTTCCCAGTGCATATAAAAGTTAGGTTTATCCTGCAGCCGATTAAGTGTGCAAGAGTCTCAGAAAGAACAATGCACGTACCTTAATTAAAAAAAAAAATACTTTATGGCTAAAAAATGCTAATCGTCATTTGAGCCTCCAGCAAAGTTGTAATATTTCTGGCTGGTGCGGGGTTGGTTTTTTTTTGTTTTTTGTCAAATGAACCACACACAATATCTGCAAAGGACAACATAGGGGGGCGCTGAAACGCGTTCTGATTGTATAAGTTCCCAAAGGCGGCCTAAGGCAGGGGTAGGCAACCTCGGCTCTTTTATGACTCGTGGACTTCAACTCCCAGAATTCCTGAGTCAGCTGTGCTGACTCAGGAATTCTGGGAGTTGAAGTCCACGAGTCATAAAAGAGCCGAGATTGCCTACCCCTGGCCTAAGAGGGATCCCAAAAATTTCCAGTGAGACAGTGGTTAAGTGACTTTTGCCCCATTTTACCGCCTTCCTTGCTGCAGTCCAGTTTCCTCTTCTTAAACGGGAGTTGAGGAATCGACGCAGGAAAAACAAAGTGCAGTTTGCTGAGGATCTGGTGCTCAAGCCCAAAAGAAGCTGGAGGAAAGATTACATTAATAATGAGCAGAGTGCCTGGCGCATTGCTGTCGCGACGCAACTTAACTTTACTGTATATTAAAAACAAAATCTGCGTGCCGGATGGCTCTAACTGCATCCCTGCATGCAGAGGCAGCAATGGGGGTAGGAAACCCACCGCCAAGCAGGGGTCTTGGATCCTCCCTCCTTGTTAGCCTTTAGATCCCCCCCCCCGTGCTTCCTCCAATTATTCTTTCTAATGGCCTGTGAGAATCACCTTGGGAGAAGGAAGGACTTTGTGCAGAGAAGACCAACTGCAATGCTTAAGGGGACTGGAGGCTAAAGCATATGAAGAACGGTTGCAAAAATTGGGGAGGTCTAGTTTAATGAAGAGAAGGACTAGGGGGGACATGATAACAGTCTTCCAGTATTTGAGGGGCTGCCTCAAAGAAGAGGGGGGGGGTTCCACCTATTTTCCAAAGCACCTGAAGGCAGGACATGAAGCAACGGATGTAAACCAATCAAGCAACCTGGAACGAAGGAGAAATTTCCTGACAATTAGAACAATTAACCAGTGGAACAGCTTGCCTCCAGATGTTGTAGGGGCTCCATCACTGGAGGCTTTTAAGAAGAGACTGGACAGCCCTTTGCCTGAAATGGTATGGGATTTCCTGCATGAACAGGGGGGTTGGGCTAGAAGACCTCCAAGGTCCCTTCCCACCCTATTGGAATCACATATTATGACAATATCTTATTATAAATCACATATTATGACCATTAATCCGTGGAACGGCTTGCCTCCAGATGTCGTGGGCGCTCCATCACTGCTTTTAAGAAGAGACTGGACAACTATTTGTCCAGAACGATATAAAATCTCCTCCTTGGAAAGGGGGCTGGACTAGAAGACCTCCAAGGTCCCTTCCCACACTATTATTCTAAGTACCTTAGTTGCATATAACTAGCGTCCTTTAAGATATTATGGCTCCTTAGCTGGAGATCCTGCAGACAAATCAGAATTGGTCATGAGCTAATGGAGATAAATGGGTCTTGTGAAGCCACACCACAGGCTGCCTGCCAGAAAAACCCCTTTTTGATTGATTTGTGGGGGGGGAACCCCCATTTCACCCCAGGGATTTTATTTCCAGGGGGGCCAGGGTGCTGCAAGAAAACACCTTCCCCCGTCAGATGATCTGGACCCCTGGATTCCAAAATGTCATTTTCGAGTGTCTAATTAAGGTATCACTTTGAAGGCATCATGTTATTTTAATTGAAACCGGTACGAGAAATTCTCTTCCAATTTCTTTTTTTTTTCTTTTTCCCCAGCTAAATTAGCAGTGCAGGCCTTTTAAGAGAGGCTTAATAAGACGTCGTTATTAATGGCAACACCCCACTGTGTGAAAATGTAAAGACGGAGCCGGTTACATAAAAGGCAGCCCTGTCATCGGGGCCTGAGATAAATTTATGTTCTTCCCCAAAGGATCTGGGTGGATTCGGGAGCTTCTAATCTAAGGGTTCCTTGGGAAAAAAAAAAAATCTCAGCCCAGGTCTCCAACACTGGTGTCCTTCCAAGGGACCTCGGAGGTCTTCTAGTCCAACCCCCTACTCAAGCAGGAGAGCCTATATCTTTCTGGACAAATGGCTGTCCAATCTTTTCTTAAAAACTTCTATTCTATTCTATTCTATTCTATTCTATTCTACTCTACTCTACTCTACTCTACTCTACTCTACTCAATTCTATATTCTATATTCTACTCTACTCTACTCTACTCTACTCAATTCTATTTTCTATATTCTATTCTATTCTACTCTACTCTACTCAATTCTATTTTCTATATTCTATATTCTATTCTATTCTATTCTATTCTATTCTATTCTACTCTACTCTACTCAATTCTATATTCTATATTCTACTCTACTCTACTCTACTCTACTCAATTCTATTTTCTATATTCTATTCTATTCTACTCTACTCTACTCAATTCTATTTTCTATATTCTATATTCTATTCTATTCTATTCTATTCTATTCTATTCTACTCTACTCTACTCTATTCTATATTCTATATTCTACTCTACTCTACTCTACTCTACTCAATTCTATTTTCTATATTCTATTCTATTCTACTCTACTCTACTCAATTCTATTTTCTATATTCTATATTCTATTCTATTCTATTCTATTCTACTCTTCTCTACTCTACTCTACTCTACTCTACTCTACTCTACTCTACTCTACTCTACTCTACTCTATTCCAAATCTATTCTACTCTATATAATTATACTCTATTCTATTCTTCACTGCTCTATTCTATTCTGTTATGTTAGAGGTATGCAAGCAGCCCGCAGACAGTTGAGGGGCCTTGTGCAGCTGGCCGGCTTGCAGGGTGTGTGTGTGTATGTGTGTGTGTTGTGTCCCTCCCCCAGTTCTGTGGCCACCTTCTCCTTGCACAACTTCCTGCTGGCGCTCAGCTCGGCATGGAGGAGATGCTAAACGACTCAATTAGTGCCGGTTTCAGATGTTGATCATAAAAAAAAAACCCACCCCTGTTTCCATCTAATTAGATGGGACATTAGTCGGTGCCTCCATCTTCAATTAGAACAAAAAAAAAAAAACATTTCAAATGTACTTTTAATTTATTTGCGCCTTGGATTCAGCCGCCAGCGGGGGGGGGGATGGGAAGATGGGCGGGGGTTGAAATGGCGAGATTGACAGCTCAGCCAGAAGCTGCGGATGGGTTGAAGTTATGGAGAGGGGAAGGCAGCCTTGACGGGCTAGGACAGAAGGCATGAGAGGGAGGGGGTCGTAGAGGTCATCTAGTCCAGCCCCTTGTTTCGGTGTCTAGCTGTGGAATTAAAGGCAAATCCTCAACTTATACGATCACAAAAGAATTACAGTTGCGATTAACCCGAAATCCAGGCAATGTTGCTGTTTTTAAGGGCAAATGATATCGCCGCCGAATTAAATTGTTGATTCATTTGTTCCAAAAAAAAAAAAAAAAAAGTTAAAAAAGAAGATTGGCAGCGCAGAATGAGATATTACGATTTGGCTCAGGCCGATTGGCGTTTCCGACTGCCAAAATTCTGCATTTTCAAGATTAGCCTCAATACGTTAACTCAGCCATCTGTATTTACCCGCAGGGCGACGGTCCTTGCGTCAGAACATAATCGCTTCACAGGAAACAGAAAAGGCCAATTAGTCTGCAACTGGGAGAGGCAGCCACTGGCTGACTTTGGTGGAGGGTAAAAAGCTGAGCATCGGGGTTTTCTTCCTGGACGGATGGGAGACCACCAGGAGATGTCCACTGCTAATGGGAAAGTCCAGAATTCGTCCCTCCAAAGAATAAACCTTCTCCACTTCTGCTACAAAAGGATCTAGACCAGGGTTTCTTTAAGATGAGTGGACTTCAGCTCCCAGAATTCCCCAGCCAGCTATGGGGTTTTGAGGGGGGGTATGTTTACCACCTTGAATTATTTGTAAAAAATAATAAAGGTGGGATACAAATAGAGAGTAGATAGATAGATAGATAGATAGATAGATAGATAGATAGATAGATAGATAGATAGATAGATAGATAGATAGATAGATAGATAGAAAAATAAAGAATGATAGATGATAGAGATGATAGGTAGATAAAGAGAGATAGAGATAGAGAGAATGATGGATAGATAGAGAAAGAATGATAGATAGATAGATAGATAGATAGATAGATAGATAGATAGATAGATAGATAGATAGATAGAGATAGATGATAGAGAAATAGAGAGAAAGAATAATAGATGTTAGATAGAGATGATAGAGGGACAGAGAGATAGAGAGGTAGATAAAAAGATAGAGAGAGATGAGAGAGATGATAGATACAGAGAGAATGATGGATGGATAGATAGTCAGATAGATATGAGAGAGAGAGAGAGAGAGAGAGAGAAATTTGCTTATTTTAAAGGCTCCAATAATATTGAACGGAGTCCAGCAAAGCCCCCCAGAAGTCTATGGAAAGATCCCTCCCAGCCATGGGTCATCCCAGGTAGACTGCTCCTAAATAAGGAGGTACAGCTAGCCCTGGACTTAACAACATTTAGTGACCGTTCGGCCTTACAACGGCCCTGACTTTAGGACCGTTAACGACTGTTGCAGCATCCCAGGGGTCACGTGATCAAAATCCAGGCCTTTGGCAACTGGTTCCAATTTATGACGGTCGCGACGTCCCCAGCCCACGTCACCCCCTTTCCGACAAGCCCACTCAGTGGGGGGAAAGCCAGATTCACTTAACAACCGGGTTACTAACTGAAGCGCTGCAGCGATTCCCCTCAGCAATGCCCCCCCACTTCCTTTCTCCTCCTCCCCGCCTGTGTGAGATCCGCACTCGGCTGACCTTGGCTGTCCCCCATCCCCGCTTTTGTGTCGAGTGACAAATTGTGCGATAGCACACAATAAGCTCCCCAGCAGCAACAACGGAGGGGGCTTTAATTGATTGCGCTCCCCTTCCCCTTTTTTGGGAAGGAAGACATTGATTTGACCCTGCAAATCACACACACACACACACACACAATCATTATGAGACTTAATGCACATCAAAAGACGGTTTATTATCGCGGAAGCCTGACGGCTTTTTGTCTTTTAATTATTATTTTAATGACATCTTTGTTATCTCCGGCAGGGCAAAATTCTCTTTTTTTTCTCTCTCTCTTCCCCTTCCTGGCTCAGTAAAGGAGAAAGACAGCTTCTTTTTTCTTCCCTGCTGCAAAAATACAGGTGGTCCTCGACTTACGACGACAACCGGGCCTGAAATTTTTGTTGTTAAGCGAGACGGTGGTGAAGCGAGGTTGTTCCTTGCTTAACAACCGCAGCGATTCCCTTAACAACCGGGACGAGGCAGGTCGCAAAAAGGGGTCAGGACTTGCTTAATAACTGCCTTGCTTAGCGACGGAAAGTTTGGGCTCAGTTATGGGCCTGAGGAGCACCTCTATGCCGTCCCCCCAAAAAATGCCGTCGTAAAACGGAGCAAAACTCACTTAACGATGAAGCCGCGGGAAAGTGGGGCCGTCGTAAGTCGGGGGCTACCTGCAGCCCCTGCCCAAAGGGATGCTGGGAAGGCCTCCTTGCCGGGTAAAGAGGTTGCGGAAGCAAAGTCATTAATATGACATTCGCGCCACCCTCGTAAAAGGCAAAACGCACTCCAGCCATGCCCAGAGGAGCAGCAAAGCAGCCTGGCTGGGGAATCCCAGAATGGCGTTGGAGGCCCTGGCAGATGTTGGAGGCAGCTGGAGGGGAATTGCCGGGTCCCCCCTCTCCTTTCTTCCCGGCTCGGATGTGGGGCTCTCCGAGGAAGCCCCTCTTCCCTCAAAGCCCAGCCTCCCCCCCACACACACACACGAAAGGGGGGGCTTGGCATACTGTGGGCACCCCTGGGGTGGTAGCCCTCCGAGGGATAAGAGAGGAGGGGAGGAGGGAGGGAGGATAAATGCAGAGAGGAAAGGAAAGGAAAGGAAAGGAAAAAGGGAGAGAGGAATGCAGGCAGAGGGACAAGAGAGGGAAGGAGGAAGGAAGGAAGGAAGGAAGGAAGGAAGGAAGGAAGGAAGGAAGGAAGGAAAAAGGGAGAGGAATGCAGGCAGAGGGACAAGAGAGGGAAGAAGGAAGGAAGGAAGGAAGGAAGGAAGGAAGGAAGGAA
>NW_015386481.1:433244-453170 GCF_001527695.2 Protobothrops mucrosquamatus
GGGGGGCTACCAGGACGAGGAGGGTCTTGGGACTTCAGACTCTTCTTTAAAACGTGGGGGTCGTGTGTGTGGCATTCACCGCACAACTCTACAATTTCAGTGTCGTGTTATTCGGGCTGTGTCTGGGTGTCTCTTGGGTCTGAGTCTCTTTCCTTGTTCTGAATGAATGAAGGATTATATCTCGGATACGGTTGAGGTGGTCCAATTGGGAAGCTGTTTGTGAAAATGTTTGAAATGATTTGTTTCTTTTTTGCAGAAAAAAAACAATAATTAAGTTATTGACAGCCGTATCACTTTTCATTTCCACAAACTTTCTATGTGTACTAAAATTGCATGTTGCCAAAGCTTGGCTGGGACATTGGAAGGATGTTGTTAGAGTTTTACATTTTACCCCAATTTGGCTATTTTGTACGTACATGGGAACTTCAAAAGTGCGGAGGGGATGCCGTCTTCTTTAAAACTGGCACCTGTCAATCAACTAGGGGCTGCCACAAAGAAGAGGGGGTCCACCTAAGCTCCAAAGCACCGAGGACAGGACTAGAAGCAATGGATGGGAACTAATTACTAGAAGCAACCTACAAATAAGGAGAAATTTTCCGACAATGAGAACAATTAATCAGTGAGAGGGCTTCTCTCCAGAAATTGTGGGTGCTCCATCACTGGAGGTCTTCAAGAAGAGAGTGGACAGCCAGTTGTCTGAAATGGGTTAGGGTCTACTGCATGAGAAGGGGGTTGGACTAGAAGACCTCCAAGGTCCCTTCTAACTCTGTCATCGTGTAGGAAAGTGTCTCCTGCTTGAGCAGGGGGTCAGACTAGAAGACATCCAAGGTCCCTTCCAGCTGTGTTATCCTGTAGGAAAGTGTCTCCGGCTTGAGCAGGGGGTCAGACTAGAAGACCTCCAAGGTCCCTTCCAGCTCTGTTATCCTGTAGGAAAGCGTCTCCGGCTTGAGCAGGGGGTCAAACTAGAAGACCTCCAAGCTCCCTTCCAGCTCTGTTATCCTGTAGGAAAGCGTCTCCGGCTTGAGCAGGGGGTCAAACTAGAAGACCTCCAAGCTCCCTTCCAGCTCTGTTGTTCTATATTCTAAAAAGATCCCTCTCTCCTTCTCTTCCAGGAAATCGCTGCCTACCTAATAACATTCGAAAAGCATGAAGAATGGTTAACAACTTCCCCTAAGACCAGGTAAGGCGGTCTCCTCGTGAAAACTTTGCGTGTGGTTTGCTCAATCGATGTTGGTCCCTAAAAGGGGGTGGGGGTGCGAGAGGTGGGGAGGGGGTGGGAAGGAGGGTCAGGCTGGGGAGGAGCCCCCCCCAACCCCACCTGCCACTCTCAAGAGCTCCTGACACCCAGGTCCGTTGACTTCATGAGCGTTTTATCGCGTGACATCAAAGCGATGGAGAGTGATCTCGACTGGGTGGGTGGATGGAGAGGCCGCCTCTGAATGGGTTCCAGTTGACTTGCGGGGTGGATGATGGGGCCGAAGGATGGGACGTCTCTAGTCCTCTCCTTGTGACCTTCTTTTTTTATGACGTGGGGGGTCTGCTCGCGTGAAGAGAAGCCCCCTTGCAGAGAAGATACGGCAGCATGTCTCCCTGGCTTCCCGCAACAACCGTGTTCCTAAACTTATCATCCCTTAACAACATTGGCCGGAAAGGGTTGCAAAACGGGGCAAAACCCGCTGAACAAACGTCTCCCTTAACAACAGAAATTTGGGGCTCAGCCGTGGCCGTAAATTGAGGACTGGCTGCATTCTGATCCAACCAACCAGTGGCAGAGCTTAATATCCGAAGCCAGATTGTCTTGATCGATGTCAAACGCCCCAGCTGTTGACACCTTAAATATTCCAAATTTTTCCTTTTTTTTTGTTTTTTGTTCTGAACGGATGCGAATCCGCGCTGCCTGCCAGTCCTCGGATGTGTTCAAATATTGCAATCCGATACCTTATTATGCCAAATGCGGTTATCAAAGATTCAGCGAACGTTTGAACAGAATAGACACATATTCCAAAACGATCTGGCCTCTATTCAATGTAGCTGAGATTTTGGAGCGCGCCGGGAGTTTTTTTTCTTTTTCTTTTTTGAGATTTCAAGGAGCAGATTAATTTCAGGTCCAATTAATTCAAAATGAATGAGAATTGGCTGAGCGCGTTTGAATATTATCCTCAACAGAGAAAGCTCTCTGCTAATCAAAGAGAGAAGCAACCTACAACTAAGGAGAAATTCCCTGACAGGGAAAACAATGAACCAGTGGAACAGCTGGCCACCAGAAGTTGTGGGTGTTCCATCACTGGAGGTTTTTAAGAAGAGATTGGGCAGCCATTTGTCTGAAATGGTATAGGGTTTCCTGCCTGAGCAGGGGGCTGGACTAGATGACCTCCAAGGTCCCTTCCAGTTCTATTCTGATTGATTGATTGATTGAAATGGTCTCAATTACAGCAATAAACTGAGGACTACCTGTACGAATAAATAAGCTTTTCTTAATGAAACAATCGTTTAATCACCGAATTAGGTCATTATGAACAACTAAAATGCATTTATTAATTCTTACCTCCTTACAGTATCACCGCACAAATAATATTGCTTATAAATTGCTGTGCAAAATCTACCATTTGATTTGATTTTAACTTCTTGTTTTGATCTAAAATTCCTTAATAACTAATTAGTTGCTGGGAAAACTCCTAGCGCTGCTGTCGGCTGTAATAAGTTGGACGTGTTTAATTTTCCGGGTATATTTAGCAACTTGCAAACGAGAGGGGGAAAAAATTTACATGGTGTCATAACAGGATGAAAACAGGGCTGGCCTTTGAAAAGAATCCGGAAGAATTGCGGGGATAAACCTTTCGATTTCATTTAAATGCGCTGTTTTGGATTGGCCTGGATATAAATTGGTAGCCTGGTTAGCTTCGATGGAAAGTTGGAAGCAGGGTTGAGGGGTGTCAACCAGGTAGGTGTGAACGGCTGACGCGGGTTTGTGCTGATGGTCTTCTAGAGCCAATGTTGATGGCTTTGAAGGTAGATCATAGAATGATAAGAGCTGGAAGGGACCTCGGAGGTCTTCTAGTCCAGCCCCCTGCTCAAGCAGGAGGCCCAGCCTAGACCATTTCAGTCAATCAAGCAATCAGAATAAGAGCTGGACGGGACCTCGGAGGTCTTCTAGTCCAGCCCCCTGCTCAAGCAGGAGACCCTAGACCATTTCAGTCAATCAAGCAATCAGAATAAGAGCTGGAAGGGACCTCGGAGGTCTTCTAGTCCAGCCCCCTGCTCAAGCAGGAGACCCTAGACCATTTCAGTCAATCAAGCAATCAGAATAAGAGCTGGAAGGGACCTCAGAGGTCTTCTAGTCCATCCCCCTGCTCAAGCAGGAGACCCTAGACCATTCCAGACAAGTGGCTGTCCAATCTCTTCTTAAAAACTGCAGTGTCCTGGCCTCCCAGGGTCCTGTGATTCGCAAAGAAGACGTCCTGTGGCAGGCCCGCCGTTAAATGGAATATGCCTATCAGTTAGAGGGTCCCGTTGCGAGATTTTTGCTCAACCAACTTCTCCGGATGGCTGTGGACGTTATCAGAAGAACACAAACGCACAAACTCCGTCCTGCGTTGCACTCTGCTGCGGATGGCATCTGGTGTCAACACCGGCATAATTGTTCCCTTTTTTTTTTCCACAGCGGCTAGAAAAATGCACTAATACGTTAACTTAAGCATTAGTGAAGCTAATTAAAAGCTAAATGCCACATCAAGATAAATTAGCAGGCTATATTTTGTGATGGGTTGCCTTTGATGCAATTTTTTTAATCATAGTTATTTCCTTCCTCCCTCCCTCCCTTTCTTCCTTCATTCCTCTCTTCTTCCATCCCCTCCCTCCCTCCCTGTCTCCTGCTCATTCCTTCTTTCCTTCCTTCCTTCCTTCCTTCCTTCCTTCCTCCCTCCCTCCCTCCCTCCCTCCCCTCCCTCCCTTCCTTCCTGTCTCCTGCTCCTTCCTTCCTTCTCCTCCCTTCCTTCCTTCCTTCCTCCCTCCCTCCCTCCCTCCCTCCCTCCCTCCCTTCCTTCCTTCCTTCCTTCCTCCCTTCCTGGAGTCTTCAAGAAGAGACTGGACAGGGATTGATCCTGAATAGTATATGGTCACCTGCTTGAGCAGAGGGCTGGACTAGAAGACCTCTGAGGTTCCCTTCCAGTTCTGTTAATCTGTTATTCACCACCATCTATCACATGAGCAGGCCAACGAAGCGGATGATTTGATTCCAAACGGCATAATCCGAGTCATTAATGCAGGGAGATTATGACGTAGGTGGCGTTGTGTGCTTCCCCAGCAGGCACACACACAGAGAGACAGACACACACCGACCTCTGAAGGCTGCTCAATTTTATAAACGACATGGTAGCAATATATATATATACATATATATTTTGCAGCTTCAAATGGAAGGGAGACGTTTGGATGTCAGGATGCATCTTAATTGTGTGGAGATGTGTTTTTCTGACACCGGAGGGACAGGGCTGTTCCGCAGGTGTGCAGGGACCTGTGCAAAAATATTAATTTGGCATTATGTAATTAATGGCGGCGTTAATTGATGAATTATTCAGTGTTTGTGTCAAAATAGGGGCAGTAAATATTAATAATTTGCTTTACAGAGGGAAATTTCATTAAAACCGAGATTAGTCAAAGTTGGTTTGAAGCGAAGGCTGGGAACAATGGCGGGGCTGAATTAATGAGCGAGGATAAGGTCATAACGCTACCTCACGTTCTTTTGCCTGGGACACAAAAAAAATAAAATAATAATCCTTTTTGAAAGCAGCCAGCCACGGTGCCGAGATAACTAAAGGACACAAAAAATCGTTGGGTGTTTTCTGATGCTGTTTTGAATCCTTGAGGATCGTCTTCAAGGTTGCTCCGTTAATTTCACGCTCAAAAATGCCTGTTCGTTAAAAAGCAACTCGCTCATTCTGGCAGGATCGGAGTTGGTCCCTGTTAACATGGATTTAAGAAATCCATGTTAAAGCAGTTAACTATGAGAAGGATCTTGGAGTCCCAGCGGACGATCCCTTAAACACGAGCCAGGCGTGTGCGGCAGCAGCCAAAAAAGCCAACACGATCCTTGGTTGCGTAAACAGAGGCAGAGAATCAAAATCACGTGATTTTGATTAAAATCAAAACTAAGGCCACACCACTTGGAATTCTGCATCCGGTTTTGGCCCCCACAATATAAAAAAAGATGTTGAGACTCTGGAAAGAGGGCAGAGAAGAGCAACTGAGATGATCAAGGTGCTGGAGGCTAAAACATACGAAGAAGAACTGGGGATGTCTAGTTTAACGAGGAGAAGGACTGGGGGGGGGGTGGACATAGAACACAGAGTCGTAGGTCTGGAAGAGTCCTTGGAGGTCTTCTAGTCCAACCCCCTACTCAAGCAGGAGTCTAGACCATTTCAATCAGTTAATAAATCAATCAGAGTAGAGCTGGAAGGGACCTTGGAGGTCTTCTAGTCCAACCCCCTGCTCAGGCAAGAGACCCTATACCATTTCAGACAAATGGCTGTCCAGTCTCTTCTTGAAAACTCCAGTGTTGGACCATTCACAACTTCCGGTGGCAAGGAGTTCCACTGATTAAGTGTTCTCACTGTCAGGAAGTTTCTCCTTAATTCCAGGTTGCTTCTCTCCTTGATGAGTTTCCATCCGTTGCTTCTTGTCCTGCCTTCAGGGGCTTTGGAGGATAGGTGGGATGGGCTCAGAAGACCAGGTTTTCCACCTACCACCTGAAAAGCGGGCAATTTTGACACCTGTCCTCCGTCCCGTCTCCCGTCCCTGGGATGAAATCCCAGCTAAACCGAGATAACGGCGTCGCGTTTCACAAACCTGATGGATTTTCTCCGGCGGAGCCCTATCAATATGTCAGCCAGCCCGCCTGTACGAATACAATTTAAAAAAAATATAAAATCTTTCTCTTTTCAGAAGACGTAAAGTAGACCAAGCTGGAATAATAGATATTGATTATAAAGATTTTTTTTGCGCCCCCCCCCTTCTCGCAGTCTTCCGGGAGAGTTGGAAAGCCAATAGCGGCTCCCTTGGATGGCGCGGCCCCCCCTTTGGCTTAAAATACCCCTAAATGGCAGGCGTGCTGCTGCAACTGAGACCGGCTCGCTGTCTTTTGACAGTTTAATTTTAAATATGATTCCCATGAATTATGCAGAGAGGCAGCAGACGAGAAGGAAGGCTCCCCTCTTTGGCGTTTGGCAGGAAGTCTTGCTTAGGAGAAGTCAGTTTAATGTCGGGCTGAACCTGGTTTAAACCTCTTCCTGAGGGAAGGTGTTAAGATTTGAGGTCTCTGGTGGTGATTCCAGGTACTGCAGGCAGTCCTTGACTTAACAACGATTCCTTTACAACAGCTCTCAAAAGAAACTTATGACCGTCTCTCACGCTTACGGCCGCTGCACTGTCCCTGGGCGGTCACGTGATCAAATTCAGACGCTGGGCAATTGGTTCGTATTTATGACGGACTGCCGTGTCCCAGGTTCATGATCGTGATCCCCATTTGGGGACCTTCCGACATGCCTAAGGCGGGACTAGAACTCCCCGTCTCCTGGCGATTGGCCCAAAGTCACTCAGCCAGCTATCATGCCTAAAGCGAGACTAGAACTCTCCGTCTCCTGGTGATTAGTCCAAAGTCACTCAGGTAGCCTTCATGCCTAAGGTGGGACTATAACTCCCTGTCTCCTGGTGATTGGGCCAAAGTCACCCAATCAGCTTTCATGCCTAAGGCGAGACTAGAACTCACCGTCTACTGGTGATCGGCACAAAGTCACCTAGGCAGCTTTCATGCCTAGGGTGGGACTAGAACTCACCGTCTCCTGGTGATTGGTCCAAAGTCACTCAGGCAGCTTTCATACCTAAGGCGGTACTAGAACTCCCCGTCTCCTGGTGATTGGCCCAAAGTCACCCAATCAGCCTAATCATGCCTAGGGCAGGACTAGAACTTCCTGTCTCCTGATGATTGGCCCAAAGTCACCCAGCTGGCCTTCATGGCTAAGGTTGAACTAGAACTCACCGCCTCTTGATTCCTCGCCTGGCGCCTTCACCAGGAAACTAGATCCATGCGGAGAATTGCTATGAAGGTGGCCCTTGTCCTAATTTTCCGCGAATCCCCTTGAAGAAGCATTTCGGTGCCAAGAGGGAATTTTTAATCTGAAAATTATCGGATCATCGGATAAGGGAGGATTGTCAGAATACCTAGGTTCAATTTTGTTTTATTTTATTGTTTTCTTTTGTTTTGGCATCTCTTCGCTGACCCCCTATCGGCCAAGGACTCTTCCTCCCACAAACTCATATTTATTCATGATCTTTTCCCTGGATCATAAAATGGAGAGGCTTTTTGGCATTTTAAATGCCTTACAGCTTAATTTACGTTCCGGCATGTTAATGAAGAAACGGGGCTTTCTTTTTTTGTCCAGGAGGTGAGCTATGCAAAAATAACCTTTAAGTTACCGATAATTAACCTTTAATGATATTCCCTCCCAAGTTTTGCCATTTGGTTTGGGGTGTCAAAAAGGGGTGAGAAATTGTTCCGGGTTTTTTTTTTCTCCCCTTGCTGCCAGAGGAATGTATTTTAATCCTTTAAAAAAAAAATTGGGGAAGGAGGGAGGGAGGGAGGAAATTATTTTCAAAACTTTCATCATCTAGGAATCTGGCAGGAAAAATCAAGATAGGGAGGACAATTGCTGACTTTTTTTTAAAATTATTATCTCCCGCTTCCTTGTCATCAGGCAAAAGAAAAAAAAGTTGGATTAAAAGGGATGTGTGGCTTTTATTTTATTTATTTATCTATTTTTTTAAAAAAAACAAACAGACCCTAGTATTTGTAACCAAACAGAAGGGTGTCCCAGTTGTTTTCTAAAAGAGGATTGTCATGTTCTGACAAATGGAAAAAAAAGCTCTACCTCCTAGTCCATTTCAATCAATTAATCAATCAATCAGAATAGAGCTGGAAGGGACCTTGGAGGTCATCTAGTCCAACCTCCTGCTTGAGCAGGAGACCTGCCTAGACCATTTCAGACAGGTGGCTCTCCAGTCTCTTCTTTTCAAAGCCTCCAGTGATGGAGCATCCACAACTTCTGGTGGCAAGCCGTTCCACTGGTTAATTGTTCTCGCTGTCAGGAAGTTTCTCCTTAGTTCCAGGTTGCTTCTCTCCTTGATTAGTTTCCATCCATTGCTTCTTGTCCTGCCTTCAGGGGCTTTGGGTGATAGATGGGACACCCCCCCTCTTCTTTCCGACAAGTACTGGGAGATGCGACTATGCTACCTTCTCTTTCTTAGACTTGACGTACCCAATTCCCTCCATCGCTCCTATCTTTGGGCCTCCAGACCCCCAATCATCTTTGTTGCTCTTCTCAAAGTCCTGGAAGGGCAAGCAAGAGGGTCCATCATGGGTGCCCACCACGTCTCCCCTCTATTTGGGACTTCCGTGGAGCCGAGGAACGTCCCACGTTGAGGTTCTCCTGCGCCACCCTTGACGCTCCGCTCCTTTCCACCCACAACTCCACCTCGCTCTCGCGACCCGGAGAATCCTTTCCCACTTTGATTCTCCCACCGCGGGGGAGTTACTCATCAGAAGCCCTTCCTCTTTGTTCCTCCTCGCTGTGAGTTTTTAGCGGCCCCGTGGGGTCCTTGCCAGGGCGTTTGATGGAAGAACGGTTTGAAGACTCTCGCTGGGCAGATGAATGTTTAATGTCGGTTTGCTCCAGGTTACCAACCATCGTGCGGCACCTGTACAGATGAAAGCCAGGCCGGTTGGGGTCTTCTCTCTCTCTTCTTCCCCCCCCCCCAATGCTCCCTTGAAGCAGAACGAGACCGGCGAACTTCTCACCGAAAACCTGGCTCAGCAGGAGCCCCGAAGCCAATTTAAGGAGCCGAGGGAGAAGCCGGGCGACGTAATTTGAGGACCCCCCACGCAAACAGCCGGCGATGGGCAAGCGGAGAAATGAGCAGCGCGCGTCTCCGATGGAGCTTACCTGGAGAGGAACCGTTTGTGCATCTTTTTTATCTGGGCCTCTGATCTCCTCCACTTTGCATTTAAATGGAAATATTTCCCCCCCCCCCCGTGTTTTGGGAAACGCGGCTGGAAAAGCGAAAAGGGGGGGGGCTGAATCTTTGCTGGCTAATGATGGGGATGCTACGGCGGTCATTAAGTGTGAAAAATAAAATAAAATAAAATATTATTGGATTAGATTAGATTAGATTATTGGCATTTCGTCAGGATTAACTCTGCCTGCCCTTTTCCAATCCCTCTTGGCTATTTCTAGCTTTCCTGGCCCTTTCATTTCGCCGTTGTTTGTGCGTACATGTACAGTTGTGTTGCTAAAGTCACCTTCCTGCCCTACCAGTGGCCAAAATTATAAATAGCCGTCCCATTAATAGGGGTCCAGTTTCAGCCCCCTGGGCCTTCAGCCTACTAATAAAAAATACGTTCTGTATCTTTTTTATTATTATTAAAAAAAAGCTAAATGTCTGAGCAGAAGTTTGACACGGAGGCCAAAGATAAGCTCGGTGCCAGCAAGTAACATATAAAGGGATAAACATTTTCAGAGCCCCCAGATCGATCGAAGGAGAGAGCAACCCGCCATCAATCCAGGCATCAAAATGATTTTTTTTCCCCCGTCCCTACAAGAAACAGATTTCAAAAAAAAAAGAGAGAGAGAAAGAGAGAGAGAGAGAGACACACACACACATATACACACACACACACACAAAATCTGCTCTCTCCACCGCAAAAGGATTTATTTTCTGTCCCAATTCCAGCCGGTTAGCATTCTTGCTAGCCCCTCCATGGCAATCCTTTCATATAATTAAATTTAAAATTCCATGTAGAATCTGGTGGGTAGGCAGATGTACCGCTATGTTAAACTTTATGTCACTTGAAAATGGCTTTCAAGTACATCAGAGGGAGACCACCCAGCTGTAAAATTATCGGCTTTATGAGGATGCATCGCGGCTTCGGTCTTTTTCTTTTAATTAAAAAATATACCTTTAAAGTCTAACAGCTACGTGGATGCTCCTAAAGCTCTCCTCCCACCAAACCCACACACCCACACACCCCACCCCAACACACACACACACACACACACACACCCTTTCTGGATTTCCCTTCTGGAAATCATGTGTGTCCAGGAAAGGAGGCGGGGGCTGATTGAGGAAATGGATGTTCTGGATGTTTGTTTTTTTTACTGGTTTATGGTTTTTAATTATTTTAGGGTTTTAGGAAGGAAGGAAGGAAGGAAGGAGGGGAAAGGAAGAAAAAGGAAGGGAGGAGGGAGGAAGGAGGGAGGGAAGGAGGAAAAGGGAGGAAGGAAGGAATAAGAGGGAGGGAGGAAAAAGAAGGAAGGAAGGAAGGAAGGAAATAAAAGGAGGGAGAGAGAGGAGGAAAAGGAGAGAGGAGGAAGGAAAGAGGGGGAGGGAAGGAGGAAGAAGGAAGTAGGAAGGAAAAAGAGGAAAGAAGGAAGGAAGGAAAGAAAGAAAGAAAAAAAAGAGGGAAGAAGGAGGGAAAGTGGAGAGAGGGAGGGAGAAAATGAAGGAAGGAGAAGGAAGAAAGAAGGAAGGAGGGAACAGGGAGGGAGAAAGTGAAGAAGCAGGAAAGAAAGGAAAAGGGAGGGAAGGAAAACGCACCCAGCTAGAGAAGCTGCAGCAAACGCTGTGTGTGTGTGTGTGTGTGTGTGTGTGTGTGTGTGTGTGTGTGTGTGTTGCACTCCTCGGATCCAAGAACCCGGAGGCTCCGTGGGGACCCCGATGGCGCCATCCGGGTCTTTTGCTGGAGGCATCAAGCCGGCTTGCAAAGCAAATGAAGGCCCTGATAAGGCCAGGGCCAGCTTCACCCGCAGGCAGTCCTTCTTAGCCAGCTTTTCAAGATGAAGAACCAGGCCCACCTTCTCCGCCCGGCCCAGGGGCTACCAGACCCCCACGTTTCAAGAACCTGCGAGGTCCAGGCCGTTGCCAGAGGACCCCCTTGTCAGCTGAGATGATAAGACGTGGATTCTGCGGTGGTTTGGTGGCTCGGGGGAAGCTTTTCCCCAAGTCCCTTTCACGGCGCGAGGACATCTGTCTTGGTTACATTCAGAGGTCCTCAAGAGAATGATCAAGGCTTGGGGACATCAGCCTCAAGCTACACCAAACGTATCTCACCCGTGCCTCGTCTTTTGCCGAAAAGACACGGAGAAATCAAAAAGGGCATCTTGAACCCTCCAAAGTGAGGCTGTGTTGGAGGTGACCTCTTTTGAGGAGGCACCAGGAGCAAAGATCTCCCAGGAGAAGAGTCAGCAATCCAGTCTTTGAGACCAGCAAGGACTAAAGCCATGGAGAACCAGCTCCAAGGCTCTTTCCATTGAGCGTCCCACCTGGTTGAAGAGGACCAGGTGACAATTTGGGCAAGGATGCTCTTCTCTGCGATGACCTTCTGCAGCTCACCGTCCGTGGCAGCTCCACGGAGTTGAGGCTTAATGCTCAACGCTTAGCACGGCGCTTAACCAGCCTTGAGTTAAATCACCACGAGTTTCACCAGATTGGGCATCACCTGGTTTTGACAGACTCCCAACCTTCTGTTATCGTACTTCAGCTGCTATAAAGTACATGACAAGACCCCCGCCCCCTTCTCCTCACCTGGTCTACCTCAACGGGGTGACATCAACCCTGGAGCTGTCAAAGCTCCTCTCCTAACGCCGACTTAGGCCTAACAAAATCACAACGGAGGTTTTTTTGAGGTTCTTTCCCAGATTTTGTTTTTTTTCCCTTGGGGCCTTTTCTGTAGCACCTCTACGTTCTTCTGACATGCCGTCACACACCTGAGGACCTTCAGGGCAGGGGAAGATCTGGCCTTTTCCTGGAATTTGAAGCATCACGTCCTTGTTGACGTTTCTATAACAGCTTCTAAATATAATCTTTGAAGGCCGTCTCCACGGGCGTTCTACCTTTCTGCTAAAACCATCTTTGGAATGAATGCTTTAATAGGTTTAATCTAGCCAAAATGTCAGGGGCTTGTGGGCATGTGTTCTTCCTGGGGGTGGGGGTGGGGAGTGGGAGAAGTGGCCACGGTCCAGAAGATTGTCTGAATCTTTTTCTGAAAGACGTGCTGCTCCATCGGTGGTCAAGGGGAAGACTAAGCAAAGCCCACCTTTTTTTTTTTTGAAAAGTAGCCACAGAATCATGGAATATAAAGGTTGGACGGTTTCCTTAGAGATCATCTAGTCCAACCCTCTTCCTCAGTGCAGGAATCCCTCGCCAGCTACATTGTTTGGGCGTGGAGGCATGGTGTGAGAGAAACAAGGGCTAGTTGATTGCCGTCAAGCCGATGTTAGCTCCTCACAACCCCACAGAGGGACCTTCTCGTGATGACCCTGGTCATTCAGACCTTCCATTGTGTGCTCCATCGTGGTGGCAACCGACTCTGTGTTCCTTGGGACAGATCATCCCCCTCTTTCCTTTCTTTCTACTTTTCCCAGTATTATGGACTTCTCCAGAGAGCTGGGTAGGGTGCCAAAAATATGATAATTTCAACCTGTGCCTTAAGTGAAAACTACTTCTCCTTCTTTTCTTTCTCCTTCCTTCCTTCCTTCCTTCCTTCCTTCCTTCCTTCCTTCCTTCCTTCCTTCCTTCCTTCCNCCTCCCTTCCTTCCTTCCTTCCTTCCTTCCTTCCTTCCTCCCTTCCTTCCTTCCTTCCTTCTTTCCTCCCTCCCTCCCTCCCTTCCTTCCTTCTTTCCTTCCTTCCTTCCCACTCCTCGTTATCCTTTTCTCAATTTCTCATCTTTCTCCTTCTCCTCCCCTCTTTCCTCCTCCTCCTCCTCCTCCTCCTCCTCTTTTCAAATAAAGGACTTAGGAATCAGGTGAAATGTAATCTGTGCCACAGGGAAAGTCAGTTTTAGCAGTCTCAATGATCTCTTTTTAAAAACGACACAAAACAAAACACACAACTGCGACCGTTTTCTCTTGTAGCTTTCCTTAAGCGGTCCCTTCTGTGCACAAATCTCCCCAGTATCTGGGTTCCCCCCCCCCCTGCAATTATACCAAAGGCCCATGCATATTTGATGTTGTGGTGTTGTGCTAGCAAGTTCTGCGGGTTTTATCACTCTGCTGCAACGGAGCCCGCTCGGTCGGACGGTGACGCTTGGCTTGGAAAAAAGGATACCGAGCTGGGCTAAGGAACGAGCGATGCTTGTAGGTTTCATGGGTGCCCGTTTAAAGTGCTAGTGTGATTTTTTTTAAAGGCACAACTGGCCTTTGAAAGGAGCGTTTTAGAACATAGAACAGAGCAATAACAGAGTTGGAAGGGACCTTGGAGGTCTTCTAGTCCAACCCCCTGCTCAAGCAGGAGACCTTGGGCCATTTCAATCAATCCATCAATCAATCAGAATAGAGCTGGAAGGGACCTTGGAGGTCTTCTAGTCCAACCCCTTGCTGAAGCAGGAGACCCTAGACCATTTCAGATAAGTGACTTAGTCTCTTCTTAAAAACCTCCAGTGATGGAGCAGCCACAACTTCTTAACAAGCAGAACAGGTTTTTCTCCAGAAGTTGTGGGTGCCGCAACACTGGAGGATTTTAAGAAGAGATGGGACAGACATTATTGGTCTAGGGGGTCTCCTGTTTGGGCAGGGGGGTTGGGCTAGATGGCCTCCGAGGCCCCTTCCAGCTCTATTTATTCTGTATGCCTTCCATTTCTGGCCTGTGCACTACCTGGAAATAACAATTTTTTTTTAATAGTTAGCGAATCAAAGCTTTGAAGAGGCCACCGATGGGTGGGCCGCTTGTCAAAACAATCATGTTTTTCGCTCCGAAAGGTTTCCCTTCGTTATTCCACCGATAGCTAGAGCGAGCAAAAATAAATTGCATTTGTGAAGATCACCGTTTCCTTTTCAGATACTGAAAATGTCAACGGACGTGTTTGGGTTTCGTTGGGTAGACAGAGCAGGTACCTGCTGGCAAAGGCCACGGAGCCGTGCAGGAAACTTCAAAGCTGGACAGAATCGGTTCTGGAGGAAAAAAAAATAAGTCCTTCCCTTGGCTGGCATCTATTTCACAGGCAGTCCTCGACTTACAGCGTCTCATTTAGTGACCGTTCCACGTTACAACAGCGCTGGAAAAAGGGGCAAAAAGTTGCAACCTTGGCCGTATCCCCCGTAGTCACATGATCAAAATTCAGATGCTTGGCAACGGATTCATACTTACGACCGTTGCAGCATCCCGGGTGTGTGTGTGTGTCACGTGATCCCATTTTACGACCTTCTGACAAGCAAAGTCAAAGGGGGGAAGCCAGGTTCCACTTAACGACCAGGCTACTAACCTATCAACCGGAGCGATTCCCTTGACAGCCGTGCCAAGAAAGGTCATAAAACGGGGGCAGAGCTCCCTTTAACAAATGTCTCGCTTAACGACAGAAATTTGGCGGCTCCGTTGTCGTAAGTCGAGGACTCCCTGGATTCCTATTTCGGCAGAAATCTGCAGCGCTGTGAAAGGTGCAGGGATGAATATTCGGCCTCAGTATTGCCACCGTGGCACTTGTCAGTGGCCTCGGTGTAATCCACGAACTATTTCCCAGTCGCTTTAGCAGACCTGCTTCATTAAGTTGGCAAATGTTCGGCCGGTTGAAAGTCACTTTCCCCAGTTTTTCGTCCGCTCGGCTGGAGACTCGCTCTAATCAATGCATCCCGGGTGTTATGATCCGGTTTGGAAGGAGAGCAAGATACAAATTAAGCTCATAATTAGGGCTGACCTCGGGAGAAGCGGGGCACAAAGGTGGAGGAGAAGTGTGTGTGTGTGGGGGGGGTGTCTCTCCGTGTCATTAACAAAGTTGCAGAATTTCCCGGAGCTGCGGTGATTACAACTCCATCGGAGAGAAATGAGATGTGTGCTCATTTGCTTAGATGGCCCCCAGGTCGTGGTTTCAAACCTTAATTTGAACCGGGTTAAAGGTTAAGAGCAAAGAATGCACAAAGGAAGTAGAGAATGGCGTTGTGCAGTGGAGAAAGAGAGGGGGGTCAGTGCCTCTTATAGCGTCTGGCAGAGCAAAAATGGGGGTTAAGGGCTTCCACTGGCACCTGGGCTAAGTCATAAAACCCTGGAGTTGGGAAAGACTGTAAGGGGAGGTGAGAATGGCCTTGGGAGACAGGAGGAAGAGAGGCAGACAAAACAACAGACAGATAAGAGGCAGCTGAGCCCATGGATGGAAAAGGGTCATGGGAAGCATCTCAGGAGGGACCCTCCCTAGTTTCTTTGGCTGTAAAGAGGAGGGGGTAGAAATACTGTAATGGGAGGTGAGGATGGCCTTGGGAGACAGGAGGAAGAGACGCAGACAAAACAACGGACAGATAAGAGGCAGCTGAGCCCATGGATGGAAAAGGGGTGTGGGAAGCATCACAGGAGGGACCCTCCCTAGTTTCCTGGGGTGTAAAGGCGAGGCGGAGAGAAATACTTCCAGATTTGCAAGATTCTGCTCCTCTAATTGTCTATGGGAAGGACCTTGGGAGACAGGAGGAAGAGACACAGACTAGACAATAATCAGATTGGAGGCAGCTGAGCCCCCATCTCGCTGAGCAAGGGAAATTTTGCGAAATTTTGCTCAGGTTTTGGCTGAACAAACGTCTCACTTAGCAACACGGAAATTTAGGCCTCAGGGGTGCTCGTAAGTCGCGGACTACCTGGTGTTTTTTTTTCTCCCCTCCCTCCGTAGTCCCTGAAGTTTGCTTCGCCCTCTGTTTGAATTCTGACATGCTCAGACTTTTAAATGCAAGGCCAGCATGGAGGGGGGAAAAAAAAGAAATTGAGCTTATGGGCATTTTGTAAACATGCATGTTCGAAGCAGCCAGAGTTATAATTGCATTCAAAAATGTGTTTTAATGCGCTCCGGAGAAACCCAGGAGCAAAATCTACACCTTCACCAGGAAAACAGAAATTTGCCATAAAAGGCAGCAAAAGACGCCCTGGGCTTTTTCTCCCGGGGAAGCCATCAGGAAGCACGAAAGAAAAAAAAGAAAAAAGGGGAATGAGGGAATTTTGCAAACTTCCAGGGTTGGGGCCATATTGTCAGGCGCAGGCAGCCTCCTTGCATAATAAGTGTACATATGGAGCGAACGAAATTGGTGATTTAACACAACCGGCGTTTTATAGCTGCATCTCGTCTTGAGTTTTGTCAGTAATTTGCACGCAGGAGAGCCCGCTGATGGGGACAGCCATCTGCTATGAAGCCCTGCTTTGGATGATGGGGTTTTGTTTTTTTTAAATAAAATAAAAAAGCAGATACTGAATTCCAGGCAAAGAGGAATGGTGGAGAGCGACACAGGGAAAAAGGGGAGGGGGGAAGAGGATGTGAGCTTCCTGGCTCTTGGGGGTGTGTGTGTATGTGTGTGGGAGAGAGAGAGAGACAGAGACAGAGACAGAGGCAAAGAGAAAGAGAAAGAGAGAGAAAGAAAAAAGAGAAAGAGAGAGATAGAGAGAAAGAAAGAAAAAAGAGAGACAGAGGGACAGAGAGAGAAAGACAGAAAGAGACAGAGAGAGAGAGACAGAGAGAGAGAGAAAGAAAGAAAGAAAGAAAGAAAGAAAGAAAGAAAGAAAGAAAAAAGAGAGACAGAGGGACACACAGAGAAAGAGAGACAGACAGAAAGATAAAGAGGAAGAAAAAAAGACAGAGAGAAAGAGAGAGATAGACAGTCTCTTCCAGCTCTATTCTGATTGATTGAAATGGTCTAGGCAGGGTCTCCTGCTTGAGCAGAGGGTTGGACTAGAAGACCTCCAAGGTCCCCTCCAACTCTGTAATTCTGCTACGGGTACAAAATCTAGGGGGCTGGAACCCCTGGCCATTATTTCTGGCCAGCTCCTGGTGAGAAGGGGAAGGACTTTGTCCATGCTCTTAGTGGCCCTTTGAAGGCAGGATTCCTGGACTGCCACTTGGCAGGGCAGACCCCCCCCCCCCGGCCGCCGCCGCCAGGGTCTCCTCTTGGGAAGTCTCCATCTGTCTCCCTCGGAAGCCGGCCAGTTAAAAGTCAAGGGCGAAACATCTCGGTTTCTTCCTGGCTTTTCTTGGCTCCAAGTCAGCTGCCCCCCGCTTAGACCTTGTATCTTGTTTGAACAGTTGGCAGCTTCGGCCCGATAAGCCTCTTCGATTAAGGGGCTTCCTCTTTTTATCCTCCGAAGGCGATGGGTGAAATGGGCTGGCCCCCTCCTGGCAGAATTAAGGGGGGGGGGGAAATGCAGGGAAAAGAACATTGGAAAATGTTTGTTTTCTGCGGCGGAGGGGGGGCGAGAAATGTTCCAGCAAATGTCAGCCCCGGCTTGGATGCAGCCTTTGAAAGTTTTGTCAGCTGGCACTTCTCCTTCTCTTTCTCTTTCTCCTTCTCTTTCTTTTTCTCTTTCTCCTCCTCCTCTTCCCCCCTCCTAGCACTGATGATGTTACAAAGTTTGGTAATGAAACGTCTGCAAGAAAACCATCAAGCTTAGAGAGCATTTAGGACCCTCACAGTCCTTCCCCCCCCTCCTCCTCCTCCTTCTTTCTCCTTCTCTTTCTTCTTTTTCTCCTCCTCCTCCTCCTTCTTTCTTCTTCTTCTTTCCCCTCCTCCTCCTCCCCCATTCAGTTCTATCACTGATGATGTTACCAAGCTTGGTAATGAAACGTCTTCAAGGAAACCACCAAGCTCAGAGAGCATCAAGGACCCCCACAGTCCTTCCCCCTCCTCCTCCCCCTCCTTCCCCCCCCCCATCAAAGGATTACATTTCCAGTATCTTTCAAACCTCGGAAACGCACGGAATAAATCACTATTAAAAATGCTGGTCATCCTGAATAAATATCCCGGCTGCATATTGGAATATTTTGATGGCGCCAAGGCATTTATCTTGCACTCCGGAAGGTGAGAGGGAGCAAAGAGGAGGGAGATAAAGCTGTTTCTGATGTGAAATAAACTTTTGAACAAGGCAGAGATATTGTACCATCTGTCAGAGCGCCTGCCGGAGGCCAAGACAGGCCGAGATGTTAACTCAGCAGAGAAGGTGGATGAACAGGAGAGGAAATGATTTTTTAGCCAAGGTAACAGGGTCAAAGTCAGCGGTCATTTCTCCCTCTAGGTCCCACCTTGAGAAATCGGTTGCAAATCTTTCCCTTTTAACCGAATAACAAAGTTGGAAGGGACCTCGGAGGTCTTCTAGTCCAACCCCCTGCTCAAGCAGGAGACCTTATACTATTTCAATCAATCAATCAATCAATCAGAATAGAACCGGAAGGGACCTTGGAGGTCTTCTAGTCCAACCCCGTGCTCAAGCAGGAGACCTTATACTATTTCAATCAATCAATCAATCAATCAATCAATCAATCAATCAGAATAGAACTGGAAGGGACCTTGGAGGTCTTCTAGTCCAACCCCGTGCTCAAGCAGGAGACCTTATACTATTTCAATCAATCAATCAATCAATCAGAATAGAACCGGAAGGGACCTTGGAGGTCTTCTAGTCCAACCCCGTGCTCAAGCAGGAGACCTTATACTATTTCAATCAATCAATCAATCAATCAATCAGAATAGAACCGGAAGGGACCTTGGAGGTCTTCTAGTCCAACCCCCTGCTCAAGCAGGAGACCTTATACTATTTCAATCAATCAATCAATCAATCAGAATAGAACCGGAAGGGACCTTGGAGGTCTTCTAGTCCAACCCCGTGCTCAAGCAGGAGACCTTATACTATTTCAATCAATCAATCAATCAATCAGAATAGAACCGGAAGGGACCTTGGAGGTCTTCTAGTCCAACCCCGTGCTCAAGCAGGAGACCTTATACTATTTCAATCAATCAATCAATCAATCAATCAATCAGAATAGAACCGGAAGGGACCTTGGAGGTCTTCTAGTCCAACCCTGTGCTCAAGCAGGAGACCTTATACTATTTCAATCAATCAATCAATCAATCAATCAATCAGAATAGAACTGGAAGGGACCTTGGAGGTCTTCTAGTCCAACCCCCTGCTCAAGCAGGAGACCCTAGACCATTTAGGCCGGTGGCTGTAAAGTCTCCTCTTAAAGGCCTCCAGCGTTGGAACACCCACACCTTCTGGTGGCAAGCTGTTCCACTGGTTCATTGTCCTCATTGTCACTTAATTCCAGGTTGCTTCTCTCCTTGATTAGTTTCCATCCGTTGCTTCTTGTCCTGCGTTCAGGTGCTTTGGAGAACAGGCTGACCCACCCTTCTTCTTTGGGGCAGCCCCTCAAATATTGGAACACTGCCGTCATGTCCCCCCCTAGTCCTTCCTCTTCTTCTCTTCTGCCTTGGTTTATTTTCTCCACGCAAAAATTTCCCTCTCTTCCTATGGCTTGTCTCAAGATTAGGGTCTTTTTTTTTTCTTTTTTCCTACCCCAAACTCCATCAAGCCAAGGAATCTTTCATCTGTAATCCAGAGGAGCAGCAAATGGTAAAGGATGCCGGTCACATCAGCCAACGACGACGTCCAGTCAAATTAAAAGCTTGAGTGAGCAAGGAACCCGGAAGATAAGACGAATCGTGAGAAATTTATAAACCGGATCTCCAGCAGGCAGCATCCGGCAGGTCTTGGGTCTGTTTCCCTAAGGTGAAGACCTTAGGAGATGACCTGGGTCCACCCTGTTGGATTTGAGGATGGATTTCAAACAACACAAGCGTTAATATTCCTGTTGAGGTTGAGGTCCTAATTTGAGGAGGCCCATTGTTTTGTGATGACGTGATTTGGGGTTTTTTTTTTCTTTCAAAAACCTTGTCTCATGCCAGGTGGTTAATAATGTTGGGTGAAGGTGATGCTTTAAACCATGTTTGATTAGTGGAAAATGGAGTGTTGGAGAATTGTTGGTTTACAACCTCTCCTTCTTTCTCCTCCTCCAGTTCTCCTCCTCCTCCTCTTCTTCTTCTTCTTCTTCTTCTTCTTCTTCTTCTTCTTCTCCTCCTCCTCCTCCTCCT
>NW_015386481.1:453713-459419 GCF_001527695.2 Protobothrops mucrosquamatus
TAATAATAATAATAATAATAATAATAATAATAATAATAATAATAATAATAATAATAATAATAATAATAATAATAATAATAAAGTTGGAAGGGACCTTGGAGGTCATCTAGTCCAACCCCCTGCTCAGGCAGGAAACCCTACACCATTTCGGACAAATGGCTGTCCAGTCTCTTCTTAAAAACCTCCAGTGTTGGAGCATCCAGAACTTCTGGAGGCAGGTCGTTCCACTGGTTCATTGTTCTCACTGTCAGGAAATTCCTCCTTCATTCCAGGTTGCTTCTCTCCTTGATGAGTTTCCATCCGTTGCGTCTTCTCCTGCCTTCAGGTGCTTTGGAGAATAAGAATAATAATAATAAAGTTGGGAGGGACCTTGGAGGTCATCTAGTCCAACCCCCTGCTCATGCAGGAAACCCTATACCCCTCCTCTTCTTTGTGGCAGCCCCTCAAATATTGGAAGACTGCTATCATGGCACCCCTAGTCCTTCTTTTCAGTAGACTAGACCCAATTCTTGCAACCGGTCTTCATATGTTTGGGCCTCCAGCCCCCTGATCATCTTTCTTGCTCTTCTCTGCACTCTTTCCGGATGACCTCGGAGCTGGAGAAGGAAGGATGTCTTTGGAGGCCCTCAAGATGCACATCCTGACTCCTTCAGCACTTGTGTCAAGGCCTGTCAAAGCTTGTAACTGTCGGTTTGAAGGGCTTCTCAAAACGTCTCAAGAGGCCGTTTATAAATATTGACTGAGATTTTGGTTTTTTTTTTTTTTTTTTTAGTGTTATCTCAAGTTCTCTGCCAGCCTGCTCCCTTGGTGGGAACGCAACTTGTGAATGATGGCAGTTCCTTGGCTGATCTTGGAAAAAAAAATATCTGAGAAGAAGGTCCTGGTTATTTTATTTTATTTTTTCACAGTTTTGTCACATATGGCATTCTCGGTCTCTCTCCTCCTCCTCCTCCTCCTCCTCCTCCTCCTCCTCCTCCTCCATAATTTGGCGTCGTCTGACAGATTTTGCCCGTATTTCAGAAGAACATGGTTAATTGGTTAATCATAGGGGCATGAAGGAAGCTACCTTAGCAGAGGGGAAGTTAGATATAAATAGGATTGGAAGGGATGAGCACGGGGTTGGACTAGATAACCCCCCAAGGTCCCTTTCAACTCTGTTATTCTGCATTCTTTCTACGGGGGGCAACTGAAAAAGGCAGGAGCCTGTTTGAAAGGGTCTTAAGTTGGGACTGGATCTCCGTCTGAGTCCGTGCCAAAGTTTTTTTTTCTCCCCCCCCCCAGGTAGATTCTACTGCCAAGGTCAGCGTAGGGATTTGTGGGCAGGCGGGCGAAGCAGAGCGGGTCATTTTTCTTCCAGATGCTCCAGGCCTTCCCCATGCGAAACAGTGTTGTGTGCAAAGGGTACAGCCTTGGTCTCCAAGACGCCGGCGGGTCTTTCTGCAAGCCCATTTTTCAAGAGAAAGTCAGCCCGGGACTCAAGGACGTTATAAATAAAGCCAGGTTTTCTGCACAGAATCCGCCTTTGCACACGCCCTTCCTTCCCCGTTTCAGCAGCCTTAACTGAGCCCTCAAAGGTTACCCCTCTTCTCAGGCCACCTTCTTTAAAATGAGAAAGAATAGAGCGGGGAAGGGACCTTGGAGGTCTTCTAGTCCATCCCCCTGCTCAAGCAGGAGACCCTAGACCATTTCAATCAATCAATCAATCAATCAATCAATCAAGTCAATCAGAATAGAGCTGGAAGAGGACCATGGAGGTCTTCTAGTCCAACCCCGTGCTCAAGCAGGAGACTCTGTCTAGACCATTTCAATCAATCAATCAATCAATCAATCAGAATAGAGCTGGAAGGGACCTTGGAGGTCTTCTAGTCCAACCCCGTGCTCAAGCAGGAGACCCTAGACCATTTCAATCAATCAATCAATCAATCAATCAATCAAGTCAATCAGAATAGAGCTGGAAGGGACCTTGGAGGTCTTCTAGTCCAACCCCGTGCTCAAGCAGGAGACTCTGTCTAGACCATTTCAATCAATCAATCAATCAATCAATCAATCAATCAATCAATCAGAATAGAGCTGGAAGGGACCTTGGAGGTCTTCTAGTCCAACCCCGTGCTCAAGCAGGAGACTCTAGACCATTTCAATCTATCAGAAAAGAGCTGGAAGGGATCTTGAAGGTCTTCTAGTCCAACCCCCTACTCAAACAGGAGACCCTATACCATTTCAGACAGGTGGCTGTCCTTCCTTCCTCCCTCCCTCCCTCCCTTTTTCAGTTCCTCTTTCCCTCCTCTCCCTCTCCCTTCTTCTCCCTCTCTGCTTCCTTCCCTTGTTCCCTCCTCTTCCTTTCTCTCTCCTCCTTCCCTTCGTCACCGCCTTCCCTGCCCTACATTTGTCCATGATGCAACCCAGCTCTAGCAATGTGCAAAATCTAAGTTGCATCACAATAAGACATCAGAGGGGGCTTGGCGTCCTCTCTCTCTCTCTCTCTCTCTCTCTCTCTCTCTCTCTCTCTCTCTCTCTCTCTCTCTCTGTTTTGGAAGGGTTGATCCCCCTTAAATTGGAAGTCAGGGCTCTCGAGATAATGACTTTTCCTGGGAGAAGGCAATCAATAACTCAAAGCGACAGTTAACACAAAGAGCAACTTTGGAAACCCTGTAGCTATATTTGAAAATATAGATCAAAACGGGCGCTCTCCTAGGTGCACTCGGCAGAGATGTGAGTGATTTATACGAAAACAGTTTAAAACATTCACTGGCTGTAAGGACTAATTTTCAATAAATCAAAATGCATTCCCCATAGGAGTCGAAAATAAATGGGGGCAGGAGACGTTGCTGAAGGTTGCGCCGCCATAAAGCGATGCCTCCGAGTTGCCTTAAAATTATATTTAAATGGACAAAGTTGATTTAACTGTCTCTGCCCGGGTCGGGGGGCCGAGATTTAGGTCTACGGCACGTCATTAGAAGCCGAAATTATGCATCAGGCGACTTTCAGCATTTCGTCTGCCTTCTATTTAATGGCAATTTTAATATTCTCGGCTTCCACCCTAAATCGTTATAGGGAGGGTTCAAATTGCTCCGTCTGCGGAGCGGCCCATAAAATGGTTTCGAGGGGGGGGGAGAAATACCATATTGAGTGGCAAAGATGGAATGAACAAAAACGACGACAATCACCTGTCTGAGATGGTATGGTCCTCCTGCTCGAGTAGGGGGCTGGACTAGAAGACCTCCAAGGTCCCTTCCAGCTCCTATTCTATTCTATTCTATTCTATTCTATTCTATTCTATTCTATTCTATTCTATTCTATTCTTTATTTCTGTTCTATTCTATTCTATTCTATTCTAATCTTCTATTCTATTCTATTATTTCTATTGTATTCTTTATTTCTATTCTATTCTATTCTATATCTTCTATTCTGTTCTATTCTATTCTATTGTATTATTTCTATTGTATTCTTTATTTCTATTCTATTCTATTCTATTTTATTCTATTCTATTCTATATCTTCTATTCTATTCTATTCTATTCTATTCTATATCTTCTATTCTATTCTATTCTATTCTTTATTTCTATTCTATTCTATTCTATTCTATATCTTCTATTCTATTCTATATCTTCTATTCTATTCTATTCTATTCTATTATTTCTATTGTATTCTTTATTTCTATTCTATTCTATTCTATTCTATATCTTCTATTCTATTCTATTCTATTCTTTATTTCTATTCTATTCTATTCTATTCTATTCTATTCTATTCTATTCTATTCTATTCTATTCTTGATTCTCTCCCTCTGTTAATGCAATCTAGGATTGCATTAGGCCCCTTTGGCTATGGCAGCACAAGGCTGGCTCCTATTTAAGTGATGGCCGGCTACTTATTCCCATGTCTTCCCGTTGGGAGCCCTCCTGGTAAGAACATCAGCCTGGCTGAAACGCCTCTTCTAGTGCTGAGGATTGCAACTTTTCAAACAGAAGAAAAGTGCCAAAGCCTTTTGCTGCCTGTGTGACAGGATAAGCCCTTGCCCTCACTGGGGAAAAAAAAAACCCATGTTAAGTGTCTTCCTTGGAGCTTGGCTTCCCCCCCCCCCTGTTCTTTTCTTCTCCCTAAAACGCTGCAGACACGTTGGAAATCTGCCTGGCGGTTTGCATCTGAAATGCAAATGGCCTTTAATATCGGTGACTCAGGAAAGGACTTGGCATATTTATATTTTAGCTGGCGCAAAGGCGGGGGGGAATTTATGCAGGATCCTGCTTGGCAGAGCAAAACAGACCGGCTTCCTCAACCAGCCTCTGGGATATCACGGGAGGTGGAGAGCCCAAGATCCCATGAGCTGCAAGCCAGCATAATCCAGAATAAGAGAATGACAGAGTTGGAAGGGACCTCGGAGGTCTTCTAGTCCAGCCCCCTGCTCAAGCAGGAGACCCTAGAGCATTTCAGACAAGTGGCCGTCCGGTCTCTTCGTATAAACTTCCAGTGATGGAGCGCCCACAATTTCTGGTGGCAAGTCGTTCCATTGATTAATTGTTCTCACTGTTAGGAAGTTTCTCCTTAGTTCCAGGTTGCTTCTCTCCTTGATGAGTTTCCATCCACCAAGTTTAGTTTCTGCCATAAAGGAGAGGGGGGGGGGGGTTCCACCTCTTCTCCAAAGGGCCAGAAGGCAGGACAAGAAACAATGGATGGAAACTAATTAAGGAGAGAAGCGACCTGGAATTAAGGAGAAACTTCCTGACAGTGAGGACAATTAAACAGTGGAACAGCTTGCCACCAGAAGCTGTGGGTGCTCCATCACTGGAGGCTTTCAAACAGAGACTGGACAACCATTTGTCTGAAACGGTATAGGGTTTCCTGCCTGAGCAGGGGGTTGGACTAGAAGACCTCCCGGGTCCCTTCCAACTCTGTTATTCTGGTGTAGGGCCTCTTACTTGAGCAGGGGGTTGGACTAGAAGACCTCCAAGGTCCCTTCCAGTTCTATTATTCGGTTATTCTTGTCCTGCTCTCTGGTGTTTTGGAGAATAGGCAGCCTCTCAAATGTGGCAGCCTCTCAAATACTGGAAGGCTGCTACCATGTCACCCCTGGTCCTTCTTTTCATTAAACTAGACACCCCCAATTCCTGTAGCCGTTCTCTGTACCCCTTTTGGCTCCCCCAAAGCCGTCCCTGGGCATACAAAGTGCCCGGTGCCTTTAAGAGGAAGGAAAAAGAAGAAAGTCCATAACTCAGCCGGCGTGGAAGACAAAGTGGCACAGAGGCTACAGCTCAGACGTCAAATCTGTGGATTTGTGTTTTTGGGTGCCGTGGCTGGGGGGGGGGGGGTTTGTGGGCCTTTTGTTTGTAGCTTTGCGAGAAGAAACCTGACATAAACTAAGATATTTCGCTGAGCCCCCCCCCCGCCCTCCTTTCCCACCGCGGCCCAAACGCAGGCCGTATCTCAAGGCGAAAAGGCAAGGGCTTATCCTGCAAAATCAACACCAGGCCCCCAGAAGTGATGGATGGCTGTTAGAGTTGTGCAGCCACAAGTTGTTAGCCTCGGGATGCTGGGGGTCTGGCAGGAGGGGCAGAGATGGCTTGATTGGCCCGGCTGGCTGGGGGACTCTGGGAGTTGAGGTCCACACCTCTTAAACTGGTCATGGTTGAGAAATGTTGCCTTAACTTCCCAAAAGATAGGAGGAGGAGGAGGAGGAGGAGGAGGAGGAAGAAGAGGAGGAAGAAGAGGAGGA
>NW_015386481.1:460498-486081 GCF_001527695.2 Protobothrops mucrosquamatus
CCTCCTCCTCCTCCTCCTCCTTCTTCTTCTCCTCCTCCTCTTCCTCCTCCTCTTCCTCCTCCTTTTCCTCCTTCCTCTTCCCCTTCCCCTTCTCCTTCTCTATCTCCTCTATTTTCAAACCCTACCTGCCTTCTAGCACTGATAACGTTCCCTAGTTGGGTAATGAAACGTCTGTAACAAAACAACAGCCAAGCTCAGAGAGCATAGAGGATCCGACAGTTATCCTTCCTCCCTTCTTCTCCTCCTTCCTCCTTCCTCTTCTTCTCCTTCTCTTCCTCCTCTTTCTCCAGCGACCCACCCTGCCGCTTTCCACCCACCCTCCCGACAAATTGCATAATTCACATCACTCCCCAGGATGGCAGGTCGGCAGCTGAGCTGCCATCCTGGCTTGTAACAGATGCCTCTGCTCAGAGAAGGTGCAGCCGCCGAGCAGCTCCTGTAAGAATTATGATTTTCAGCTTCTGGTCAGATTTATGCCGAAGCTCCTGCGGTGGAAGTTTGCTTAGGAGCCCGAAAGCGTTTTGCATATCAGCTCAGCGGCCAGGAGAACATCTTAAAAACATCCCTGACTCGTACGGAAGAGACAGTTTCCAACAGCTGGCAAGATGGCAGGGTTGTGAAAAAGGGGTGGCTGGCAGAATCCTCAATTTCTAAGCATTGCCTCCCTCTTCTACTCTGACTTCGCTATTGCTTAACTGTATAACAGAGTACCAGAGTTGGAAGGGGCCTGGGAGGTCTTCTAGTCCAACCCCCTGCTCAAGCAGGAGATCCTATACCATTCCGGACAAATGGCGGTCCAATCTCTTCTTGAAAACCTTGTTCTTGCAGCACAAGAAGTGATGGGTGGAAACTAATCAAGGAGAGAAGCAGCTGAGAATTAAGGAGAAACTTCCTGACATTGAGGACAATTAACCAGTGGGACTCCTTGCCTCCAGTAGTTGTGGGTGCTCCAACACTGGAGGTTTTTAAGAAGGGACTGGACATGGTGTAGCATTTCCTGCTTGAGCCAGGGGGCTGGACTAGAAGACCTCCAAGGTCCCATCCAGCCCTATGATTCTATGATTCTGAGAGAGCTAAGATACATAACAGACAGAGAGATAGATGGATGGAGGGATGGATGGAGGGAGGGATGGATGGAGGGATGGAGGGATGGATGGATGGAGGGAGGGATGGAATACCTCGCCTCCAGAAATCTTAAAAACCTCACTGGAGATTTTTAAGAACAGATTGGACAACCACTAGTCTGAAATGGTGTCAGATCTGCTGCGTGAGCAGGGGGTTGGACTAGAAGACCTCCAAGGTCCCTTCCAACTCTGTTCTCCTGTGTTTTAAAGGGGGAAGCCATCACCAGGGCCCACTGACCTTGGATGTTCCTCTTTTCCCGAGCCAGTTTTGAGCAGGACTGAGTCATTCCCAGATCCCTTTCTTTTCTGCAGGCAATCCAAAGAATTAAAAGGGCGGAACGATAAAAGATAGGCCGGGGAGGTGTGGGGGGGGGAGGAATTGATTTTAAAAACCTAGCCTCCTCACAGATGGAATTTGCTTGACCTTAATCCTCAACTCTAGAAAACCTGGGAGTTTCTATTACTATCTCAATATTTACTGCCTAGCCCGAGTTCCCGATTAAATTATACGCCTGATATTTACCAAATTTTTTATGTGACAATTTGGAAGAAAACTGGCCGCCCTAAGCAGGCTTATTAATATTGCAGTAATGCGATTAGGTGAATATCAGAGTCTCGGGGCTCGAAAAGGCCTCGTAATTTACGGCGGAGGCTTGTTCTGGGCTGAGTGACCAACGGCGCGCCCGCTACTTGGAAGATAGAGGTGAATTTCAACAAAGGAACAATGATCTTTAAAAAAAAGAAAGAAAGAAAGAAATTCTAGGTGGGAGCATTAAGGCTGCCTCTAATAATAATAATAGTAAAGTTGGAAGGGACCTTGGAGGTCATTTAGTCCAACCCCCTGCTCAGGCAGGAAACCCTACACCATTCCGGACAAATGGCTGTCCAGTCTGTTCTTAAAAACTTCCAGTGTTGGAGCATTCACCGCTTCTGGAGGCAGGTGGTTCCACTGGTTAATTGTTCTAACTGTCAGGAACGCTCTCGACAGGAGCGTTCAGGAGCTGCTTGGCAGAGTCAACCTTGCGAGGTAGACCAGACAAATGAGTTAGTTCTGCTTTATTGTAAAACTACGTTAAGCAAATCTTGTACGTCTGAAAGTACAAATCTCCCGCGGTCTCTTTTACAGTCTGAGAAACTTGGGAGGGTCTCTTCTGAGCCAATTTCTCCACCTATTATGCAGCTCTGGGCTCGGCTGTCTCTTATCTGACCCGTCCCTTGGCTGTGTCTCTTTTCCCCGTCTCCCCAGGTCCTTCCCATCTACTTTCACAATATCCTTGCAATTTGAAAGTACAAATCTCCCGCGGTCTCTTTTACAGCCTGAGAAACTTGGGAGGGTCCCTTCTGAGTCTCTTTCTCTCCTCCCATTATCCAGCTGCAGGCTCAGCTGACTCTTATCTGACCCGTCCCTTGGCTGTGCAGGTCTTTCCCACCTTGCAGGACTGGAAGTACAGTTGTCCCACGGCCTCCTTCACAGTCCTTTTTTTCAATGTCGTTGTAACTTTGAACGGCCACTAAACAAATTGTGGAGGACAACCTGCATGTGGGAACTGAGTCAGAATGGATTTCAGTGAGACCAGGGCTATTTTAAGAGAGCTCCGCTTCTCTAGGTCAGAGCAATCTCTTCCTCATTCACTCCTCCGCAGAGTAAGCCCTCCCTCCATAGCAACTACAGGGTTACAACACCGGCTGGCAGCAACAGACGTGGCTTCTGAACCTTTTCCATTAAGTGTGCGCTTTCTGCCCTCTGATGGATTGTCTTTTGACCCAGGAAACTCAAAGAGAAGTTGAAAAAAAATAGCCGGGGAACATTGCCTTTCAACTCCCGCCTGTTATTTATGGATGTGTTTGCTCAGGGATTAGATTTAACGGGCCTTTCAGTCTGGCAAGGAGGATGAGCCGTTTGAAGAAGACATGAAAACAGGGAATTCAGCCCAAAATAAAATGTTTTTGTAGCCAAAAAAAATAATAATCAAGTTATTTTCCAGGTAGTCCTTGACTTCGTTCGTTTAGTGACCATTCAGAGTTACAATGGCACTGAAAATAAATGACTTACGACCATTTTTGCAGCATCCCCCGAGGTCATCTAGTCCAACCCCCTGCTCAAGCGGGAGACCCTCTGCCATTCCAGACAAATGGCTGAGGAATTCTGGGAGTTGAAGTTCACGAGGCTTAAAGTTGCCACGTTTGGAGACCTCTGCAGTAGAACATAGAAGCATAGGGTTGGAAGGGATCTTTGAGGTCATCTAGCTCAACCCCCCTGCTCAACCGGGAGACCCTCTGCCATTCCAGACAAATGGCTTCCCAGCCTCTTCTTGAAAACCTCGTTCTCCGCAGGACAAGAAGCAATGGGGTGGAAACTAATCCACAGAAGCCGCAACTTCGGAAGCGGATTCGAAAGCTACCATCTCCTTCTCACTAACTGTGGGTCGCAGCTGATTCACACGATCCCCGGCAGATCCCAGACAGGCGTCAGCCTTTCCGAATGAGCGCGCTGCCTTGCGATAGGCGATGCAGCTGACAGCCAGGGTGATAAATTGAAGATGGGCGATAGGCATCTTAAATTTCAATGCGCGCCCAGCACGGGGAAAACTGCATCCGCTTGGAAATAGTTCTTTCTCTCTTTCCCCCAGGCCTCAAATGAGGCAGCCGGAGAGACAAGGGAGCTGTTTTCAAATGCCACCGAGCCATAAAAAGAGAAGGAATTCAACATTATCGTGTGGAGGATGTCCTTAAAAGAGGCAGCACTGTCTGAACGGGGGATGCGCCATTGTTTGATAAGGGATAAATCAGGGAGCCCTGCGCACTGGGGTCACGGAGAGACTTCGGAGGCTGGGGAGAACCGAACCTGGCTGGTTTTATTTGGGAATGGTTTGGACTGATTCAGGAGCTTGATTTGGGAGATAACAGAATAACAGAGTTGGAAGGGACCTTGGAGGTCATCTAGTCCAACCCCCTGCTCAAGCAGGAGACCCTATGCCATCCCAGACAAGTGGCTGTCCGGTCTCTCCTTAAAAGCATCCAGTGATGGAGCACCCACAACTTAGGAAGGAAGGAAGGAAGGAAGGAAGGAAAAAAAGAAAGAAAGAAAGAAAGAAAGAAAGAGAAAGAAAGAAAGAAGAAAGAAAGAAAGAAAGAAAGAAAGAAAGAAAGAAAGAAAGAAAGAAAGGGCTTGTTCTGTTGAGATGGGCAGCTATATAAATTCAAGAAAAAAAGGAAAGGAAAAGAGCTAGGGAGGAAGGAAGGAAGGAAGGAAAAAAAGAAAAAGAAAGAAAGAAAGAAAGAAAGAAAGAAAGAAAGAAAGAGAAAGAAAGAAAGAAAGAAAGGGCTTGTTCTGTTGAGATGGGCAGCTATACATATTCAATAAAAATCATAAAATGGCCGGAGTAGAGCTGTCAATGCAAGGGTCTGAGGAGCTATGGCAATTAATCAAAGCTCAGTGCTCCACCCACCCCTATCACTGTCCGGATAGCGATTGGTGGAGGTTTTCCCTCCTGCAGGCAAGTCCACCAATTGCTGCAGTGTAATTTGCAGCCCCGCCCCTCCTCGTCCTCCTCAACGAAGCTGCCATGTGGGAAGCCCTCACGTGTCGACTGAGGGATTCTGGGAGTCAAACTTCACCCATGCCAGCTGGGAATTCTGGGAGTCAAACCCCTCAGACACCAGCTGGGAATTCTGGGAGTCAAACCCCTCAGACACCAGCTGGGGAATTCTGGGAGTCAAACCCCTCACATGCCAGCTGGGAATTCTGGGAGTCAAACCCCTCACATGCCAGCTGGGAATTCTGGGAGTCAAACCCTCACATGCCAGCTGGGGAATTCTGGGAGTTAAAGCCTTCGCATGCCGTCTGAGGAATTCTGGGAGTCGAAGTCCATACCCGATAAACCTTTCCTGTGGGGACAAAAAAACCCACATTAATATTCTGCCAAAGAGCAAAAAAACAACCTGACCCCAAACCCACATTCCAGAGACGAGGGCCACGTTTTGGACCCGCCACGAAAAAAACACAAAAACCCCACCACATTTCCTCTGTGGAAAACAGCCTCATTTGCAAAAGAGTCTCCATTATAAACTGAAAATGCAAAATTGTGCACCGAGGGGCTGTAGAAATTTGCAATTTAATATTTGGGCCGCGGCTGTCTTCTTTTAGCAAAATTGGAATTCAAGGATGGGGGGGAAAAAAGAGAAAATGGGACAGAGGGAGGGGGGAAACTTGGCTTCCCTCCCCCAAATCTTCCTTGTTTCTCTTCCCACATCTTGCAAAGATTTACGGGTTCGAAAGCTGCCAACTCCAGCTTTTCCTTCACAAGTTGTTTATGGCTGCAACCGCTGCTAATGTTGTTGTATTTCTTTCGGTTCTTGGTTCTCCACAGCCAAATTACTGTGACTAATGTACTTCTATAAATTTTTTTCTAACCATCTTCATGGAGGATGAAGTATCAGCGGTTTCGGAGCTGAATTTAGGGGAGACCGGGAAAAGGTTGGGCACCCCGCTCCCTTCTCCTTTAACTCTCTCCCAAAATATCGCACAAATATTGTGACGTTTTCTTTTATATCAATTTCCCAGTAAGGGCAAAGCCATCAGGGGCTGGAGAAGGAGGGGGCAAATATCAGCCTGTATCAAATGAATAGTGACAGCTGCTTATTGGACAAATGGCTGCACCGGACCTTCCCTCGTCCCACGGTGCCAAAAAGTGCATTTTCGAGAGGAAAAAAACGTTAAGCCACATTTAGGAAAAGGGGATGAAAAATTGAGAGTTTTTCTGGATTGGATGGGGAACCTGAAATTTTGGCAAGTGAAAATGCGTTAGTTCTTCCTAAATTGGGTGAAAGGAATGTGTGGAGAAGGGGTCTTGTTTTGGGGCTGTTCAGTGCAGTTTACTATAAACCAGAGATCTCCAGATTTGGCTATTTTAAGACTTGTGGACTTCAACTCCCAGAATTCCTCAGCCATCCAGCCACAAGTCTGAGGAGGCTCATTCCGTTCAGCGGTGACATGGGCTGATCTTGTGTTAATTGGAAACGCTGTGCAGCTGTGGCTCTTGAGGCTTTTGGGATCCACAAGGAGATCTTTTACTTTGCTGGCTCTCAGAAATCTTGGAAAAAGCAGATTGTCTGAAGTCTCTGAGCGAAGCCGTGTCTGTATGGAACCGGGCAACCAATTTATGCCTTTCAGTCCGACCCCCAACAGCACATGGCTTATGGGTGAGTTTCATCCATTTAGCACATGGCTTATGGGTGAGTTTTTGCAGGATGGGCCACCAAAACCAGGAGCTAAAACCTTTGCAATGTCCATTGTCCTATCAACCCTTTTCAACCAAGGGAAGTATCTCTGATCTCCTGCAGACTGGTGGGTCAACTCCACGATGTATTTTGGGGTTCTCTTTATCACTTGGGGTCAATGGCTGGGGCTAAGAATAAACTAGACAGCCATTTGTCTAAAATGGTCTAGGCCTAGGGTCTCCTGCTTGAGTAGGGGTTGGACTAGAAGACCTCCAAGGTCCCTTCCAACTCTGTTATTCTGAGATAGATGGAGAAGATACAGGATGGATGGATGGATGGATGGATGGATGGATGGAACGGCTTTCCTCCAGAAGTTGTGAGTGCTCCATCACTGGAGGCCTTCAAGAAGAGATTGGACAGCCATTTGTCTGGAAAGGTAGAAGGTCTCCTGCCTTGAGCAAGGGGTTGGATTAGAAGACCTCCAATGGTCCCTTCTGTTACATTACAGCTCCCCTAATCATCTTGTCCCCCTCTTTGTCTTGCAGGCCCCAAAATGGTTCTATGATCCTCTACAACAGGAAGAAGGTGAAATACCGCAAAGATGGATATTGCTGGAAAAAACGGAAAGACGGCAAGACCACCAGGGAAGACCACATGAAGCTGAAGGTTCAAGGCGTGGAGGTAGGTGGCTTTGCTGAAAACATCTCCAGAACTTTTCATGCTTGTCTTTGAAGCCCGGCCAGGATAGCTCTGATCCTGTGGCCCAGGAAAGGTCTTCTCCTTGATTCTTCTGACTACCTTCTCCAGGTTACCTCTGATCTTTTGATGAGAAGGTTCTTCTCTTCGTGACTTTCCTTGGGTTTTCCGACTATCTTCTTCTGATGTTGCTTTGTTTCCTGGTGGGAAGGAAAGACATTTATATCTGTGTGGGACTGAGAGATCTTCTCGTTTTATTTAATTGTTTGTGTCTCTGCAAGGCTAACAGGAACCAACATATGGAAATTGGTCGTCTTCGTTGTCTATCAGCAGATCTCTTTGCTCTGTTTTCTCAGCTCTGCTTTCGGTGGATTTTGTTTCTCACATGTTGTTTCTCACATGTTGTTGCTTTCCTGGCAAATCATTTTAAAATTGTTTGCTTAGCAGGTAGGGGAAAAAAAACCCCATAGTGATTGAGGGTCTTTTTTTTTATCCCCCCCTCCTATTGTCATTGCAAATTATATGTCCTAAGAGGCAGGCCAGGAAAGTCACAAACAAACCGACATTTCCGGTGCTTTGGGATTGAAGTAACAGAGTTACGTCTGAGGAATACCAAGAGTGCTTAAAAAACAAAACGAATCCGGCCTGCGGGGTGCGTGTGTGTAGTAAAATTTTATTTTATTTTATTTTTGCTGCATAGGGTTCCTCCTTGAGACGCCATCTCTTGGTTTTGATTGATTTCGTCTCTCTTTTTGTTTTCTGCTGCATTGATTCAGTTTTGACATTAAAAAACAAGAGAAGGAAAGCCACGTTAAAAAAAAAAAACGGAAGCGCAAAACATCCCTGGATATATGTCTGCAGGTGTTGTTGTTGTTTTTTTTAAAGTGATGTGTTGTTTTGATAATGTGTGTCAAACCAAGCGAAGGTGGAAAATCCTTGGCTGGTTAAGGAACTGGAATGGCTGCCGTTCTTGAGCTTGGCGTTAATATTTCAAGTCTTGAGTAGAGGATATATGCAAATAATGGTAACTACATAAAATGAATCCATTAAGTCAAACCTGAGACTTTCTTGCAGTCTTTGCTATTTGATATATATTCAGTGACATTGTGTAAATAATAATAAACAGGATTGGAGCCTTTTGTTAATCTGGGTTCGGGACCTGGGAAGTTAAGAGTATTTAGCCATCCACCCGCTAATTTTTCTAAGCAAATGGCAGACTGGATGTTATTAGCGATGGCAAGTTGCATTCTGGTTTGTTTGTACAGTGTGTTGTTGAATGTGTTGTCAGAAGAATGATTTGGGGTTCCAGTGCGAGCCACAAGAATAAATAAAAATGAGATCCAGACAGCTGTGAGGAAAGAAGAAATATTTATTCCTAAAAGCAAGGGGTTCGCCTGTAGGGGCAGCTCCAGAGAAATGGGGTACAGAGAGACTGTTTTATAGGGGGAGCTTGTCCTGGGCGTGGAAGCGTCCACAGGCTGATTTTAGGGTGACACTTGAGGGGCGTGTGTATGTGTGTGTGTGTGTAGGTATGTTTATTCTTGTGAACATACAATTTAATTAACTCTGTGTTTACAGACCGTATCCTTTGATATGTGGATTAGATCTGGGTAACTTATTTGGGGGTTTGGGGAAACTTCAGTAAAAGATTTTCCCCCCCCCCGTTTGCTCTTTTTATTTGATTAATTTAGTTTCTTATTGAGAAACAAAAAAAACACGTATGTGTATTTGTGTGTGTGTGTGTGTGTAAATCAGTGTACGGAGAAGAATTTCTCGGCTTTACTGTCAACCCCGCATTTATTATAAACCCCACAGAGAAATACACACGCTGCTGCTAAAGCGCCGCAGTACGAAAATAGCTTACGGGAAAAAAATCCTTCCATAAAAAATATTACTTTCTCATCCTCGTAAAACGACTGAAGTTCAGTGTCCAAAAGGATCAGTTTTAGACTTCTTACCTTTCCACAAATATCTAATCCTTATTTGGAGAAATCCAACAGATTTCCACAAAAACCGAGAATCCAGATTGGAACGGAATACAGGTAATCCTCAATTTACGACTGTTCTTTTAGTGACCGTTCACAGTTACAACAGCGCTGAAAAAAGTGGGGTGGGACCATTTATTTTTTTTTTACACTCGCGACCGTCGCAGCGTCCATCAAAATTCAGATGCTTGGCAACTGACTCGTATTTGTGACGGTGGCAGTGTCCCGGGGTCATGTGATCCCCTTGTGTGACCTTATCAGCACATCAGCATCTGTGGCATGAAATATCTGGAAAAAACACACACACACACAGAGTAGTTTAGAACATTTGCAGCTTTCTTAAGTGCAGAGAGGAAGGTTTTTCTGCCTTCTCAAGCAATTTAGCCATTAACCTGGTTACACACACGGTGCAGCATAATGGGCTGCGTGCTTTTGAATGCGGGGTTGAGGGGGGCAGCCGTGGTGTGCAATTAAACTAATTAATAGCGCGTGCAACAGCGCAAGGATCTCCACACATGCCGTGTCTGGTGCATGATTGGGAACACGGGGTGCAACTGCCCCTATTAGGGGTTACCTGGGGGGGGGGTGTCTTATTTCTTGATTCACAAGAAATACCCAAGTGCGAATTGTGCTCCAGTTGTGCCAAAAAAGGTTTGTCGAAGCTGAGTTGGTGGTGGTGATGATGCCACCTGGGCACCGACAGGCGGGAGGTGTCCGTGCTTCCAAGATCAGGGCGGTCCAAAAAACAACCCACAATTTTGACATCTTCTGACTTGTGAGGGCTTGGAAAACATCTCTTGACCTTGGAAGATGCAGCTGGCAGAAAAAAATGGGGTGACATGTTTTTTTTGGGGGGGGGTAGCTTCCTTAGACCTACCAGGCCACCGTTTTCAGAAACTGTTGAGGCTTCGCGCAGATTAATCCAACGAGATGCGGTTCAGCCGTTGAGAAATTTAATTTTAAATTGAATTTAAATTTTTAAATTTTCCAATTAACACAACTCAAAAGGCTGGCAGTTCCCGGATTTTGTGAAATTAAAATAAAAAATAAAAAAAATTCCGTTTCTCTCTCTTGATGGAAGTCATTCAAGACCCTTCCCAATCCATCATCCCCCCCCCACCCTTGAACTTCTAATTAGGAAGCATTCCCTGGGTGATGTGTTCATAATCAATTTGGCATAATTAAAAAAAAATCAACTAATAAATAGAGGTAAAGCCGAATGCTTGAAAGACACCCTGGTTTCTTCCTGGGCTGAATTTACAGCTGGTTGGTTTAGTTAATGGGTCTGCTTTTTTTTTTTCCTTCCCCAGGCCCGTACAAATTCTATAAATATCCAGGAATTATGTATTTGGATGGCAGGGGGCTCCTCTTGTTATTCAGGGTAGGGGGGATACATAAGAAATATCCATCTTTTCTTTAAGAAAAAAACAAGGAGCGGCTTCGGGGGGGGGGAGAAGGAATAAAACCTTATTCATTTAAGAAATAATAATTTGTTAAAATAATTTGTCAATTTCTGGCGGGTCAGAAAAATTCAGCTATAGCACGGACACCAACTGCAGCTAGTCCTCAAAACTGCGCCCAATATTTTTGTTGTCAAGTGAGACATTTGTTAAGTGAGTTTTGCCCCACTTTACGACTTTTCTTGCCACCGTCGTTAAGCGAATCACACCTGGTTGTTCAGCAAATCCCGCTTCCCTCCCCATTGACTTTTCTTGATGGAAGCCAGCTGGATCGGAAAGTCGGATCGTGCGACCTCGGGACATTGTGATGGTCGTAAGCCCGAGGATGGCACGCAAGTCATAACTGTTTCGCTTAGCGACGGAAATGTTGAGCTCCTTGTGGTCGTAAGTCGAGGACAACTTGAAACTGGGTCTCCAGTTTAAGAGTCGTGGCTCTAAACAGTTTTGCTCCCCTTTACTTTCTCTTCTTAGAAAAGCAGGGATTTAACGCCCTTTTCGGAGCCAGTAAGGGGAGCATCCATGTTCCAAGAGAGTCTATCTCGTCTCAAAATATCCACATCTTCTCGGAGGAACCAGCCGCCTCCCTGAATTGTAAAAATCGTAAAAACCAGGCTTTAGTCTCTGAGAGATGGCTCTCTTTGTTTATGACCCGAAAAACAGATGGAGCTACTTGACAGTTTGTAGGAGAGACAGTAAATCCACCGAGGAGGGAAAAAGTTGACTTTTTGTGCAAATGGATTGTGAGCGCGAGCTCAAAAGAAAAACAAGAGACGGGGCAGGGATCCTGAAGCCAGGGAATTCTCCCTTTTTAAAAACCAGATGCAGAAAAAGAAAGCAAGTTTAGAGCTGACAAAAAGCCCAGCAAGAGCTCTGTTAAAGAAGAACAGAGTTGGGAGGGACCTTGGAGGTCATCTAGTCCAACCCCCTGCTCCAGCAGGAGACCCTTCTGAGCGTCCAGTCTCTTCTTGAACACTTCAAGTAATGCAGCGCCTACAATCTCTGGAGGCAAAGCCATTCCATTGATTAATTGCTGTGGGATTTTAGAATAACAGAGTTGGGAGGGACCTTGGAGGTCATCTAGTCCAACCCCCTGCTGGAGCAGGAGACCCCATCCCATTCTGAGCGTCCGGTCTGTTCTTGAAAACCACCATGATGCAGCACCTACAATCTCTGGAGGCAAAGCCATTCCATTGATTAATTGCTGTGGGATCCTAGAATAAGAGAATAACAGAGTTGGAAGGGACCTTGGAGGTCATCCAGTCCAGCCCCCTGCTCGAAAAGGAGACCCAGAGCTGAGTCAATGAATCTCGGGGTGGGGGTTTGAAGGAGTGAAATTTAATAGATTAAAATGGGGGCAAAACTCACTTGCTTAGCCACGAAAATGTCGGGCTCCCTTGGGGTCGTAAGTATGAGGACTGCCTGCCTGGCTCCATGCAGAAGCAATGGAGACCAAACTGACTGGGCAACTATCTTGCTTAGCCACGGAAATGTTGTGTCGTAAGTCGAGGACCGCCTGTATATACAAAATCAACAAAATTGATTTATTGCTTCTAGGGCAGAATAAAAACCGGAGGAATTGCATTACAAAATGTCACTGTTTCTGCAGCAATAAACAGCAAAATATGAGGGGTTTTTTTTCCCCCTAGTTCTCTCCCCCAACCCTCCCCATCTGCTTTGGGGGATGCATTTTGCTGCAGTAACAATTTTGGAACCATGCAACCCTTAACAACACAGCACCGGCACTGTGTTTGCTTCTAAACATTTTTGTGTTCTGCCTGTCACCGAAGGATCAGGCAGCGGAGAGGAAGCATCTGCTGGGAAGGAAAGAAAAAAAAAATTAAGCTTCCCTCAAAAGTGTTTGCTTTGCATAATATGTCAGGAAGAGGGTTTAATTTATTTTGCTTATTTATCTCTCCTTGCATTTTTAATTCCTTTTAATGCCCGTTAGGTTTAAGCGTGGTGTGTGTGTGTGTGTCAAGATACTTAGAGCCCTTTTCAATTATGTCCAGAAAAAGGTGAATTAAAAAGTTGGTGACCTCGGATAGCTCACTTAACAACAATATGACTAACTTAACAAAATGGGGCAAATTTCACTTAACAAATGTTTCGCTTAATTGTGGTCATATGTTGAGGACTATCTGCACTGCCCTCCTCTTTTTTAAGGATTTTTTTTTAAGCTGTCAAACGACGGGATAATTACCCGCACCCATTTGTAAATAATTTTCCAACACAGAGCTCTCTATACATTTTATTGCTAATTTGGGTCTCGTAAATTTAAAGAGTTTCTCCAGCAAATCCTTCTTTAAAGTCGTGGATTCGATATTAAATGGGTTTCTTTTCTCCTTTGTAAGCATCCAGCCTGGGTGGATCATCTGGGTCCCCAATTTCTCAGCGGCATTTTAAGGAAGTTATTAAGAGGACAAGAATAAGGCAGATGTGTGAAGAAGGAGGGGGGGGGAGTCCAGGCAGGTGTTTTTAACTTTCTAATGCATCTCAAATAAATAAGTTGCTTTCATTTCACACCTAACAAATGTTTCAGGCCGTATAAATGATACAACTCCATTATCTTTTCTTAGGAAAGCACTAGCAAAACTTTGGGATGCTAAAAATACTGATAACGCTGTCCATAATTTAGGTTATTACTGACTCTGTCTATCTGTCTGTCTCTCTCGGTGTATGTTTCTCTATCTCTCCATCTCTCTACCTCCATCTGTCTGTCTGTCTCTATCTGTCTTTTGTTCTCTCTCTCCATCTCTCCATCTCTGTCAGAGTCTATCTCTGTCTCTGTCTGTCTATCTATCATCTGTCTAACCACCATTTATATCTCTCCATCTATGTCTATCAATCAGTCTGTCTGTCTGTCTATTTCTCTATCTCTCCATTTATCTCTCTCTGTCTCTTCTCTATCTCTGCCTCTGTCTCTGTCTGTTGTATCTATCTATCTATCTATCTATCTATCTATCTATCTATCTATCTATCTATCTATCTATCTATCTATCTATCTATCTATCTATCTAATCTCTCTATCTTTCTATTTCTCTATCTCTCCATTTATCTCTGTCTCTATCTCTGCCTCTGTCTCTGTCTGTTGTATCTATCTATCTATCTATCTATCTATCTATCTATCTATCTATCTATCTATCTATCTATCTATCTATCTATCTATCTATCTATCTAATCTCTCTATCTTTCTATTTCTCTATCTCTCCATTTATCTCTGTCTCTATCTCTGCCTCTGTCTGTGTCTGTCTGTATCTGTCTGTCTGCCTGCCTATCTCTATCCCTATTTATCATTTATATCTCTGTATTCTCTCTCTCTCTCTTCTATCTAATCAGCCTCTCTTTCTGTCTCTTCTATCTAATCTGTCTCTCTCACTTGCTTTATCAATCTTTCTCTTTCTCCCTTTCTCCCTCTCTCTTTCTCTCTCTCTCTCTCTCTCTCCACCTACCTACGGATACCTATCTGTCTCAGAGAAAAACTTTTCCGCATAGCAGTTGCCACTGAACCGTTTCCTGGAGAAAAAACCCCCACATTTTGTGTCCTTTAATGATGTACAGATGCAGCTCTCTCCCCTTTCTTTATTTTTGCAGGCCTCATACACTTGCTGCAAACCCATTAACACTTCATTCTTTTTGCTGCAAAGTTTCCCATCAGTGCTGATGTAACCTTTGCATCTTTTAGGGTTGTTAATAATTGGGGAGGGGCGGTTTAGGGGGGAGCCAGGCTGGTTTTATTTTATCATTATTATTTCAGTAGAACGATATTTATACGATAGGAGAATGCATCCTTCACATTCTTTGATCTAAATAATGTAGAGATGGTGTTTCTTAAAGCCTGGCCCTGGAACCCCCGGGGTCCCCCAATTCCTCGGGAGTTCTGCGAAATCAAAATTATTTGCCAGCCTGGGTTGAAGAATAATACAATATTAAAATCCCATCAAACAATTGTGAGAAGTAGCGACAGCAGCAAACGCATCAATTTTAAATTTTAATACGGTAAATATTGATCAATATAAACTCATACGAACGAAAGCTTTTGGGGGTCCTCGGTCATTTTTAAAAGTGGAGAAAGGGGTCCTGAGAGAAAGGAAACTTTAAGAAACCCCCTTGCTGCGGGGAATAAAGAAGAGAGGAAAGGTAAACATTCTATCAATATTAAGTACAGATTTAGGATATCATTGTGACATTAAAATTACGGCTTCTTTCCTTTCCAATGTTATACAGATAATCCTTGACTTACAACTGTTCCTTTAGTCACCATTTGGAGTTCAAACGGCGCTTTAAAAAGGTGACTTATGACCGTTTTTCACACTTACGACCGTCGCAGCATCCCCCAGGGTCACGTGATCAAAATACAGACCCTTGGCAACTGACTTGTACTTACGACGGTTGCACTCTCCTGGGGTCACGTGATCCCCTCTTTTGCAACCTTCCGACAAGCAAAGCCCATGCGGAAGCCGGATTCACTTAACAACCGTGTTACTACCTTAACAACTGCGGCGATCCACTTGATAACTTTGGCAAGAGAAGTCGTAAAGTGGGTTAAAAACCCACAGAACTATTGGGCTCAAGTTGTGACCCTAAATTTGAGGACTACTTATATCAGCCTGCTTGACCGTGTTTTTCTACTCTGGTCTACTTTGAAGGGCTGACAGATCGCAAGCGTGTGTGTGTGTGTGTGTGTGTGTGTGTGTGTGTTCCTTACGGCCTAATCCAGCCCTCCCCCTTCCATCGGGGGACCCCCCCCTCACTTCCCAAGCCAGACCAACAGGGCCTCCCCCGTTTGCATCCAGTGGGGCGATAAACAAACATTGAATTATTAATCGCGGTGGAGATTAATTAGGAATTGTAATGGTAAGGAAGGCTAGGGTGATGGATTTGCAAACCTGAAATTATTTTCATTAAAGGGAGCAGGGGGAATACATTTGGGAGCCAGGGCGCTTAGAGAAGGCACCCCCTGTTGTGGAGCCCAGCAAGACCCCTCCCCAAAGAGGCAGACACCCCCACTTCGGCGTTTCCAACTCAAAACCCAGCACCAACTGTCTGTCTTTGCAACCAGTGTGACCTTGACTTTGTGAGTCTTTCTTTTTTTCCCCCCATCTCCTTGCCTTTCCTACCTGCCTGGTTTGCATTTATATCCAGATGAAGTGGTCTAGCAGATATGCATATTAATTACCCATGCCTGGCTAATCCTTTTCAGGTGCTATTCTGGCCCATGCTGCGTATGTTCAGAGGCTACTTCTTTCCACCGACCCAAATGGACCTCAGTTCACTGAATTAAAACGCTGGCTGAAAACCCATCCTTCCACATCCTACTGGTGTCATCATAGCCCCCGGTCCTTAGATAGATCGAAATTTTCAAGACACATTGATAGGTAGATAGACTTATCAAGGAGCGAAGCAACCTGGAATGAAGGAGGAATTTCCTGACAGTGAGGACAATTAACCAGTGGAACGACTTGCCACCAGAAGTCGTGGGTGCTCCATCACTGGAGGTCTTCAAGGAGAGATTAGACAACCGTTCGTCTGAAATGGGTCTAGGTGCCCGAGCAGGGGGTTGGACTAGAAGACCTCCAAGGTCCCTTCCAGCTCTGCCGTCGTCTTTATTTGCCAAAATCCAGACAAAAGGCGGTCCTTCACATCCAAGGTTGCTTTGATCCTCACCCTGGTGGGTTTTCTCTCTCTTTTTCATTAGCTCTCCGAAGTGGTCCTTGAGACTCTCCCTCATTCATAAAACGAAAGACTTCTTCCATCCTTTTCTCCTCCTGCTCGGTGCTGTTCCTGCTGTCTTTGTCCTTTTGTTTCGTCTCAATGCCTTCTTTTCCAGGACAAGCGTCTGGAGAGCTGGATTTAATGCGCTCATTTGCAGCTAAAATTGGGAGCTGCAGGTTCCTAGCCTCCTTCTTTGATGCCGGGAGAGTTTGGGGCCAAAGTACTTTTTTTTTTTTTAATTAAAAAAAAGAAAAGAAAGGAAAATCCCAACCTTGTTTTATTCTTCTGTGAATCTGACAAACCCTGTTCTGCCTTCTTAATATCTCAAAACAGAAGAATATTATTACTACTGCTATTCCTCCCCTTCCTCTTTCTCCAACCCCTCCTTGGGTTTTTTGAGAGTAGGCCCAATCAAACCATTTTCCTCCTCCTCCTCCTCCTCCTCCTCCTCCTCCTCCTCTCCACAAACCCCCCTCCCTTCTAGAACTGATGGCATTGCCTACTTGGGTCACGAAATGCTGCAAGAAAACCACCCAGCTCAGAGAGCATGGAGGACCCCACAGCCTCTCTCCTCTCCTTCTCCTTCTCCTCCTTCTCCTCCTCCTCCTTTTGTAGGAAGTATGTAATGGTATGTAGACATGTCCTACATACAGGAGACAGGAAGAAAAGCCGCAGAGCAGGCACTGGTCAGATCAGAGGCAGCTGACCTACCCCCGGGATGGAAAAGGGATGTCCAAACCACCTGGTGTGGGTTTTTGCAAGGCCTGACCTTGTCAGCATGCCCTGAAAACAGGAGAAAGGGGGGGGGAAGCAGGAAACCTTGATGAAGCTTTTATCGGTTTCCTTCAGGCTCGGGAAAGGACGGACGAACGCCATCTGACCCCATCTGTCTGGCTGTCTTCCACAAGACCCCAGTACGGTGTCCTTCCTCTCTTGGCCCCCACGTAAACAAGCAGAGAGAGGGAGCAAAGAGACAGGAAGGCAGGCTGGACGGAGACCGAAACCCGGGCACCATTATGGGAACCCGTAGAGTCCACTCTGGAAAGTCCCACTGCATAGAACATAGAACCATAGCGTTGGGAGGGACCTCGGAGGTCTTCTAGTCCAGCCCCCTGCTCAAGCAGGAGAGCCTACACCATTCCGGACAAACGGCTGTCCAGTCTCTTCTTGAAAACCTCCAGGGATGGAGCAGCCACCACTTCTGTTCCACTGGTTAATTGTCCTCCCTGTCAGGAAGTTTTTCCTTAGTTCTAGGTTGCTTCTCTCCTTGATTAGTTTCCATCCGTTGCTTCTCGTCCTGCCTTCAGGGGCTTTGGAGGATAGGTGGACCCCCTCTTCTTTGTGGCAGCCCCTCAAATATCCTGTCACCCCTAGTCCTTCCTTTCTCTGCACTAAACATACCCAATTCCTGCAACCGTTCTTCATATATTTTAGCCTCCAGAGCCCTAATAATTTTCGTTGCTCTTTCACTGATCGTATTACTGCCAGATTGCTTTGGGTCCCAGAGCTGGTGATGTGTAACTTGAAATCAATTTCTGAATTGGAAAAGGGTATTAGGAACGCTAACAGAGGAGGAGAATAACAGAATAGCTGTCATGGCTTAACATCGGATGTTCTTGCTTTGACAATCATCATCATCATCATCATCATCATAGAGTTGGAAGGGATCTTGGAGGTCATCTAGTCCAACCCCCTGCTCAGGCAGGAAACCCTATGCAGTTGGACTGCCTGTATCCCAAGGGTGGTGTTACCAAGGTGGTGTAAAGCGGTATTAACACTTCACACAATGCTCCTCCTATGTTGATGCAGCTCAGGGTTGCGTTGCCTTTTTTTTTTTTTTTTTTTTGGCAGAGAGATTTGAGGTTTTAAACCTTTATTTATTTATTTTTCCTGTTTCACCACCCCAGAACCGTTTCTGGACTAAGAACTACCTGGAAATCCTCATCGCCTGTTATCCCCGTCTTTGTTTTCCCCGCAAGCTGAAGTGAGCGGGGGGCCGATCCGGTGCTGCCCTTGTTATTCTTCCAAGGACTGTGTTTGCTTCAGATAACGGCCTCTAACAATGTGGCCAGACAGTGGATCAATTTGGGAGGCTTTAATGCGCCGGGAAGAAAAGAGGCATGTGGCTTAATACTTTCCCCTCCTGACCGCAAGCGCCATAAAGGTTTAACTTCAGTATATCTTCCTAAATGTTCCTGGCATGCAAACCTTTAAAAAAAATATACATTTTTTCCTCCCCAACTGGACATTAGTAATATAGATGGCTACAACGGTTGTTTTGACAAAGAAGCGCATGGGGAACGCAGGCCGTGCATCCCCCACTCAAGGGGATGTTTTGAAGACAAAGGGGTTAAAGAATATTTCCTACATGGCAGAAGAAGCCATGGAGGATGGCTCCTATAAATCCTTTTACAATCCTTTCCACAGAAGCCGTGAGAGGGACCGTGGAGTCCTAGTGGACGATCCCTTACACACGAGCCAAGCCTGTGCGGCAGCAACCAAAGCATCTAACACAATCCTGGGTTGCATAAGCAGAGGTGTAGAATCGAGATGACGTGAAGTATTGGTACCGCTTTATAAAGCCTTAGTAAGGCCACACCACTTGGAACACTGCATCCAGTTTTGGTCACCGCGTTGCAAAAAAAGAAGTTGAGACTTTGGGGGTGGGGGGAAAGTGCAAAGAAGAGCAACTAAAATGATTAAAGGCCTGGAGACGAAAACATATGAAGAAAGATTGCAGGAATTGGATTTGGCCAGTCTAGAGAAAAGAAGGGTGGGTGGGTGGGTGGGTGGGTAGGTAGGTAGGTAGGTAGATAGAAGATAGATAGATAGATAGATAGATAGATAGATAGATAGATAGATAGATAGATAGATAGATAGATAGATAGATAGATAGATAGATAGATAGATAGATAGATAGATAGATAGATAGACAGACCAATTTTGGGCTCAGTTGAGGACTAGCTGTACGATTTGTGCTTTCACGAAGCTTGGTAAGAAACTTGTTGGCCCTTCCCAAGATTGGCGTCCAAGACTTCTGAGGATAACATGGAGAGCCATTTCAATCAATCAATCAGAATAGAGCTGGAAGGGACCTTGAAGGTCTTCTAGTCCAACCCCCTGCTCAGGCAGGAGACCCTAGACCATTTCAATCAATCGATCGATCGATCAGTCAATTAGAATAGAGCTGGAAGAGACCTTGGAGGTCTTCTAGTCCAGCCCCCTGCTCAAGCAGGAGACCCTAGACCATTTCAGACAGATCAAGGTTCAGTTTATCGCATAGGAGCCTGGTTATGCAAAGACTTAATTCCCTAGAGAAATCTCAAATACTTGGAAAGATATAAGGACAGAGAAGAGAGATGAATAAACTTGAATACAATCACCACGAGTGCACCTTGGGAAGATCTGAAGGACCAGGTTGAGGACAGATCACCGTGGAGCAGATCTATCTGTGTGGTTGCTAGGAGCTGACTCGTCTTGATGGCACATAATCAATTAATCAATCCTTTCTTAAGGGGCAGAGAAAGAACGCTGAGATAACCTTGGTAGGAACGGGCAGCAGCTCTTAATGAAAAATAAAAGACATCAGGCCTCTGAAGAGGAGAGGCATGAGAAAGAAGACCAAAATAATCCCACTTTGATTCCGTGGCTATGAGGATCAGCAGAATTAAAGTCTGTCGAAGCAGCAGGCTTTTGGGATTTTAATTCTGTACCTTAATGAAGAAACATTCGTAAGAGTTTTTACAGTGTCTGCTTCCTCACCTGGCCTATCTCAAAGGGCTGACATCAGACAGATGTCGGCCCTGTGTTCTTTCTAGTAGCACCTCAATACCTTCCAATATGGCCCTTTCACCCTGTTGGGAGCTTCGTGTTTATGAGTCTCAACCATGGAGGAACCCAAGAAGCTTATGAGTCTCAACCATGGAGGAACCCAAGAAGCTTATGAGTCTCAACCATGGAGGAACCCAAGAAGCTTATGAGTCTCAACCATGGAGGAACCCAGTGGAGATCTGAGTAATTTACAAGGCAGCAGGAACCATCTCATGGTGACCAGCGCCTTGCAAAGGTGGGGCATGGAACATGTAATACTGTTGGAAGGACTTTTGAGGTCTCCTAGCCCTGTTCAAGCAGATGACCTTACACCCTTCCAAACAAATGACTGTCCAGTCTCTTCTTGAAAACCTCCAGTGATGGAGCACCCACAAGTTCTGGAGGCAAGCTGTTCCTCTGATTGATTGTCCTCACTGTCAGGAAGTTTCTCCTTAGTTCCAGGTTGCTTCTCTCCTCGATTAGTTTCCATCTGTTGTTTTTTGTCCTGCCTTCTGGCGCTTTGGAGAAGAGGTGGACCCCCTTCTTCTTTGGGGCAGCCCCTCAAATATTGGAATACTGCTATCATGTCACCCCTAGTCCTCTTCTTTAGACTAGATGTGCCCAGTTCCCTCAATCATCATAAGGGTTTAGCCTCCAGACCCCTAATTATCTTGGTCTATGATCCTTTCTTGTTTGGTGATGTTTGTTGATGATGTGTATCCCAGGGAGTTAACGCCCCAGTTGTTTCTTTCACTTAGTCTTGGTTGAGCAGAGGAGCGAAGAGGAATAAAACTGTTTCTCAGCCAGTTCCTGAACGCTTTTGCTGTGAAAATGTTAAAAAAAAAAATGCAGTTTGAGGTCAAGTGGACTAAGGGGAAAGTGATTTGGTCATCTTAGTTGACGAGAGTCACGAGGAGAGCTGATGGCGCTCAAGACGGCGTTGAAGACAAACCAAACTTAGAGGGAATCCAGGATAATTGTAGGCCCAGCACATTTAACCTAATTTATAGCTCAAGAGTATATTAAAGTCTCCTGCCCTGAGGCAGGGTTGGACTAGAAGACCTCCGAGGTCCCTTCCAGCCTTAGGATTCTGTGTGGCAGATGTTACGAACGTGCCGATTTAATAACCCACATCAAAACATGCGTGAATTTTTGACATCCTGCCGACTTTGCTAGCACTTGTCAAGGTGGTGAGTGTCCTTTTTTTTTTTTTTAAGACCGCCAGCTTTCAGCATTCCTGAAATAAAATTAGAAAACAAGGGGGGAAAATTGGTATTCCGTTACACTGTACGGTTGAAGAATTATTGTGGTTTTTATACCTACCTGGGGGGGTATCCTGAGCCATGTAGCTGAATTTTTCTTCTGCGCAAACAGACTTACAAGTGAGGGATCCAGGAGGCTCTCAGGAATTGCAAATGGGCAAAAAACAACAAACCCAATTCTTATCTGTGGATTATTGGCTTTCTATCCAACTCGGTTCCAGCCAGGAATATCTATGTCGGTCTCGTGGGGGAAGCCACATAGGAATCACAACCTAAATTCTACTTTATCGTAAAGCTACATTGAGAGAACTCTAGATACATGGAGGTGGGTCTAAGGAAAAGAAGAACTGGTGGGGGGGGGGACATGATAGCAGTCTTCCAGTATTTGGGGGGACACTCAAAGCAGACACCCTTATCTCCTGCTTCTGTGTAGGATCTCTCTCCTCCCCCCAATACCCCAATAGCTTCCATAGCCACGTTGATTTTCTGCAACACAATTTTTTTTTTCCTTCTGGGTGTCAAAGCATCTCCTTGAGGTTGGGAACAAGAAGCCACCCCATCTGATTTCTCAATTCTCAATTCTTTAGTTGATTTCCTAGGCAAACCCAGAGCACCAAAGCTGATTTTAATTACTCTAATCAGCTTTTTTTTTTTTGTTTTTTTTAAAAAAAACAAAACTTCCCAGGCTTGATTTCCCCCATTAATACGAGAGCATCACACTTATTATTCTTCCATTTCTACCCCATAGCCTGAAACCTCAGACTTTGTGCCGTAATGTAGAATAATGGCTGCAGAGACTGGGGGTGGGGGAGAGAGCTGGCTTCAAAAATACAAATTGATGGAAATACGGTTAGGGAATATCTCTTTATTCTGAAGGAGTGTAAATCTGATTCAAATCCTCGGATGCGGAAGGAAACTTGATTCTGGCTGAACTTTTTTGATATCTTCGAGAAGTTTTGGAGAATTATTGAAAGGCAGATGATGGGAGGAAGACAAACGGGGGGAAAGAGAAGGAAGAATGCCTGCAGAAAATTAAGAGGGGGGAAAAAAGGATCCAGAGATACTCTTTTCTGGAAACGTTCTAGAACGGATTATAAATCGATCAGTTCGTACTACGAAAGCAATACTTGTGTTTTCAGAAGACACCATGGATTTGGAATTCTTGCCAGGATAACATTTCGTTATTTTTACTCACTAACATTTTTTTTTTAGTAGACTGTGGAAACGCTCTCTAGACATAATATATCTTGATTTCAACAGAAATCAAAGCACCCCTTGATAGTCTAAGTGGGCTAGATAGTAGAACAAATAGTAAGGGAGTAGGATAGATGACCACAGGGGAGCCCCAATTTTTTGTTGCTAAGCAAGACAGTTATTGAGTGAATTATGCCCCATTTTACAACGTTTCTGTCCACAGTTGAGTCATTTTTTTCCGTGCCGTTGTAACTTCAAATGATCACTAAATGTTGTAACATGACTTAGGCCAGCCATTGCTCTTTTATAATCCCGTCCTCTGCAATCTCTCTGCTGTAGGGAAGGAAGTGGGCGGGGAAAAAAACCCCTAGCATGGCTGGCTGGGGAATTCTGGGAGTTGAAGTCTACCCATCTTAAAGTTGCCAAGATGGAGAAACCTTTGAGGTGGTCGTTGGGTTCAAGCCAAGATGAGACAGCCATTCTCGTTGGGATTTCCACCGTGGAGGAAGGAAGAGTTGGACCCAGAGACTAAAAGGCCGCCTTTTAGTTCTGTGATTCAACTTTCTGCAGGACCACTTGAAATATCTTGAAATATCCCTTAGGCCTTCTTCAAAGTTATCCTGATAGCAGCATTTCATCCAGACACAACTCTCTTGTGTCTTCAAGGTTGAAGCAACATCTGAGTTCTCTCGCCTCTCAATTCCCGGATCGGGCACAAAAAGGAAAACCGTTTGACCGAGATGGTCTCAGGGGGTTGGACTAGAAGGCCTCCAGGGTCCCTTCTGGCCCTCTTCAGCTCACCTTCAGCCTTTGTAGGCCAAGTTCTTGCCATCTTCCCAGCTGGTAGGGAAAGACAATCGCTTGGCGCGCACCGTGGTACCTGCCCGCTTAGGTTTTGGGTGAGTTTTGAAGAAGCTCGAAGCCACACGCTCCATCTTGTTGTTCCCCGGAGGACTTTCTCCTAAAATAAGTGTCGTCTGTCACACATCGACCCGGTTTTTGAAGGAGCCCACAGCTCAATTGGAGGCTGCTGAGCAAGAAAGCCTTGGGTGGGCCAACGTGGCTGCAATTTCGCCCAGATAATGGCTTGAGGAAATTGAACACTTAACTTCTGCTGACCTTCTTGGAGCCCTTGCAATCTCGGATGTAGGTCGGCTTCCATCGGCCCCTCTGCGGCCTTCCCTGCTTGGGGGGGGCTTTTTTTCCCCCTCGCCGCAGATTGCAACCCGTCGTCTCGGAACTGGACGAGTATCTAGATATTCGGCACCGTTTTACAGAATCTGTAAACCTGGTTTGGACCATAATGGTGTCACCTCCCTTGAGGGTATTTCGTCGCTCTGTGTGTGAGTGTATTCTTTGCTGTCTTCCGCTCTGTGTGTGTGGGTGTGTTCTTTGCTGTCAGGGCTGCGTTGTGGTTGTCGTAACAAGTTCCCGTTTGTTACGACAGCCACAACGCTTGTAAAACAGAAAGATGCTTAGAAAAGGCACCATAATGGACCAGTTTGGGAAATTCACTGTGTGCTAGAAAAATAACAGAATAACAGAATTGGAAGGGACCTTGGAGGTCTTCTAGTCCAGCCCCCTGCTCAAGCAGGAGACACTTTCATGCAGAATGACAGAGCTGGAAGGGACCCTGGAGGTCTTCTAGTCCAGCCCCCTGCTCAAGCAGGAGACACTTTCATGCAGAATGACAGAGCTGGAAGGGACCCTGGAGGTCTTCTAGTCCAACCCCCTGCTCAAGCAGGAGACTAGTCCATTCCAGAAAAATGGCTGTCCAGTCTCTTCGTTGAAAACCTCCATTGATGGAGCACCCATAACTTCTGGAGGCAACTTCCCTTCCACTGACTGATTGTCCTCACTATCTCAACAACTGTCTTGCTTAGCAACGGAAATTTGGGGCTCGTTTGTGGTCGTACGGCGAGGACTATCTGTACAGTGGCCGTTCTCGACCTTTTACGATGTCCTGGTCTATTTGGGCCAGAGGGCAGACCTACCAAACCGCTGTGGGAGGGAGGGGGTTTAAAACTGGGTTTCTAGACCCCTCCCTCGGTGCAAAAGCCGCACTTATCTCTGTTTCCAAATAAACAGAGCATCTTCTTTCCCAGATCTGTACCTGATCTCTCTACAGCTGAGAAACTAATTACTGTTTTTGCAAGTTTTCGCCCTGCTGTGAAATTGCTAACTGATTAGGAAAATTGGTAGTCTCCCCGTAACCCGGGATCAGATTTTTATTTTATTTTTTTTTAAAAAGAAAGAAATTCTTTTTCTCTTTTTTTTTTTCTGAAAGTGCTAATTTATAGCGCTTTGGAGAAGGTGGCAAGGATTCCTTGGTGTTTTTCATTGTCTTTTTGAAGGAGAGATTTCTGAGACAACCCTCGACACACAAACCCACAAAATCAGACGTTCAAGGCAAAGACTCCCTGCGAGCCTCTCAGGCACGCTTGTGTAAAAGGCCTCTTGGCGTCCCCCGGCGTTTAAAAAAAAAAATATATATATTCCAAGCACGCAAATGCCATTATTATTCTTTTTGAACAGTTACAACTGGGGCTTATTTCCTCCCGTGATGCAGTTGCAGTAGCCTTGTGCTTGGCTTATGGATGGGGCAGGCACACTCCCTCTCTTTTCCCATCATAGAACATAGAATCCTAGGGCTGGGAGGGACCTCGGAGGTCATCTAGTCCAACCCCCCCGCTCGAGCAGGAGACCCTCTGCCACTTCAGACAAGTGGTTGTCCAGTCTCTTCTTAAAAGCCTCCAGTGATGGGGCACCCACAACTTCTGGTGGCAAGCTGTTCCACGGGCTAATCGTTCTCACGGTCAGGAAATTTCTCCTTACTTCTAGGTTGGATCTGATGGTGGAGGTGCTCAAGAAGAGACTTCACAGCCATTTGTCCAGAATGGAATAGGGTCTCCTGTTTGAGCAGGGGGCTAGACTAGAAGACCTCCAAGGTCCTTCCAGCCCTGTGATTCTGAGATAGATAGATAGATAGATAGATAGATAGATAGATAGATAGATAGATAGATAGATAGATAGATAGATAGATAGATAGATAGATAGATAGATAGATAGATAGATAGCATGACAGACAAATGGGAAAATGGATGGATGGATGGATGGATG
>NW_015386481.1:486426-490079 GCF_001527695.2 Protobothrops mucrosquamatus
GGATGGATGGATGGATGGATGGGTGGATGGGTGGATGGATGGGTGGGTGGGTGGGTGGGTGGGTGGGAGGGAGGGAGGGAGGGAGGGATAGATGGAATGACTTCCCTCCAGAAGTAGTAGGTGCTCCATCACTGGATATTCTCAAGAAAAGATTGGACAGCCCTTTGGCTGAAACGGTATAGGGTTTCCTGCTTGACCAGGGGGCTGGACTAGAAGACCTCTGAGTGTCATTCTTCTGCATGGGCTAGGAGAGGCCAGGTGGGGCAGGGGGTCTCTCTCTCTCTCTCTCTCTGGTGGTGACGGACCTGGAGCGCAGTTGTGTGCTCATTTACCCACAAGACAGCCAGAGTTCCCAAATTAGCATGTGCAGCCAGGCTAATCTTTTCCACCACATCACAATAATCAGGACCAAGGCAGCTTTATCTGTAGCTAGGCTTTCGGTGGCATCCATCTGGAGGCGATGGGATCTCCTCCTTCTCGGTGAATTGCTTTCAAAAGTGTTGGAGTTGTTTGGATGGAATTCCGATATAAATCCTCAGGCGACCGACACGGTTGGCTGCTTCGGGAAGAGGGCGAGATTAAAAACGGGCTCCGAAGTTAATTCCCTGCATTTGTTGAGTTAGCAACACGGTTGTTAAGTGAATCCAGCTTCCCCCTTGACTGTCAGAAAGTCACATAACGGGATCACATGACTCTGGGACACTGGAACAGTCAGAAGTCCATGTCAGTTGCCAAGCCTCTTTGAGTTTTAATCCCGTAATTAAAATTCAGAAGTTTGACAACTGACTCATATTGATGACGTCATGTGATCCCCTTTTGCAAACTTCTGACCAGCAAAGCCAATGATTTATCGGTGATTTATACAGCACAGGCAGTCCTCGATTTACATCAGTTCATTCAGTGACCGTTCAAAGTTACAACGCCACTGGAAAAAAGTGACTTATGAACATTTTTTGTTCAAAATTACGACCGTGGCAGCGTCCCCAAAGTCAGGTGATCGAAATTCAGACGCTTGGCAGCTGGCTTGACAACTCCCTGTATAGCTGTCTCATTTAGCAACAGAAATGTGTAGCCGTAAGTCAAGGATTTCCTGGATTTTTTTATTTTTTTTGCAAAAGTTGCATGCCGGAGAAACCCCGATTCCTTTAGTGCCGACTTGAGTTTTTTTGTTCCTTCTCACAACTGCTTCTACCTTTGGGGCAGAAAACATTAAACGAGGAGAAGCTGGCTTGCTTTTCCCATTAACTCATTTTGGAGCTTCTGTGAATTGTCCCGATTAATGTCTTTCTTTAGGATTTTAAAAAAAATAAATAAAAATCCGAACGCTGGGTAATGACCTTAGGCCGGTGGGCCCTGGTGTATGCAGCACGGTTATTCCCCCTATATAAAATTTGCATCTTTTGAAATCGTAATAAATACATAAAGACGCAAAAAGTCTCTTTGCCTGCAGCCAGGTTTATTTTGAGCGCTTTGCTTAGCTTCCAGAGTAAATATTAATTCCATTATATTACAGAGCTTTGGATGCCCACCCAGTCAAGCGTAGCCTCCCTTCCTTCTTCAGAATTCAGCCTGTGGCAGGAGAAATATGCTTGCAAGTTGGAGGCAGCTCACAAATTGTCTTCTCTGCACAATTGAAACCAGGACAACAATTTACACCAGCGTTAAGTTTGATTCCGAGGAAACAGGGCTTACTAGCCAGGGGCAAAGATCTGCTAGGGAGACCCAGGAAGGAGGCTAGAATGCAGAATTACAGAATGACAGAGTTGGAAGGGACCTTGGAGGTCTTCCAGTCCAGCCCCTTGCTCAAGCAGGAGACATTTTCATAAAGAATAACAGAGTTGGAAGGGACCTTGGAGGTCTTCTAGTCCAACCCCCTGATTAGATTGTGTGTTCTTTTCCCAGCTACAGTGTGGGTGCTCCATCCCTGGAGATTTTTAAGAAGAGACCCATTTTGTCCAGAATGGCATAGGGTCTCCTGCTTGGGCAGGGGGTTGGACTAGAAGACCTCCGAGGTCCCTTCCAGCTCCATTCCGAATATATGTAACACATGGGTGGGTCAGGGCGGCCTAGAGAACAAAGGCTGACCTTGGTTTCTAATCAAATGTGCCGCCAACCTATAATCCGAGATCTTTATCATTTAATTCCGCCTTCTGCATCGTTGCCTCCATGACAGACCTTGGTGTCTTAGAGCATCTGCGCCGGGATGAATTTCGTTGCGTTTGTGTGTTATGAATGGTGTGCCTGCCTTGTGCTTATCCAGGGTGGGCTTCCAGGAGGCATCTGTCTTCTCTGGAAAAAGCGCACTGGGGAAGAGCAGATATGGACTGGCCTAAGGGTTATCTTAATTTGGTTTTAAAATAATTTTAATAAGAAAAGGCCAAAAATTAATATTCTATTTTAATTACATTTTAAATTCAGTATTTTTGTATTATGTACCTGTTTTAAATGGCTGTAAGCCGCCCTGAGTCCGCTGGGAAAAGGGCGGGGTAGAAATTTAATAAATAAATAAATGAATAAATAAAATGTTCCCAGGTGACTTTCTCCCACCTTCAGCATCTCGGAGCAAGACTCGAACCCGGTTCTCTGCGCTATGCTGATTTCGTTGTTTTTTTTTGCTCCGGCGGTTCTCGGTCCAAACGGCCTGTATAAGGAGAGCCTCTCCTTCGCTCTGGCATTCTTTTTTTTTCCCCCAAGCTGTAATGAGTCCCAGACTGTGGGAAAATATATTTTCCACGGAGCTCTCTCGCCTGTGTTGCTGCTGCGTGGGGGATCTTATGTGGAAGTAGGGCGGCAAATGGTAGTGTGATAACTTGGGGGGACAGGAATAAGGGGCACAGATGAGACCATGGTTAGATAAGAGGCAGCTGAGCCCCCAGGAGGAAAAGGGGGGCCGTGGGAAGATCTCCGCAGGGACCCTCCCTAGTTTCCTAGTCTGTAAAGAGGAGCAGTGGGGGGAGAGAGGGACTTCCAGACTGGCGATATTCTCTTCACGTCACCTTGCAGTAAAGTCACAGCTACTACTTTGGGGTGTCCTTCTGGCTTGGTCTACCTCCCGAGGCCGACAGGTAGTAAGCCAGGAAGGATGTTCCCCCAAGGACGGATAAAACACCGAGGATTTAGAGTGTAATTCCTGAGGTTTTCGGTGGCGGAAGATATTTATGGCATCCAGGATTAGATGTCTGCTGAGGATACGTTCTGCGCTTTTGGGGAGAGAGTTCCCATTCCTTGCATTGGTTCTTTGTGAAAGAAGGGAGGGAGGAACAGAGAGAGGGAGGGAGGGAGGATAGATGGATAGAAGGAGTGAGAGAGAGAGAGAGAGAGAGAGAGAGAGAGAGAGAGAGAGAGAGAGAGAGAGAGAGAGAGAGAGAGAGAGAGAGAGAGAGAGAGAGAGAGAGAGAGAGAGAGAGAGAGAATGGATGGATGGATGGATGGATGGATGATAGATGAATGGATAAATGAATGCATAGAGAAGCAGGTGGCGATAGATAGATAGATAGATAGATAGATAGATAGATGATAGATAGATAGATAGATGATAGATAGATAGATAGATAGATAGATAGATAGATAGATAGATAGATAGATAGATAGATAGATAGATAGATAGATGGACAGAGAGAGAGGGAGGGAGGGAGGGAGAGAGAGAGAGAGAG
>NW_015386481.1:490853-492969 GCF_001527695.2 Protobothrops mucrosquamatus
ATAGATAGATAGATGATAGATAGATAGATAGATAGATAGATAGATAGATAGATAGATAGATAGATAGATAGATGGACAGAGAGAGAGGGAGAGAGGGAGGGAGAGAGAGAGAGAGGCAGAGGCAGATAGATAGATAGATAGATAGATAGATAGATAGATAGATAGATAGATAGATAGATAGATAGATAGATAGACAGAGAGGGAGGGAGGGAGGGAGGGAGAGAGAGAGGCAGAGGCAGATAGATAGATAGATGATAGATAGATAGATAGATAGATAGATAGATAGATAGATAGATAGATGATAGATAGATAGATAGATAGATAGATAGATAGATAGATAGATAGATGATAGATAGATAGATAGATAGATAGATAGATAGATAGATAGATAGATAGATAGATAGATAGATAGATAGATGGACACAGAGAGAGAGAGGGAGAGAGAGAGAGAGGGGCAGAGGAATAGATGTATAATGAGAGAAAGATACTGGTCAGATGGATGATTGACAGGTAGTGGATGTGGGGGTGGGAGGGAAGGAGGGAGGGAGAGAGATGATCTATCTGTGTCCACTATGAGTCAAACATCGACTGGATGACACCTAATCAATCCATCGCTTGTGCTTTGGGTCGCCTTTCGCTCCCCCCCTGCCCCCCCCGCTGCCCAGGAAAAAGATTTCCATCTTGACGTCTTCATTTAAAATAACAGACCAAGAGGCTACATTTCGTGCCGTGCTTGCTCCACTCAGAGCGAACGCCATGACATCGCAACCCTCCGGTTACAGGTGTGCTGAAGTCTACCTTGCAGGCTTCCCCTGCTCTGCCTTTCCTGTGCACAACTCTTGTCCAACCTTGACCTGGTCCTTGGCCTCTTCCGGAGTTACTTACTCCTGAAGGAAACCTGGATGTTACCTGCGGCCTTCCTGCAACAGCTACCTGTGATTTCAGTCAGGCACGGCTTGACTGAAGGGCTGCCTCCTGTTCTAGATATAACACAGGTATATCCCAGGTCTTCCTTCCTTCCTTCCTTCCTTCCTTCCTTCCTTCCTTCCTTCCTTCCTTCCTTCCTTCCTTCCTTCCTTCCTTCCTTTCCTTTCCTTTCCTTTCCTTTCCTTTCCTTTCCTTTCCTTCCTCCAGAATAAGGTCTCCTGCCTTGAGCAAGGGGTTGGACTAGAAGACCTCCAAGGTCCCTTCCATTGATTGATTGAAATGGTCTAGGGTCTCCTGCTTGAGCAGGGGGTTGGACTAGAAGACCTCCAGGGTCCCTTCCAGCTCTATTCTGATTGACTGGTTGAAATGGTCTAGGGTCTCCTGCTTAAGCAGGGGGTTGGACTAGAAGACCTCCAGGGTCCCTTCCAACCGTTTCATTCCATGTCCGATGACTTACAGGAAGGCCAACCGTTCTTGATCCCACCTCTAAGCCTCATTATATCTTGCATCCCCACCTGGTTCCACTTCGTTCCTGAAAAAAAAAGAAAGAAAATAAACCATCTTGCAAAATATTTCTTGACGTTTTGGAGGCCGTGTCTCACCTCTCGCTTTGCCCCGAGATCCTCCCTGTCGAGTAAGGCAGGTGGGGAACCCCCCCCCCAAGCTCCCTCTACCTGGTGGACTTACACGTCGTAATTCCCGTGTGTGTGTGTGTGTGTGTGTGTGTGTGTGTGTGTGTGTGTAAGTGTGCCGGGGAAGCAGAGCAGAGCTGAGTGCAAAGCGTTTTTACACATGAACACTTTTGGCATTGTGGGGAGGGGGGAGTCTGAGGTCTTCTGGAAGGTTCCCGCGTTGTCTAGAACGTGCCTGGGATTCGTAATCAGCCCTGGAAAAAGCCTCTTTGGCGGCTGAACGGGTGGCTTTTGGAATACGCAACGTTGGGGCTGTATGTGTGAAAGGGAGCTGCCTTTAATTTGGCTTTTATTTCTGATCCAGGCTGGGCCTCCCAAGCACACCTTGAGACCCCTTGGGTGGGAGTGTCAGGGAAGTCGGACCCACCCGGTGCGATGTTTTATAGCCATCTGGGGGGTCAGTTATTACACACTGCGGCAATGATTGTGTTAGGATGGTATCCCTTCTCTCTCTCTCTCTCTCTCTCTCTCTCTCTCTCTCTCTCTCTCTCTCTCTC
>NW_015386481.1:493637-524076 GCF_001527695.2 Protobothrops mucrosquamatus
CTCTCTCTCTCTCTCTCTCTCTCTCTCTCTCTCTCTCTCCTTTCTCTCTCTCCTTTCTCTCTCTCCTCTCTCTCTGTCCATTTCCATGCCAAGCAAGGAGAGAAGCAGCCTAGAACTAAGAAGAAATTTCCTAATAGTGAGAACAATTAACCAATGGAACATAAGCTGTGGGTGCTTCAACACTGGAAGTCTTCTTAAAGAGACTGGACAGTCATTTGTCTGAAATGGGATAGGCTCTCCTGCTTGAGCAGGGGGCTGGACTAGAAGACCTCCAAGGTCCCTCCTGACTCTGTTATTCTGGGTTCTTTGCTCTAAACTCTGATTTTTCTGAGAAGCTGCAAAACAGGAGTTGCAAAGCGACCGATTCTCTGTCTACCTTTTCTTCTCCGGGATCCGGTCACTGAGGGGGGGGTGGAATCTTGTCTTGTGGCTTCTCCCCTCCCCCCCCCCTGTCGAACCGGCCATTGATTTCGACTGCATTCCTTTCAGCAGAATTTGCATCCCCAACGAAGATGCCTTTAATTATGCCGACGCCGAGGCGATGGATTTCCAAACACTGCGAAGCAATTATTTAATCAGGTTGATTTGTGCTAATTGCTTGTTTGGGCCTCGGCAGCCTTACCTGATTTAGTGGGTTTCTTTGCGGTTGTGTTGATGGAAAAAGAAGGGAACAAAAACTGGTGCACTGGACAGAAGTGTGGACCTTTTTTTTTAATGAGGCAAAGCAGCACAAAGTTGTTCTGCCCCGGAGCCCATCCAGGTAGCAGGATTGGAATGCCGTTTCTTGGGATGGTATCAGCCTTGCGAGGTAGTCCAGCCAAGAAGCACACCCAGAGGTACTAGCTCCACCTTTATTCCATCCTGCAGGTCTGCAAGTATTCCCCGTTCACTTTAACAGCACAAGAAAGTAGGAAAAATCCCTTCCCAAGCCCCTTTTCCTTCTGGGGGCTTAGCTGCCTCTTATCTGATTATTGTCTAGTCTGTGTCTCTTCTTCCTGTCTCCCAAGGTCGTTCTCACAGACCATTACACATCCACAATGGGAACCATACTCGGGATAGGAGGTTTATTCCCTCTCTGCAGACCCCTTCCTCTGCTTCTGTTATAGACTTCTTAACTACCAGGGCCACCCCTATATTTCCACAGAGGAGTAACTTAACTACAGTCCCCTTTTCACCAACATACAATGGGCACCTGGTGGCATCCACTGATGTCATAAGTTTAAGGAAGATCTGGAGATTAGGCTATGGGCAGATAAGAGGCAGGTGAGCCCATGGATGGAAAAGGGTCATGGGAAGCATCTCAGGAGGGACCCTCCCTAGTTTCTTTGGCTGTAAAGAGGAGGGGGCAGAAATACTGTAATGGGAGGTGAGGATGGCCTTGGGAGACAGGAGGAAGAGATGCAGACAAAACAACGGACAGATAAGAGGCAGCTGAGCCCATGGATGGAAAAGGGGCGTGGGAAGCATCACAGGAGGGACCCTCCCTAGTTTCCTGGGCTGTAAAGGCGAGGGGGAGAGAAATACTTCCAGATTTGCAAGATTCTGGTCCTCTAATTGTCTATGGGAAGGACCTTGGGAGACAGGAGGAAGAGACACAGACTAGACAATAATCAGATAAGAGGCAGAGGAGCCCCCAGAAGGAAAAGGGGCCTGGGAAGCATCTCAGCAGGGACCCTCCCTAGTTCCTAGGGCTGCAAAGGCGAGGGAGGACAGCCTTGCAGGATTCTGTCCGTGTAAACCTAGAACAAAATAGTTATAGCTAGTTCTCCTGCATGTGCTTCTCCTTTGGCCTACCTTGCAAGGGTGGCAGGGCGGTCCAAGAAGCTCTTGCCTCCTTAAAAATCCCTCCCCAATTCCTCCAGTGGGGAAAAACGCTACAAGTTCTTCAAGCTTCAGGTGAGACAGCCAAGGACTGGGGGCTGCGGGAGAGGAAGCGATAAGGCCCCCCCCCTCCCCAAGGATGACGGAACGAATTCCGATTTTACTGCTCATCCTGCATTAGCTTCTTATCAGTCGGCTGCAAACATGTTTATTTTATGAATGGCTTCTCCGAGAGGCTGGTGAGGTCTCATCCGTCTTTCCATATTGTCAGCAAATGCACAACGCGAGGGGAAGAGAACACTTGTGCGGGTCCACCGGGAACATCCGGATGAATGCAAGGTGACACTTGACGCAACGCTCCCTATAAATACAGACCCCTTCGCCAGGATCGCTTCTATTTTTAATGCAAACCGCCGTCGGAAGCCGCCTGCTCCAAGGGAATCGGTGCACGCACGCTCATACGGCGTCGCCGTCTCTTATGCCTCCCTGCTTCTCCACCCCTGCCAAATCTCACATTTATGAGGGCAAAGAAAAGAGCAGCAGATTGGGGAATTTATCTCTCCGGGCCATCTGGAAACAAAAATTAACTGTGGCTCAATCCAATCTTAGATGGGGAAGACAAAGAGATGAAGGGGGAAATGAGGTCCCTTCAGGGCATAGCCTGTGGATGCTGGCTTGTTCATAAATCTTCATCAGGGATTTAGTGGAGGGGACGTAGAAAGGGAACTCATCAAATCTGCAGAGGGCATCAAGCTGAATAGGCAACGCCTTAGAACAGAGGTCCCCAACCTTGGCAACTTCTAAGACTTGTGGACTTCAACTCCCAGAATTCCTCAGCCAGTAAGGAGAAACTTCCCATCAGTGAGACCAATGAACCCGTGGAACAGCTTGCCACCAGACGTTCTGGGTGCTCCATCGCTGGAGGTTTTCAGGGATATGGTTACCTCCATATTTCAGTTTGACACTCTCCTCCTGAATCTTAAAACTATCTCCGAAGTCATTTCCCTTCTCCGCTGTCTTTGGGCCATCTGCAAATCTGACCCTCACATTTTAATTGCGCATTCCTAAATCCAGCCTAATCATGATTGTTCCTAATGCACGGCCCCCTTGACTCTCGCTCTTTGGCTAAATAGGGGTGAAGAAAAGTTGAAATCCAGATACCAAAATATATTTCCATATAGGGAACCCATTCCAGCATATATCTTAATGTTACCAGGATGTTCTGCCATGTTGGCATGCCATATTGTTAATGTCCGATTAATGGATCATTTTGTGCGGAGAATTAGTAGCAGCAGTGGGTGGACAGGGAGTTGTGGAGCCCACCCAACGCAGCCCATAAAGGCTAAAGATTTTGCTCAAGCAGATGTCAGCTTAGGTAGCATGTGGAAAATATTGGAACGGGGGCTTCTAAGCACCCCCCTGGCAGCTGCCTCGAATGCGAGGGGACGCCAAGCAAAGCTACCTTCTTTTCAAAGTTCACTGAGAAAGTTAGTTAAGTTGCTTTTTAAAAAAAAGATTTACAATTACAGGCAGTCCTCGCCTTTCGGACACAACATTTCTGTTGCTAAGCGAGACGATTAAGTGAGTTTTGCCCCGTTTTACGACCGTTTTTGCCATCGTTGTTAAGTGAATCGCTGCGGTTGTTAAGTTAGTAACACGGTTGTGAAGTGAATCCGGCTTTGCTTGTCGGAAGGTCGCAAAAGGGGATCACGTGACCCCAGGACGCTGTGACCGTCATAAATATGAGTCAGTTGCCAAGCACCTGGATTTTGATCACTGTGGGGGCGCTGCGACGGTCGTAAGTGTGAAAAACGGTCATAAAAAATGTACTGATAGAGTAAAACAAGGTAAAAAGGTAATATTATTAAGGTAAAATTGCAGAGTCCAGGTATTCAGATGCAAAAGGGATTTACAAAATCACAATTAATTTTACAATGAACGATCTAAAGGCTTTAAAGTAAGATAACTAGGAAAGGTCACGAGCCACGCTGCAGTTTGTAAAACGCTGCAAGAATGCGAAGCCAGGCTAATTTGTATTAAGTCTAATATATTTGCTGGAGCCGTGCTAGGGTTTGTTGGGATTAAGGCCATTACGGTCCAACTAATTACAACAAAGAAAGAGCAAAATAAAACCCAGAGCAGTATGTGTATATTTAAAAGGAGAAAAGGAGGAGGGGAAAAAGGAAGGAGGAAGAGAAGAAGGGAGAGGGAGGGAGTGAAGAAGGGGGGGGGAGAGATAGGATGGGAAGGGAGGAAGGAAGGAAGGAAGGAGAGGAAGGAAGAGAAAGATAGAGGGAAAAAAGAAAGAAGAAGGAAGGAAGGAAGGAAGGAAGGAAGGAAGGAAGGAAGGAAGGAAGGAAAAGGGAGGGAGGGAGGAAGGAGAGGAAGGAAGAGAAAGATGGAGGAAAGAAAGAAGAAGGAAGGAAGGAAGGAAGGAGAGGAAGGAAGAGAAAGATAGAGGGAAAAAAGAAAGAAGAAGGAAGGAAGGAAGGAAGGAAGGAAGGAAGAAAGAAAGGAAAAGGGAGGGAGGGAGGAAGGAGAGGAAGGAAGAGAAAGAGGGAGGAAAGAAAGAAGAAGGAAGGAAGAAAGGAAGGAGAGGAAGGAAGAGAAAGAGGGAGGGAGGAAAGAAAGAAGGAGAAGGGAAGGAAGGAAGGGGAAGGGAAGGAAGGAGGGAGGGAGGAGGGAGGGAGGGAAGGAAGGAGAAAGAGAAGGGAAGGGTGGATAAGAGTCTGCTGAGCCCACAGCTGCATAACGGGTGGAGAAAGAGACTCGGAAGGGACCCTCCCAAGTTTCTCAGGCTGTAAAAGAGACAACGGAAGAATCGTATTTTCAGACTCTCCAGATTCTGCTAACGTAGCTTTACATTAAACTAGGATTAGCTTATCCGGCTGTGTTTCCTATCCGGACTAATCTGGGAAGACCGACATCCATCCTTCTTTCTTCTGTGCCTCCGGAACCGTCCGACATTTCGCAAGAAGGCAAGGGTGCGAAACAGGCCACGCGGGATTCCCCTTCTCCCGGGAAAGACACCCTCCCCCCCTCCCCCCGCGTATAGCTTAATAACGACTCTCCCTATTGTACAATACAAGAAAAGCTGCCGCGTCAGCAATTGTGTTACCGAGAAGGCCCAAATGCTGAGTTTGCCCTCCGGGAAAAAAATTTCTCCGTTTCTCTCCTCTCATGATATTCCCGGGAGATTCCTTCATTAAAGCTACAGATGCATTTGGGGGAGGGGGGATTGCAGGTGCCAGATGTTTGCTTTAAATGACCTCGCCGAGCTGAGGCTGGGAAGGAACCATTTCTGGGGGGGGGGGCTGTATTTATGCATCCTAGTGCATCCTCACAACCGCGTTTGCACACCGGTGCGGCAGTCCATGTAACACCCGTGGCATCTTCCGAAGAACAGTCCCCTTGTGTACATTAGGGGTAGGGGTCTGTCTCTCTGTTGCTCAGCCCTAAACATCCCTTTTAAAGGCAGTCCTCGAATTACGACCACAGTTAAGTCCCAAATTCACTTAACAACGGAGGCAAGACAGGTCGTAAAATGGGGCAAAGCTCACTTGATGCAGGTCTTAATGCTTAACAATGTTGGGCTCAGCTGCGATCGTAAGTCGAGAACTTCACCTGTATGGACTGTTGTCGGAAACCTGACCTGATGTTTTAGTCGTGTCGTGAGAAAAAAGTTCACCCCAACTTATTTGGTGGAACATATAATGGCTATTCTGTCTCTGTTGTTTTCCAGAGAGATGATGAATATAGCAGGCCTTAATCAATTTCTTTTAAAGCAAATTGACTCCGGCTTTCTGTCGGACCGACAATTTATAGGCAACAAACATGTATTGGCACATTTATCAAAGAAAACATGGAGGTTAAATTACCGTTAAAGTAGCAGCTGGCTGTCAATAGCTAAAGATCTGGAGCTATTTTTGCTGGGAACATCAAGGTGGCTTTTTATGAAAAGTTCCCAGCTTAGTGGAGATGTCGGGGCTATGAGGCGGTGGCGATCCAAAAGGCAGCATGTGTGTTAAGAGCGTGGGTGTTGTGTATCTGTGTGAATGAGCTGGAGATGCAGACAAGTTGGGTCAGGGATGATGGCCTGAGAATTCTGTGGTGGGGGGAGGAAGAAGGGAGAGGAGGAAGAGAAGGGGAGGAAGGGAAAAAGAAAAGGAGAAAAAAAGAGGAAAGGAAGAAGGAGAGGAGCGAGAAAAAAGGAATAGTGTAGAACAAGGAGAAGGGGGAAGAGGACAAGGAAGGAAGGAGGAGGAGGAGGGAAGGAAGGAAGAAGGGAGAGAGAGAGAAAGAGGAAGGAAGGAAGGAAGGAAGGAAGGAAGGAAGGAAGGAAGGAAGGAAGGAGGAGAGGAGAGGGAAGGAAGAAGGAGGAGGAGGGAAGGAAGGAAGAAGGGAGAGAGAGAGAAAGAAAGAGGAAGGAAGGAAGGAGGAGGGGAAAGGGAAGGAAGAAGGAGGAGGAGGGAAAGAAGGAAGAAGGGAGAGAGAGAGAAAGAGGAAGGAAGGAAGGAGGAGATGAAAGGGAGGGAAGGAAGGAAGGAAGGAAGGAAGGAAGGAGGAGAGGAAAGGGAAGGAAGAAGGAGGAGGAGGGAAGGAAGAAGGGAGAGAGAAAGAGGAAGGAAGGAAGGAAGGAAGGAGGAGATGAAAGGGAAGGAAGGAAGGAAGGAAGGAGGAAGGAAGGAAGGAAGGAAGGAAGGAAGGAAGGAAGGAAGGAAGGAAGGAAGGAAAGGCAGAACCACTTTGGGCTTTGCAAGGAGATGCATTCGGAAGCCGGGATACCTGAGGGCCTCCGAGGCCCCTTCCGCGCCTTCTCTCCTTCCCTTCTTCCGGACCTCAGTGAGGGCCTGGCCTGCATGGTCTGGATGGTTCCCTCCCCACCCAGGCGAGCCCCGGCCTCTTCGTGGGCCTCACCTGCCGCATCACTTGGTGCATTTTTATTCCACGCCTGCCGAGGCTTCAGACGGCCAGTCGCGGCGCTGATACCAACTTCAAAGCCTTTAGCATTCCATCCTTGCCCCTGTTAATGACAGCGCGGAAGAGCGATAATTAGATGAAGCATCATTTAACATCATCGCTGGTGTACTTTACATTTATTTATGCGCTCTTCCCCTAACCCCCCCCTCCTCCCCCAAGTCAGCAGAATCAGAGCCACTCATGGCGTCCCATGCGAGAGAGACTCCACGGATGCTGGTTAATGACGCGGGCCTGCTTCGCGCAACCCTCCTCCTTATTGCGTTACCGTCCACTTGCGGAGGGGATGTGGGGAGATGACCCTCCGGCCGCTTCCTTTTTTCTGGCGTGGTGCTGGCTCCTCCCTCTAGTATCTGCTCGCAGAGATGATTTGTGGACAGAGGTAAATCATGGGGGTGGTCTGGGAATGGACAACCAGGAGAGGACCACCCCAGGTGAGATGGGGGACAGTTTGGGATGGAGGGCTAAAGCAGGGCAAGACAGGACAGGGCAGGTCAGCAGGAAGAACCGCCACCGAAGCGACTATCAGAATAACAGAATAATAGAGTTGGAAGGGACCATGGAGGTCATCTAGTCCAACCCCCTCCTCGAGCAGGAGACCCTAGACCATTCCAAACAAATGTTTGTCCAATCTCTTCTTAAAAACCTCCAGTGATGGAGCGCCCATCTGGTGGCAAGTCGTTCCACTGGTTAATTGTCCTCACGGTCAGGAAATCCCTCCTGAGTTCCAGGTTGCTTCTCTCCTTGACTGGTTTCCATCCGTTGCTTCTTCTCCTGCCTTCAGGTGCTCTGGAAAATAAGCTTTCCAGTAAACCAGAGTTAGATCTTCTAGTTGCATCTAGTTGCCTCTTAAAGCTGAATTTACATCTCTACTCTTTTCCCCTTAACAGCCGGACCAGACTAGAAGACCTCTAAGGTCCCTTCCAGCCCTATTACTCTATATCCTGTTTCTGGGTCTCTTCGGGATCATCAATTAGAGATTTCTGCAACCCAGATATTTGATTTTCAAAGCTACAAATGTGGTGGTGGAGGGGAAAGCCAATTGAAGCAAAGCTTAGGAGTCCTGTTGAGTAGCTGGAGTGAAAATATAAAACACACACACACACACACACACACACACACACACACGAAAGACAGCAACAGATGTTGTTGTTTCTCATGTTTTTCCCTGCATCCAAATATTTAAGGAAGACACCACAGAAAACTGTTCCAACTCAGAGAAGGCTGGTTAGCTCTTAAGGGAGAATCGAGAGAAACCTAATTCAGGATCCTTTTGACCCCTGGGGTCCTCCCAGCTCTGTTATTCTGTGTAAAAGTGTCTCCGGCTTGAGCAGGGGGTTGGACTAGAGGACCTCCAAGGTCCCTTCCAGCTCTGTTATTCTGTGTAAAAGTGTCTCCGGCTTGAGCAGGGGGTTGGACTAGAGGACCTCCAAGGTCCCTTCCAGCTCTGTTATTCTGTGTAAAAGTGTCTCTGTCTTGAGCAGGGGGTTGGACTAGAGGACCTCCAAGGTCCCTCCCAGCTCTGTTATTCTGTATAAAAGTGTCTTCTGCTTGGGCTGGACTATAGGACCTCCAAGGTCCCTTCCAACTCTGTTATTCTGATATTCTGTATGAAAGTGTCTCCTGCTTGAGCAGGGGGCTGGACTAGAGGACCTCCAAAGTCCCTCCCAGCTCTGTGATTCTGTATAAAAGTGTCTTCTGCTTGAGCAGGGGGCTGGACTAGAGGACCTCCAAGGTCCCTCCCAGCTCTGTGATTCTGTATTGGAGTCCTCGTGACGTTCCAGTTACCCAGAACTGGCCAAGGTGGAGAAGAAGGAGACCATTTTCTCTCCACCTTCTGGACTTTGTGTTCCTGGGACGTCGTCGTCCCCCCCAAATAGCTTCCGCCTCTTTAACAGCTGCAGCATTTGGCTGATCGTTAGCAGTGAAGGTTGCAGTGTGGTTTATGGTAATCAAGGCAGCGGTGGTGATAATTAGCAACCGTCAAGCATATATCAAGCGCAAATGCGATCTTGGAAAGCTGCAGATGGTGCCCGAGTGCCTTCATATTTCACGGGGTCCCCCATGCTAAAGCCAACCGACCGATCATCCAGGACTTGCTGCTGGGAAATTATCCTGGCTTTAAAGGGTCTTCAGAAAGCATCCCGTGGCTGCAGAATAAGGAGATGGGTCTTCCTGGACTTACAACCATCTGTTTAGTGACCGGTTCAGAATTACAACAGCTCTAGCTTTGAGCAAGATTGGTAACCGTTCTTAGTCCTTCCTCTGGAGGCGAAGAAACTGCCGTTCTCTTTGGCCAACCCTTTTTCCCAGAGCAGAGAGATAGCAGAGGAAGGGATTATAAGAGAGTCATGTTAACAGGCAGTCCTTGACTTGCCCCAGTTCATTTAGTGACCGTTCAAAGTGACAACGGCCCTGAAAACAAGTGACTCAGGGCTGTTTTTCACACTGTTTTTCACAGCATCCTCTGTGGTCATGTGACCAAAATTCAGACTTTTGGCGATGGGCTCATAGTTATGACGGTCGCAGCGTCCCGGGTCACGTGATCCCCTTTTGAGACCTTCTAACCAGCAAAGTCAAGGGGGGGGGGAGCCAGATTCGCTTAATGACCGTGTCACTAACTTAAGACCTGCAGTGATTCACTTAAGAACGGGGCGAGGAAGGTCGCGAGATGGGGCAAAAATCACCAATGACTCACTTAGCCACCGGAATGTTGGGCTCAGCGCTGGACTGCCTGTATTGTCGTCTCTGGGTTTTTGAAGGGGAGAGAATGCCCTGCAAAATACACACCTACACACAAACACACACACACACCACACACAACCAGATCGGATGTGATCTTTTGTTTCGCTCTTGACATTTATGGCAAGTATAAACAGGGTGTTATTCTTGCCAATTCGCCGATCTCCTCTGGGAGAAATAACGGAGCCGTGCAAAGACGGTTTATACCCAAGGAAAACTTCGGGAAGCTGCCAGCTATAAAACAGAAAAGCGATGAGCAGAAAATTGAAGCCATCGTGAAGGTGTCGGGTCTGGGGTTGGGGGGGGGTCCTCTGAGACGAACATCGTCCCGGCTGAGTAAGTTGGTTTCCTTCCTGACCCTTAAGGGGTGGGGGGGGGCAGTTGAAGGCCAAGTTAGAGGAACCCCCCCCCCTTGCTACAGGGTCCACCCTCATGGGCTGGACCACCCAACCAAGGTCTCTTCTAACTCTGTTATTCTATAATCCCAGATCAAGTCAAGAGTGGCCTTCAGAAGTGGTGGGTGCTCCATCACTGGAGGTTCTCAAGAAGAGACCGGACCGCCATTTGTCCGGAATGGTATATAGGATCTCCTGCTTGAGCTGGGGGTTGGACTAGAAGACCTCCAAGTTCCCTTCCAACTCGTTATTCACTTATTTATAATCCCAGATCAATTAATCAATGGGATGGTTTGCCTTCAGAAGTGGTGGATGCTCCATCACTGGAGGTTCTCAAGAAGAGACCGGTCTCCTAGAGTGGGTCTCCTGCTTGAGCAGGGGGTTGGACTAGAAGACCTCCAAGTTCCCTTCCAACTCGTTATTCACTTATTTATAATCCCAGATCAATTAATCAATGGGATGGTTTGCCTTCAGAAGTGGTGGATGCTCCATCACTGGAGGTTTTCAAGAAGAGACCGGTCTCCTAGAGAGGGTCTCCTGCTTGAGCAGAGGGTTGGACTAGAAGACCTCCAAGGTCCCTTCCAACTCGGTTATTCTATTAATCAGTGAGATGCCTCGTGAACTGGTGCATTCCCTACACCTGGGGGTTCACAACCTGAGGACGGATAGCCACATTTCACCAACGACTTGAAAAGATCTTGCGTTAAGCCGAATAAATTTGGTTACCGCCGAGTTCCCTGACGACTTTTGATCCGCTGATCTTTTTTTTTTCCTAAAGAGCCAAGCTCGTTAGATCCTTTCCGATACTTGTGCATTTGAGGAATTTTGCCTGTCCCTCTGTCAAATCCCATTCAGTTCCTCTCTGCTCATTTCCCTCTTCTGTCAAGATCGTTTAAATTTATGCCTGTCGTTGAGGGTATTAGCGTTTTCACCCGATTTTATGTCATCCGCAAAATTTAATATGCGCGCTCTCCATGTCACCGTCTGTCCTGCATCTCCGATTTCATGAGAAACCGTTAAAGAAACTGATTACAGGTAGTCCTCAACTTACAAACCACAACTGAGCCCCGAATTTCTGTTAAGTGAGACATTTGTTGAGTGAGTTTTGCCTCATTTAACGACTTTTCTTTCCCCTGTTGTTAAACGAATCACTGCAATTATTAAGTTAGCAACTCGGTTGTTAAGTGAATTCAGCTTCCCCTGTTGACTTTGCTCGTCTGAAGATCGCAAAAGGGGATCATCGCGTGACCCCGTAACACGGCGACCGTCGTAAATACAAACCAGTTGCCCAAGATCTGAATTTTGATCACGTGACCCCCAGGGATGCTGCGATGGTTGTGTGAAAAACGGTCCTAATTCCCTTTTTTCAGTGCCTTTGTAACGGTCACTAAATGAATGATTGTAAGTCAAGGACTGCCTGCAGTGATTTTGGGGATACCTGTGAATCTGTTTAATTATATTACCATCCAGCCAAAACTTTAATTAGTTTACTAATCGGTGTGTTTCGGGATGCTTTGTTAAATGTTTTGCTGAAGTCAAGATATATTACGTCTGCAGCGTTCCCGCAGTCTACTCAGGAATTTTTTAAAAATGAGATAAGTTTAGCCAGCCAAGATTTGTTCTTGATAAAACCTTGCCGGCTTCCAGCAAACTGGTTTTTGAGAGGCTTGCAGCTCTAGAAACGTCCAAGGTCAAACTGACTGGTGTGTTTTATCTTTCTTTCTGCTGATTTTTGAAGTTATGGTCAATGTTTTCCTTTTTGGGGATCTCTAGGGGCTTCATTAAATCTCTAGGAATCTTCAAAAATAATGCATCAAAAATTATCCAGGGCATTAAAAACATCCTTCAGTATCTAGGGTTCAATTCATCAGGCCTGGAAGACAGAAACACAGTTCAAAGGCAAATGATTTCCCTCCATTGTGTTTCTTTTATCTTGAATTTCAGTCCTTCACCTTCATCTGCTCTTCACAGAACAGGGGAGAGATTTTGGTGAGGGAATCCAGGATCTGCTTTGCCAGGATCCTGCAGGAAATTACTGCCAAAGGAAAGCAAAGGAGCAGCGAATATATCGTGTGATACTACATTGCTTGCTGGTGCAAAATGGGGATGGATGATAGATAGATAATAGATTGATGGATAGAGGAGATAAATAAACACAATAGATAAATATAATAGATGGATGGATGCATGCATGCATGCACAGATAGATACAATACAGGAGATAGATAGATAGATAGATAGATAGATAGATAGATAGATAGATAGATAGATAGATAGATAGATAGATAGATAGATAGATAGATAGATAGATAGATAGATAGATAGATAGATAGATAGATAGGCTGGCAGTCAGTCAGTCAGTCAGTCAGTCAGGCAGTCAGTCAGTCAGGCAGGCAGGCAGGCAGGCAGGCAGGCAGGCAGGCATAGATAAATACGATATAATAGATAAATATAATAGATAAATACAATAGGTGCATGGATAGATGGATAGCTACAATACTATAGATAAATACAATAGATAGACAGTGACAGAGAGATAATAAAATAGGTGGATGGATGGATGGATAGATAGATAGGATAGATGGATAGAGAGGTAGATAGAAGGAAAAGATAGATAATGTAATAAAGTAGGTGGGTGGGTGGATGGATAAATAGATACAGTACAGTAGATAAATACAGTAGATAGATAGATAGATAGATAGATAGATAGATAGATAGATAGATAGATAGATAGATAGATAGATAGATAGATAGATAGATAGATAGACAGATAGGTAGACAGACAGACAGACAGACAGACAGACAGACAAGATAGATAATATAATGGATGGATGGATGGATACAATACAGTAGATAAATAGAGAGAGAGAAGGTTGTGGGAATCAGATCATCTCTTGATGGTCTAGCGACAATAGCAATCATGGTTTACTAACCCAGGTTTGGGGTTTCACACAAGAAACATAATTAGGTCAATCAAAGACCGATCAGCTACAATTCCAATGCAGACATAGCGTGTTTATGCTTTTTCTGTTCACTGTACTGTATGATGCAGAAAATGAGTTAATTCAGAAAGCGCATTTAAGACAGTGTTGTGCAAACTCAATCATAATTGCCTCGGCTATAAAAAGAAATTGAAATTAGAAGTCGTACATTCAAACTTTTGTTCAAGCGAACCACTGAACACAGTAAGACTGGTTCACAGACTGATTATTTAGTGACTATAATTGATATACAGTAGTTACTAGCGGAATTAAATGTTTGAATTCCACTGATATGAAGGAGGTGAACTAAAAAAAAAAAAAGTCTTTCCATTGATACGTTGAGGTGGCAATCTAATTTTCGCATCTTCCAGGGCGAGCCTGGGTGATGCCATTTGAAAAATAATTGCAATACTTTTCTGTGGCTGCAAATTTGCTTATATTTATTTACATTTTCTGCTAAATAAGTGCTTCTCGTTTTTTGGTAACCGTCGCCCACAAAAGCTGCTTCGGATACATTAAAAAAACAAAACAAAATAGCCTGGAGACAGGTTTAAAGTGAACCCATTCAGCTCAATGAAAACTATATTATCCATGATGAATGAGGCTGCATACATTTCAATGCGTAACCTGGATTCTCAAGAATTAAGTTATGTGGAGTAATGGAGGAGGGTAAAAAAAAAGAAAAGAAAAAACTAAGGCAACACAAAACTAAACCATGACAAAAAAAGGTGTTGCGACACTAGAAAGGCCACAGAGAAGAGCAGCAGAGATGATTAGGGGACTGGAGGATAAAATATATGAAGAACGATTGAGAGAACTAGGTAGGTCTAGTCTAATGAAGAGAAGGTCTAGGGGTGACATGATAGCAGTCTTCCAGTATTTGAGGGGCTGCCCCAAAGAAGAGTGGTGTGTGTGTGTGTGTGTGTGTGTGTGTGTGTGAAGCTATTCTCCAAAGCCCCTGAAGGCAGGAGAAGAAGCAACGGATGGAAACTAACCAAGGAGAGAGGCAACCTGGAACTAAAGAGAAATTTCCCTGACAGAACAATTCACCAGTGGAACAACCTGCCTCCAGAAGTTGTGGGTGCTCCATCACTGGAGGTTTTCAAGAAGAGACTGGACAGCCATTTGTCTAAAATGGTCTAGGGTCTCCTGTTTGAGCAGGGGGTTGGACTAGAAGATCTCCAAGTCCCTTCCATTGATTGATTGATTGATTGATTGATTGATTGATTGATTGATTGATTGAAGTGGTCTAGGGTCTCCTGTTTGAGCAGGGAGTTGGACTAGAAGACCTCCAAGGTCCCTTCCATTGATTGATTGATTGAAGTGGTCTAGGGTCTCCTGTTTGAGCAGGGAGTTGGACTAGAAGACCTCCAAGGTCCCTTCCATTGATTGATTGATTGAAGTGGTCTAGGATCTCCTGCTTGAGCAGGGGGTTGGACTAGAAGACCTCCAAGGTCCCTTCCATTGATTGATTGATTGATTGATTGATTGATTGATTGAAGTGGTCTAGGGTCTCCTGCTTGAGCAGGGGGTTGGACTAGAAGACCTCCAAGGTCCATTCCATTGATTGATTGATTGAAGTGGTCTAGGATCTCCTGCTTGAGCAGGGGGTTGGACTAGAAGACCTCCAAGGTCCCTTCCATTGATTGATTGATTGATTGATTGATTGATTGATTGATTGAAGTGGTCTAGGGTCTCCTGCTTGAGCAGGGGGCTGGACTAGAAGACCTCCAAGGTCCATTCCATTGATTGATTGATTGAAGTGGTCTAGGGTCTCCTGCTTGAGCAGGGGGTTGGACTAGAAGACCTCCAAGCTACAAAGATTTTTTTTCTATCGGGCCACATCTTGGTCTCAAGTCTTTTGTCACCAGTAACTGGGCTCCATTCTGCTCTCTCCAAAACACAATTCTTCTTCTTCTTCTTCTGCTGCTGCTAAAGTACACAGGTGTCAAAATTGCACATCTACAGTAAGTGGCGGGCCAAATTTGTGGCGCTTTGCAGCACTTCAAAGGCCCAGCTGTTCCAGCGCCCGGTCTCACCCCTCCCTCTCTCCCGCAAGCCGTCCTGATTATTCTTCCCGACTCACCAGACCAAGAAAAGATTGACTTTTTGAGAGATTGGGGTGGAGATGCCTGTCATTTTGCGTATTATCGCAGCGCTATTTTTTTATATTTTTTTAAGAGCGTTCTTTTCTGGGCGAGAGATACGACACGGCACCTGAAACCTCTCAAATCAGAGAGGATGCTAATTTTTTGTGTTTTAAATCCGACTTTTGATTTCTGAGTGGCTGATCTTTCGCCCTGGTGTCTGCAGTGAAAACTGATTTACAGATAGAGAGACAATGCAAGCGAGTAATGGAAAAAGCAGAGAGAGAGAGAGAGAGAAAAGGGAGATTTCATTTTATTATTATTGTTATATTACAATAATAGATTATATTATATTATCTACCAATGGATTCGTTATTGAATGTCCCCCCCCCTTTCTGTTTACATCCACACTCAGAAAGGCTTAAAAAACAAATAAGGCAGAAATACAAAACACAACAGAATAATCCACGCAATTTCAAATTGGGACAATTTAGATCAATTACTGGTGAAAAGTTTGGTGTAAAACGTTTTCTCACACTGTCAGGAAATTTCTCCTTAGTTCCAGGTTGCTTCTTGACAGTCACAACAATTAGCCGGTGGAACAGCCTGCCTCCAGAAGTTGTGGGTGCTCCATCACTGGAGGTTTTTAAGAAGAGGTTGGACAGCCATTTGTCTGAAATGGTTTAGGGTCTCCTGCTTGAGCAAGGGGTTGGACTAGAAGACCTCCGAGGTCCCTTCCAACTCTGTTATTCTGTATTGAAAGTGTCCCCTGCCTCAGCAGGGGGTTGGACTAGAAGACCTCCGAGGTCCCTTCCAGCTCCATTCTGATTGATTGAAATGGACTAGGGTCCCCTGCTTGAGTAAAGGGTTGGACTAGAAGACCTCCAAGGTCCCTTCCAACTCTGTGATTCTATGTTCTATTTGGCCAAGGGATGCTATTAAGAGAGACCTTAGCTGGGGTTCATGGATGGGCACCACCCAGCGATCCTCCGGCTTAACCAAAGTTCGCATCCAGGCTGTTCCTGGGTGTGTTAGAAGGAGAAAAGGCGAGGCAGGCTAGAAGGTTCCTGAGGGAGATGCAGAGTTCATTCTTCTGCCTCTCCGCTGATATTCCCTTTCCAGCAAATTGGGCCTTTCTCGCAGGAAAAAAAAATAAATAATAATTACTCTCCGTGGAGCAGGGAGCTGGCCGTGCATGCTGATGCCTCTAAGAAAGTCACCTTGGCTCTGAAGCTGCGCGCCTGGGCGGCGTCCAAGCTCCAATTTCTTTCTCCTTGTGGAGGGTTTGTCAACCGTTTCAAAAAATGACATTGGAACGTAGAATGACAGGGGCCTCGGAGGTCTTCTAGTCCAACCCCCTGCTCCAGCGGGAGACCCTGTAGCATGATGGACCGATGGCTGTCCAGTCTCTTGGTGGAAACCTCCAGGGATGGAGCAGCCACGACTGGGCTGATTAATCGTCAGGAAATTTCTCCTTAGTTCTAGATTAGACCTCTCCTTGATAGGTTTCCATCCACCAGAGTTGGAAGGGGCCTCGGAGGTCTTCTAGTCCAACCCCCTGCTCAAGCAGGAGACGCTATCCCCTTTCAGATGTCCAGCATCCATTCATCCACCCATCCATCAAGTTTTTAAGCAACACTGGAAGTTTTTAAGAAGAGACTGGACAGCCATTTGTCTGAAATGGTGTAGGGTTCCCTGCCTGAGCAGGGGGTTGGACTAGATGACCTCCAAGGTCCCTTCCAACTATCATTATTATTATTATTATTATTATTATTATTATTATTATTGTTGTTGTTGTTGTTGTTGTTGTTGTTGTTGTTGTTATTGTTATTGTTATTGTTACTATCCATCACATCTTTCTTGCTTCAAATGTAGGGCTTGAGTAGCCAACCCCACTCCTGTCTTGCCCCAGCTCTTTATTTATTTCAGTTATTAATTAATCAAATTTATATAGCTGTCCATCTCTTCTGGCGGTGAACCAGAATCAATAAGAACAATATATATATGTATGTATGTATACACACACACACACACACACACACACACAACATAAAAGCCCCTTATGAATAAACAGCATAAAAGCGAGAAGCTCTCCCTTCCCCTCGGCACGCAGAATTGGAGCCAAGTTATCCACAAAGTTTAAATTAAGTTAGATTTAAAATTAGATTTAAGATGATTTCAGACAGCAGGGAGGGAAACTTGCTGAGCCTACAATGCTGGCTGGGCGAAGGGCCGAGACTCTGGGCATTAGATCCTGATGGAAGGGAATATTTGCAACTCTGCCTTGAACTGTGGGGTCCTGGGTGCTCTCTGAGCTTGGTCGGTTTTCTTACAGATGTTTCATGACTCAAACTGATGAGGTTCCCTAGTTGGGTCATGAAACGTCTGCAAGAAAGCAGCCAAGCTCAAGAGAGCACCAAGCACCCCACAGTCGTCTTTCTCCTCCTCCTCCTCCTCCTCCTCCTCCTCCTCCTCCTCCTCCTCCTTCTCCTCCTCCTCCTCTCTACAAACCCCCCTCCCTTCTAGCACTGATGATGTTACTTAGTTGGGTCATGAAACATCTGCAAGAAAATAACTGCAACCGTCCTGAGTACATGCCAGTTGCCAAGCATCCAGGGATGCTGCCACCATCACCTGTGTGAAAAACGGGCAGAAGTCACTTCGGTGCCATTGCGACTTCGAACGTCCACTAAACGAAGGGATGTAAGTCAGGATTACTACCTGTACATTTGTCGAACAAATAAATAAATTAGAAATAAGGGGTTATTCACGACGGTCGCCTTCTGACGAGCAGAGTCCATGGGGAAGCCGGAAGTGAAAACCAACTGAACAACCAAGGTCGTAAAACGGAGCAACGCTCACTCAATGGCCGTCTCGGTTAGGAACGGAAATTTTGGGCTCATAAGTTGACTATCGCACCCTTACTTCTGGTGTGACAGTGTCAGCTTTCCACATTGTTGTGTTTCCTCCGCCGCGTGTCAGGAAAATTTAACACCCCCCCCCAAAAAAAAGAAACTGGAGAAAGCCGCATACGCTAAATTTTAATGGCACTTAGGAAAAAAGTGTTTTCCGGCGTAGAAAACAGCAACGCGGCCGTCAGACACATTGTGTGCTGTACGTTTTATGGAGCAGAACTCACTTTTTTTGGGGGGTGTGTGTGTCTTTTTTTCTCCCGCTACAAACCAAAAGCTTTAAATGTAATAAGTTGCTTTTGAACCTCAGGGGTGTTTAAATATACATTTCAAAAAAAAAAACTTTAAAAAAAAATAATGGTATATGAAGCAGAGGAGCAAACTTTTGCTTTCCCAGGGCTTTTAAGCCGTTATTCTACTACGGCGAAAGAATTATTTATGGACAGCTGTTATTAAAATATTACGGCATTAGGAGAAAAGATGCCGTTTTCCGGCAGGTGTTGCCCCCCCCCCCTAATTTCTTTCTCGGGGTTCTTACTATTAGGATGACTTTTATATATATATATATATAAAAATGGATTTCTTTTAGCTAAATGCAACAGGAACGAGCTCTCCTCTCTCCCTCTCTTCTTTCTCTCCTCCTTGCCCCCTCTTTCTGTTTCTCCTTCTCCTCCTTCTCTTCCTTCTTTCTCTCTCTCTCCTCTCTGCCTCTCCCTTTCTTTATCCCTCTCTCCTTTCTCTCCCCCTCCTCTTTCCCTCTCTCTCTCCCTCTCTCCCTTTCACCTTTCTCTCTCTCTCTCCTCTCTCCCTCTCTGCCTCTCCCCCTTTCTTTATCCCTCTCTCCTTTCTCTCCCCCTCCTCTTTCCCTCTCTCTCTCCCTCTCTCCCTTTCACCTTTCTCTCTCTCTCTCCTCTCTCCCTCTCTCCCTCTCCCCCTTTCTTTATCCCTCTCTCCTTTTTCTGCCTCTCCCCTTTCACCTTTCTCTCTCTCTCCTCTCTGCCTCTCTCTTTTTCTCCCTCTCTCCTTTCTCTCCCCTCTGCCTCTCTCCCTTTCACTTTTGTCTCTGTCTCCTCTCTGCCTCTCCCCCTTCTTCCTCTCCCTCTCTCTCCTTTCTCCCCGTCTCTCCCTCTCTCCCTCTTTCTCTTTCTCCTAATGTCTCTCCTCTCTCTCTCCCTCCCTCCCTCCCTCCCTCTCCCATACCTCTACCTAGATTACAGCTGAGGCTCTCGTTTCTTCCGCTGCTCCCAGTCCCCTCCCAACGGCCTTTCCTGGGGTCCAGAGCCCACCGCACAGCACCCAAGGCTTTCGCTTGGCCTGTCTTTTTTTTCTCTCCCCTCCCCTCCTCCTTTCTCTCTCTTCCTGTTTGAAATGCAGGCGCCCGGCGTCCTTAATGGAGCCAGGATTTTGCAACATAACTCAGGGAGTTGCACAAATACCCCATCAATGTCGCAGCGGCTCATTGCCCTGTCCTTGGTGCGTGGCATCGCCATTATTTTGCGCCGCTGATAAGATGCCGCTTTTTCTTCCCGGATCTGCGCGACTCCATTTAAGCCAAGCAACGGGCGATGGATCCCTTCCTCCTTCCTGGCCATCCTCTACTGCCTGGGATCATCTGGAAAAAACGAGGGGAATCTTTTTTTTCCCCCCTCACTGAAGGTTAAAAAGAAAAGGGGAAAAAAACAAACAACCCCAGACTTTGCAATGCCCAATTTTGGGGTGATCTGTAGCTCGAGGGGCCAATTCTTGACTTTTTCCTGGGACTTGTGAACCCCAAATTTCAGAATTAAGTACAGGCGCTCCTTGACGTACGGCCCTCCATTTAGTGACGGTTCCAACGGCACAAAGTCATGAAATATTTTATTTCTGTGGTCACCTGGCTAGGTCGCTTTTTCCTCCTGCCCAGGAGAGCCGCCTGCCCGAGCCATAAAAATGCCCCACGTAATTAAGTCCCTGGCAGGTAATAGGTTGAAGGGGGTGGGGAGGCCCTTTATCTCTCGGAGCAGGGGACGGTCCCTCGGCTTTCATCGACTGCGAGCAGGGAAGACGGAGAGCAGCGTCCTCTTGTTTGGCGGATAAAAATCTGGGTCCCTGGGCGGAGGCCGCCAGGCACCCCACATTTCATCGGGCAGGCAGGTCATCCGCGCGCGGAGCCAGGATTGATCTTCCCTTTGGAGGAGATTTACCTGCGAGTAGATGTCAGCTCATTCCTGGCTGCCCACTCATCACGCTGACTCAGAGCCCAGTCAATAAAGAGTTTGCACAAGGCAACACACCCAATCCCTTGGCATTGGCCTCTTTGTGGTCTTCCCCAGTGCTCTTGGCCGGGATGCTAAACTAGGGGCAGACCGACCAAGGTGGGTGTGTCTCAACAACCTTGGACTTCAATTCCCAGAATTCCCCAGCCGGCTAATATGAAGGAAAGAAGAAAAAGGAAGAGAGAAATCAAAGAGAAAGCTAGAAGAGGGAGAAAGAAAGAAAGAAAGAAAGAAAGAAAGAAAGAGAGAGAGAGAGAGAGAGAGAGAGAGAGAGAGAGAGAGAGAGAGAGAGACAGAAAGAAAGGAAAGAAAGAAAGAGAGAGAGAGAGAGAGAGAAAGAAAGAAAGAAAGAAAAAAAGAAAGAAAGAAAGAAAGAAAAAGAAAGAAAGAAAGAAAGAGGAAGGGAGGGAGGGAGGGAGGGAGGGAGGGGGAGAGGAAGGCAGGCAGGCAGGAAGGAAGGAATGGGGAGGAGGAGGAGAGGTGAAGAAGGGGAAGGAAGGAAGGAAGGAAGGAAGGAAATGAATGCTGGGTGGAGAACTGTAGGAGTTGAAGCCACCCATCTTAAAGTTGCCAAAGCTGAGATGCTGTGGCCAGGCCACTGAATCCTTTTGAATTGATCCAGCATTGTTGAGGCCTTTTTGATGGTGTGTGTGTGTGTGTGTGTGTGAAAATGTTGTTCTTGTGGTCAAAGCTAGCCCAGGAAATTCCCCAGAGACTCCTCTCAAACCTGTAATTGGGAGCCGGAGTAAAAAGGGGCAGAGATTGTATATATATATATATATATATATATATATATATATATATATATATATATATATATATATATATATATATATATATATATATATATATATATATATATATATATTATATACATATACACATATATCTATATTGTCATTCTGTTTGTTCTTCTTGCAATGCTAGCAGCTGAGTCAGCACTTGGCCTGGCATTAAAGGAAGGAAGGAAGGGGAGAGGGGATAAATAATTGAAGATCCTACAGAGAGAAGCCCCCTCGGAGGGAATTTATTTGAAGTTTGGCTGAGATGATGCTGGGCTCCTCTCAAAGCAAAGGACTCAGGGAAGGAGGGAGCCGTTTCCCCCTCCTGGGTCAAGGTTAGGGAATGACCCCGGTCTGAGTCCACGAAAGGGGGGGGTCTCCACGCCCAGAGAGAGAGAGAGACAGGACTAGAAGACCTCTGAGGTTCCTTCCAGTCCTAGGATTCCACGTTCTAAGGGCAGGATCCTTCTCAGCTCCTTCATAAGTTTGTTGAGTCTCTTGGCTGGATCATGCTCAAGAGATGGTGAAGGCTCTTTTCTCCAACTGCAGCAGAAACCGCCGTTTTGGGGTCCAAGGGCCCTTTCGCTGGGGGGCCACACAGTGTGAATGGTGAAAAAAAGGGTCATGGACACTCTTTACACACACACACACACACACACACACACACACCAGCCCTCCCACCCCCCTCACCCTTCAGCCAAGTCTCTGGAGACACACAACATTGCACTCTGCAAACTGCCTTGCTACAGCTTTTGTAAAAAATATATATTTTTCCCCTTTGCTCCTCCTGGCCTTTATTTTATAATATCAGAATGTTTTGACTTTCTTCTTCTTCTTCTTCTTCTTCTTCTTCTTCTTCTTCTTCTTCTTCTTCTTCTTCTTCTTCTTCTTCTTCTTCTTCTTCTTCTTCTTCTTCTTCTACTACTACTACTACTACTACTACTACTACTACTACTACTACTACTACTACTGTGTCTTCTTCTTCTGTGTCTTCTTCTTCTTCTTCTTCTTCTTCTACTACTACTACTACTACTTCTTCTTCTTCTTCTCCTTCTCCTCCTCCTCCTCCTCCTCCTCCTAGGAATTATACTTAATACAAAACCACCTGCCCTGCCCCAGTCAATGCGTGTTGATGAACTCAGCTTTTTCCCCCTTTAAGTGTGTTTGTGCGTGTGTTAGAGAGTAACACGGATTTTCTCTGTGTGGTTTTCTTTCTTTTCTGTTTTTTTTGAAAGGGGAAAAAAATACTCATAGGAGATTTAAGCTTTTGGCATCGCTGTTTTTTTTTTAATTGCCAGCGGAATAAAATGTGCAGTGGGTTCTTAATTCAGCTTCACCTTCCTCCTGTTTGGGGTGGTGATTTGAAAGCGGTTGCGGAGAGTGAATTATCAGCTGGGAGAACAAACCGAAGTCCCTGTAGGTGGTATAATTGGAAATCCAAGTAGTGTTTTTTTTTTCTCCTTCGCTGGAGGAAAGGAGAGAGGGAGAGAGAGAGAGAATGAGAGAAAGGAGAGAGAAGGGGAGAGAGAAAAGGAGAGCGAGAAAGAGAGAGGGGAGAGAGAGAAGGGGAGAGAGAGAGAGAAAGAGAGAGAGAGAGAGAAAAGGAGAGAGAGAAAGAGAAAGGAGAGAGAAGGGGAGAGAGAGAAAGAGGAAGAAGGAAAGGGGAGAGAGAGAAGGAGAGCGAGAAAGAGAGAGGGGAGAGAGAGAAAAGGAGAGAGAGAAAGAGAAAGGAGAGAGAAGGAGAGAGGGAGGAAGGGAGTGTTTTTGCTTCTCATCCTCAGCGTAGAGTGGAAGAACCACACCAGGGTGAAACAGCGAGAGTTCCTTTGGGTTGACTTCCAAAGCCCATTTTTAATTTTTAATTTAAAGCCAAAAGGGGAAAAAAAAAGGAGTAAGTGGGTTCAGCAGACTGAATACCAGCAATTCTTTAGAAACATAGAACCATAGGCTTGGAAGGGGACCCCTGAGGTCTTCTAGTCCAACCCCTGCTCAAGGCAGGAGACCTTATTCCATCCAGGACGTCCGGTCTCTTCTTCAAAACCTCCAGCGATGGAGCACCCACAACCTCTGGAGGCAACTGATTAATTGATCTGGGATTCTAGAATAACAGTCTCGGAAGGGACCTTGGAGGTCTTGTAGTCCAACCCCCTATACCATTTTCAAACAAGTGGTTGTCTTCTTGAAAACCTCCAGTAATGGAGCACCCACAACTTCGTGCGTCCCCAATTCCTCGTATGTTTTAGCCTCCAGGCCTCTAATCCTCCTTGTTGCTCTTCTCTGCACTCTTTCCAGAGTCTCAACCTCTTTTTCACATTGTGGTGACCAAAACTGGGAGGCAAAATTCCAGGTGTGGCTTCACCAGTGCAGTATAAAGCAGCGTGTTATCCCTTCTCGCGGCGCGAAGGGTGCCCTACGATAAATAAAATTAATCCATCACTTCTTGCGATCTTGATGCTGTCAACAATAAGCAGCGTGAAGGGGAGTACGTTAGTTTGAAATGGGAGCACAGGAGCATGCATGGAGATATATATATATATTTATAAAACAGGCAGAGTGAATTTGTGGAGAGCCGATGGCTGGCAGGGTGAATTTGCAGATTTTTTTTTTCCGTTTTTGGCCACGTATTGATCGCTTGCAACGGCGTTGCCAGGTTTCCCCTCCAACAGCTTAAATGCTGAGCAGCGTTTTATTTACAAGATGGCCATAAAAAAAGCCGGGTCTGTTGCAAATTTATTCAGCGCAGATGGGTGGGAACGTATTTAATTTTTTTTATTTTTTTAAAGAACTTACCAAGCTTCGAAAAGTTCTCTGTATAGTAAATGGGCCGGAAAGAACTGGAGATAATTTTCTTGATTCTTTTTTATTTTTAAAGAACATTTTGTGAAATTGACGACCGTCCATTCCTTACGCCTGTTTTTCACACTTAACGACCGTTGCAACATCTCCGTGGTCACGTGATCCAAATCTGGACGCTGACTCACAGTTACGACGGCTGCAGTGTCCCAGGATCAGTGATCCCCTTTTGCGACCAAAGCCAGATTCACTTAACAACCAGGTTACTAACTTATCAACTGCAGTGATTCGCTTAACGACGGAGGCAAGGAAGGTTGTAAAATGGGGGCAAAATTCACTTAACAACCGTCTGGCTTAGCGAGATGGGCACAATTGCAGTAGTTAAGCCTACGTATTATTTTTTTCTTTCTTTCGCTGCTTTTCCTCTCTTTCCATCTCTCTCTCTCTTTTTATCAGCTCCGGAAAGCCTTGCTAAATTCGTGAGTCTCTCGCCTCTGCGGGACACAGAATTTAAAATTACGGTTCCGGTTTTTCGGAACGGGATCCTTAATTGAGAGATCGCGTGACTCTTAATCAGGCGCCTTGACTTAGGTAAATATCAGCGTGGTCCCGTTAATTGGCTTGAGCCCCGGCGAGCGAAGGAAAGAAGGCGGGAGAGAAAGTCCGGAATTTAAGGGAAACGAATTGTGTATCGCAATCCGGTTAAGAATCGCAAATCCGCCCATCTTATGTTTTGACATGTCTATTGTTTATATGCAAAGGCTGCCTTTTCCGTCCCTTTCCTTGGGAGAAGCACTTTGCATGGAGAAAGTTGAAGGCCGAGGACGCCGGTTGCAAATCACACGGCCGGCCTGGTGACTTTGGGAATGGGCCTCTCCCCCCCCCCCCCGTGAGAAATGGACGGATTAGACCTGGAGAGGCATTCGGATCAAAAGGACCAGAATGGGTGGCTGGCGAGGAGATGGGTGGGCAGGCGTCCCTAATCAGGGCCCGGCAATGTTTTGCTAGGAGGATGGAACTCAAGAATGACAGAATGACAGAGTTGGAAGGGACCTTGGAGGTCTTCTAGTCCAGCCCCCTGCTAGAGCAGGAGACCCCTAGACCATTTCAACCAATCAATCAATCAATGAATCAGAATAGAATTGGAAGGGACCTTGGGGGTCTTCTAGTCCAGCCCCCTGCTCAAGCAGGAGACCCTAGACCATTTCAATCAATCAATCAATCAATCAGAATAAGAGTTGGAAGGGACCTTGGAGGTCTTCTAGTCCAGTCCCCTGCTCAAGCAGGAGACCCCTAGACCATTTCAATCAATCAATCAATGAATCAGAATAGAATTGGAAGGGACCTTGGGGGTCTTCTAGTCCAGCTCCCTGCTCAAGCAGGAGACCCTAGACCATTTCAATCAATCAATCAATCAATCAATCAGTCAATCAATCAATGAGTCAGAACAGAGTTGGAAGGGACCTTGGAGGTCTTCTAGTCCAGCCCCCTGCTCAAGCGTGACTGGCTTGATCCTAAGACACATTTTTTCCCCAGTGCTGTTGTAACTTTTCATGGTCACTAAACAAACTATTCGTAAGTTGAGGATGAGCTGCTACTACATGCTACCTTCAGCCTGGCCGGTGAGTAAGGGCTGCAACATCCTTCTTGAGCGCGTGGGCCCCGGTAGTAGGAGAGGCGTACAGATGGGGACATGTGGTTGGAACATGTGGCTCCGCAGAAATTCCCGCGTCACAGCCGTTATACCTATTTTAATTAAAACGCCGGAGGAACATCGGCGCATTTTTTTTTCTCCTCCTCCGATGTGGCTGTTTGTGTGAGGAAGTGGCCACATCTCCTACGATTGCTGTAATAGTAAATCCACAGTTAGCCAAACTCGAGTAGTTTTATGGGTGTTGTTTTGCAATTTTGTCGGATGTCTAATGCAAATAACACACTGTTAGCACATGTTTTGCTTCTTTTATGGCTGATCTGTGTAATAAATCTCCATTCTCCAAAAATGCATGGTTCCTGTTGAGCACAGGCGAGCAGGAGACTCCGAGCACGGGGAGAAACTGGAACGGGTGGAGGAGAGACCCAACAGGGTCAGCAGAGAATTCAGTCAGGATAGAGCTGGGAGGGACCTTGGGGGTCTTCTAGTCCAACCTTCTGCTCCAGCAGGAGACCCTAGACCATTTTAATCCATCCATCCATCCGAATAAGAGCTGGAAGGGACCTTGGAGGTCTTCTAGTCCAACCCCCTGCTCAAGCTGGAGAACTTATATCATCCTGGTCAAATGGTTGTCCAATCTCTTCTTGAAGACCTCCAGTGATGGAGCACCCACAACTTCTGGAGGTGGTCCTTGACTTACAGAGCCCCACATTTCTGTCGCTAAACGAAATTTTGTTGTTAAGCGAGTTTGTGATCCTTCTTGCCACGTTGGTTCAGGGAATCACTGCCGTTAACTTGGTTCTTCACTAAATCCGTCTCCCCCCTCCCCTTGACTTTGCTTGTCGGAAGGTCGCCAAAGGGGATCACGTGACCCCGGGGGGCACCGCAACCGTCATAAGTACATGCCAGTTGCCAAGCCTCCGAATTTTGATCACGTGACCGCAGGGACGCTGCAACGGCTCTTAAGCGAGAAAAACAGCCATCAGTCATTTGCCTTCCTTTCATAACGGTCCTAAGTCGCTTCTTTCGCGTCGTAATTTTGAACGGTCACTAAACAAATGGCAGACACACAAACACGCTCGCCGCAGGTGGCTTAAGCTGATTTCTGCGTCAAAAATCTTAAAACCGGGAAAAGGCTGCACATTAAGAAGTGATTGGGACGTGAATTGCAAAAAAACCCCACAACCACGTTCAGTAATGACTTGCTGTAAAACTACCTTTTTTTGTGTGTCAGGGTGCCATCGCAGACCCCTTCCTGACAGAGACCCCCCCCAGCCTGCGCTTTAACACTGACCTTCCCGACAGTCGCAGGTTGCGGTTTTATGGGGGGAAGTGACCTAGAGTCACTTTGGAAGGCACGAGGCTGGGTCCCCGGGGAGGTTTTAGAAACATTAGCTACCGAACATGTGAAGGCCCCTGCGCCGGGTTCAAGAAACTCAACTCTCCTAATGGCTACCGGGAGAGAGCAGCGTATTTATTTCGCAGTTTGTAAATCGGCTGATGGGCAACCTTTTTCTTTAAAAAAAAAACAAAAACAGGGTTACAGCAGTTTTGCTGGTTGGTGTGATTTTTTTTTAAAAAAATAGTATTTTAAGGAGGCTCTTAGAATGTAGAATTAGAGGGCTGGAAGGGACCTCGGAGGTCTTCCAGTCTGACCCCCACGCTCAAGGCAGGAGTCCTGATGCCATTCTCGACAAATTGCTGTTCAATCTCTTCTTGAAGGCCTCCAGCGATGAGGAGGTCTGGATTAGACCTTCCGCTGGTTAATTGATCTGGGATTTTAGAATAACAGAGTCGGAAGGGACCTCGGAGGTCTTCTAGTCCAACCCCCTTGCTCAAGCAGGAGACCCGCCTAGGCCATTTCAGGCAAATGGCTGTCCAGTTTCTTCTTGAAAACCTCCAGTGATGGAACACCCACAACTTCTGGAATAAAGTTCCTTCCTTCCTTCCTTCCTTCCTTCCTTCCTTCCTTCCTTCCTTCCTTCCTTCCTTCCTTCCTTCCTTCCGTCCTCCCTCCCTCCATTCTATTCTATTCTATTCTATTCTATTCTATTCTATTCTATTCTATTCTTCTAAAATTGTAGGAGCAAAGGGGAAAACCTCTTCAAAATTGCCTTAGAAAAATATCTTCATCGGAGTTTTGGAGGTGTTTTTGAAATCCTGTTCATTAAGAGGCGTTTTTTGGGGGGGTTTATATGCTGTAGAAAAATAACTTACAAGCAGAAGCAGCTTCTGACTGTGCAGGTTTTAAAATCTATCTTCCTGGCAAGTGTCATGGATTTTGTGTCATTTGATTGTATATTTCACTAAAGATTTTGCAAGCCAAAGTCGGGGTGCTTTGAAGTTTTAAAACCCCTGAATGTCAAGAAAAGATCGATTCCCTGCATGACTTATATAAAAACTTTACGAACAGAACAAAAACGCAAAACAAAAAAAAAATTGTTTTGGCTCTGTTTGCTCTGAGAATCCAGCAAGGAAACGATCCGGTTTTCATTCTTTATTTTTAATTTGTCTGATTCTCTCTCTCTCTCTCTTTTTTTTCCTTTCTTCCGCACCATCAGCCTATCTTTCTTTTTATTGAGAAGGGTTGATAAATGTCTTGGTTTGGCTAAAAAAAAAAATTGATCTCCTTCTGTTGATTGGAAAAACAGAGAATAGGCTTGCTTTGAAAAGAGCTAGTTTAAATTCACAGCTGTCTTAGTGATCGGAGAAACATCTGGAAAAAAAGAGGCAGGGCTGGTCCACCTACCAGACCCTTCCTGCCATTTTTAAGACCCTGCAGGTAGTCCTTGAGTGGACCCACCCACCCCAATTGGGTCAGTGGCCATTCAAAGTTACAAGGGCACTGAAAATAAGGGATAAAGGACCATTTTTCGCACTTAGAACCTCTGCAGCATCCTCCAGGGATGCTCCTCCACCTCCTCCTCCTCCTCCTACTACTACTACTACTACTACTACTACTACTACTACTACTACTACTACTACTACTACTACCCCAGAGAGGCCTTTCAGAAGTCCATTTCAACTAAAAGACCCCACAAGAACACCCCCTCCCCTTCCAGTAGAGGGGCCGGGACAGGACGCCGTCCTAACTCGCCACTGATGGAGATTAATAGAGAGGAATATTTTTGCACGCGTTTTCATTCATCTGCCTTGGGGAAGCCTAATCTAGCGGGGAGACCCGTGTGCCGTGTTAATTGCAGCCGCACACGCAGATCGATCAAAAGTTTTCAGGGAAGCTCCCGCCCGCCTCACCCTCGCCAAGCGACAGGCTGCCGTTCTGCCAGTTTGGGTGCCAACGTGTCCCGAATCCGGAATATAGACGCGAGGGGTTTGTTTGGACCGTTGGGTGGGCGCCCAACGGCCACAATATTTGCTTTCTCCCGCCGCTGCCCAGAATCTCATCATTGCGCGTTGCTCACAACATGACCGTAATGTGGGCAGAAACACAGTCACACAGCTTGCCGTGGCTTGCTGGCCTCCGTCCACGCCAGCTGCCCGGCGCCCGTTCCTGGCATCCACCACACGGGCATGTAAAGCATCCAAAGTTAAAAAAAAACAACCCAACAACAAAATGTACAGGGAGTCCTCTACTTACGACCCCAAACGGAGCCCACAATTTACGTTGCTAAGCGAGACAGCTGTTAAGTAAGTTTGGGCCCATTTCACCACCTTTCTTGGCACAGCTTCAAGGACTTCTATAGTACCACAAAAGCTGTAATTCAGAATGGATCTTTGGGGGAAAAGACAAATATTATTTATGTCTGGAAAGAAAGGAGAATGCAGGCAGCCCCCGAAGAGACGGGGGTCAGAGGGAAACACTCCAGCCCTGGAGAATTGGGGGCCAAGGACGGTCCAGATTAGAAGGATATTTCTGGAAATATTCCTTGCAAAATTGAGTTGTGCTTCTCCGACCCACAAACCCTCCGAAGCTTCGCACATTAAGACGATGTGTGCCGAAGGCAGTGCCAATATTTGGACTAGCTCTGCTGTGCACATATCCGCCCGCCGAGTGTGTGTTGACAATTCCCTTGCACACCTCCGACACAAAACCTGGCCTTGTGTGCGCAGAATGAAGTGTCGGCCGCGCCACAACTTGACAACAGCCCTTGACAACACCGAGGGGAAGGGGGGAAAAAAAGGACCCCACTTTTTTTCTTAGGGTGGGAGATGGGGGTCAACCTGATTCATCTCTGTGACCTTCAGAGGTGTACAAGTGGTAGTCCTCCACTTACGAGTCCCAAATTTCCGCTGCTAAACGAGACAGTTGTGAATTTTGCCCCGTTTTAGCACCGTTCTTGCCAGGGGGCTGGACTAGAAGACCTCCAAGGTCCCTTCCAACTCTGTCATTCTACGTTCTAATTTGGAACAATCTCTTGGAGAAAGTCACGAATTGTTCCGTCGAGGGAACAACTGCTTCTGCTCCTTGGGCATTTTTTTAAAAAATGTGCCGGTCAGCCTCTGTTTCTCTCTCCCTGGCCCTGGGGACCAAAGGTCAAGGCACCTTTATGAATGGAGGGCAAACTTGAACTCACGTCCAGGGCTCCTGGATACTTTGCCGCTGTGATTTACGGCCCTCAGTCTACCTCAAGGTGCTGTTGTTTCCCATAACTTGTTGACCTCCATAATTTATTTTTCTTTCAAGTCAAGAGGCACAAGTGTTTCTCCTGGACGCTTGGCAGCCCTTTCGGAAATATCCATCTTTCCAGAAACTGCTGTGCTGGGTATGGCAGCCTTAACTCTTCTTTCAGGAAATATATATATATATATATATATACTTTACAGAATAACAGAGTTGGAAGGGACATTTGAGGTTTTCTAGTCCAACCCCCTGCTCAAGCAGGAGACCCTATACTATTCTGGACAGATGGTGGTCCAGTTTTATCTTGAAGACCTCCAGTGATGGAGAACTCACAATTTCTGGAGGCAAGCCCTTCCTTCCTTCCTTCCTTTCTTCCTTCCTCTTTCTCTCTCTCTCCCTCCCTCCCTCCAATCTCATCTTCCTTCCTTCTTTCCTTCCTTCCTTCCTTCCTTCCTTCCTCT
>NW_015386481.1:524176-549459 GCF_001527695.2 Protobothrops mucrosquamatus
TCTTCCTTCCTTCCTTCCTTCCTTCCTTCCTTCCTTCCTTCCTTCCTTCCTTCCTTCCTTCCTTCCTTCTCTCTGTCATGCATCTTATCTACTTCAGAATCATAGAATCCTAGGAGACCTTGGAGGTCATCTATTCCAACCCCCTGCTCAAGCCGGAGACTTTCAACCCTTCCGGACAGAAGGAGGCGAGCCGTTCTGTCATTCTGTGTTCTCTAATTACCTTCTGCAAAAAAAGCATTTGGGGAATTCACCCTCGGGGACAACCATGCCGTGTTGAAGCCGACTTCCTGCCATGGTGGACCTCCCAGGAGAAGGCCTTCTTCTCAAAATGTCTGCAAAGCTTTTATAAAATAGAACCTACCATGGAATACTCTACGAAGGAAGACCCTCCCTCTGAAGGATCTGAGGATAGGAGGCTTCCCCAGAAGCCCTCTGGGTCTGGCTCCCAGGTGTCCAGCAGAAGGAAGGTCCTCCAGACCTGGTTCCTCCCCAACCGGCTGGCCCAGGAGCAACAGAAGACTTGACCCAACCGCTTCTTTCTTCTTTTCATCCCCATATGATTATTATTATTATTTTTTTCCTGCTAGCTCAGCAGCCTCGGTGTCAGAAGCTATTACCCTGTTCCACACAACTCTTGAGGAAACAAAGCCATAATTTACGGGATCTGAGATAAGGTCAGCCCAGAAGACAAGGAAGAGGGCTCCCAAGTCAGGCTATTTCTCATGCCGGCCCAATCGACCCGACACCATATATCTCTTCGGCAGCAGCTCCCGGACAGCCTTTATTATCTCTCATGAAAATGAGCTTTTCAGCTTTGATAAAAAATTAATACAAGGAAAATGTCGACCTTTGGGACGGTTTATTGAATGTCAAGGAAGCCCGTCTGGAAAAGGTTTCTGGGGAACCTGGGCAAAAAATTTCTCCCGATAATCACGAGCAGAGCAAGGCGGACCTTCCCATCTGCCCTTGGCCAGGTTGTGGGGGGGGGAGGGAGAGATGGAAAAACCTACCTGTTGATGCTATCGGCCCAGCCCAGGTGAATGGGAGAATTTAACCGTAACCTGTCCAGAAAAATCTTCATTTATTCTCAAGGCTCCGAAGACAGGTGAGAGAGGCTGGGAGTTTTTAAATTGGAACGGGAAGATTTAATGTTGGCACGCGCAATAAAACACCCGGCCTGTTTTTCAGAGATGGGAGGAGAAGTTCTCCAGAGGACACCTGAAGGTCAGAAACTCCACACAGTGGAAGCTCACTTGGGTGTGAGCTTCTAAGGGGAGCAACATCTTCAGGAGGACCCCGATTTTTTCCCCTTCTGATCCACGTTCTGGGTGGACTTAAGAATTCGATAAGGGATAATCAGTCTCCCAGGATCAGGTGGGAGCGTTTCAAAAACTCTTCGGAAAGTCCGTCTCGTTCCTAACATGGCTTGGGTTGACTCCCATGATGTAACCAGGATAGTTGCCTGGTCCGGGATCTGAGATCGGCAGAAGAGTAGGGTGCTGTTAGATTCATCCATCCTAACATGGTCCGTTCTGTGTGGTGGTCATATTGACAATCTTCCCAAGGCTGACAAGGTGTCACAGATTGTAGAATCCTAGGGCGGGAAGGGACCTTGGAGGTCATCTAGTCCAACCCTCTGCTCCAGGCAGCAGACCTTATACCATCCCAGAACAAATGGGTGTCCAGCCTCTTCTTGAAGACCTCCAGCGATGGAGAACCCACAACCTCTGGAAGTTGGCCTGGAGGAACCATGGGATGAGGATTCCTGTCTTGAGGAGGGGGTTGGACTAGAAGATCTCCAAGGTCCCTTCCAGCCCTAGGATTTTATGATTCTGAGATAGATAGATAGAAAGATACATGACAGAAGGAAGGAAGGAAGGAAGGAAGGAAGGAAGGAAGGAGATATGGAGGAAGGGAGGAAGGAAGGAAGGAGATAGGGAGGAAGGAGAAGGATGGATGGATGGAAGGAAGGAAGGAAGGAGATGGGAGGAAGGAAAGGAGGAAGGACAAGGAAATAAGGGAGGGAGGGAGGGCTTCCCTTCGGAAGTTGTGGCTGTTTTCAGAAAGAGACTGGACAGCCATTTGTCCGGAATGGTCTAGGGTCTCCTGCTTGGGCAGGGGGTTGGACTAGAAGACCTCTGAGGTCCCTTCCAACTCTTTTAGTCTGTCCTTCATCTGCTCTCTCTCTCTGTGGTTGGAGCGCCCTGAGCTCAAGGCGAAGAAATCTTTTGTCACATTAAAGTCATACGGAAATACGGCCGTGAAGCAAAGTCCCTTTTTTTATTTATTCTCTCTCTCTCTCTCTCTCTTTTTTTTTTTGCAAGCGTTATAAAAGGCGTATAATGGGGATGCTGCAAATTAAACAAGTGTTTTCCTCCCAGCCTGACAATAATAAAATAAGAAGGGGGGGGGAGGGAAGAAGGAGCTGAGCCGGAAATTCTAATGTAAGGAAAAATAATGTCGGAGCTGAGCTGTGACAGGACTTAATGAAGATTTTACTAGAAGGTTTTCATCATATCAGTGGCAAAAGGGAAGGAGGAAAAAGGGAGAGGAAACAAAAAATGAAAGAATGAGGAGTGTTAGATATAAATCTGCCCGAAAGAAAGTCTCCAGGTCTCGCCAGGCTGCCTTCACCGCAATCAAGGTTGACTTTCTGAGGCAGGACCACCAGACTTCCATCCAACGTCTTCTTTGGAATTGTCCCGTCCTCTTCTGAAGATGAATTAAAATGCCATCATTTGGTAGCCAGAATACCAAACAGCAGAGTTGAAAGGGACACTGGAGGTCTTCCTAGATCAACCCTTTGCCCACGGCGAGAGATCTTGTAGTATCAAGGTCAAAAGGTTGTCCAGTCTCTTCTTGAAGATCTACCCACAACTTCTGGAGGGAAGCCATTTCTCTGATGAATTGATCTGGGATTATAGAATAATAAGAGCTGGAAGGCCATCAAGCAGTAGACATATAGCATTCCAGACAAAGAGTTGTACCATCTCTTTGTGAAGAGCTCCAGTGATGGAGCATCCACAACTTCTGGAGGGGAGCCGTTCCACTGATGAATTGATCTGGGATTATAGAAGAATAGAGTGGGAAGGGACCTTGGAGATTTTCTAGTCCAGCCCCCTGCTCAAGCAAGAGACCCTAGGTCATTTCAATCAATCAATCAATCAATCAATCAATCAATCAATCAATCAGAATAGAGCTGGAAGGCACTTTGGGGATCTTTTGAAGGCAAGTCCTACCACTGATTAATGGTTCTCATTGTCCGGAATGTTCTCCTGGCTTCTAGGTTGGAACTCTGTTTGATAAGCTTACACCCATTGGGATTTAATCCCCTCTTTTCAGCTATCCCCGCCCCACTGATAACCCAGCCAGGGGGCTGCCCCAAAGATGGAAGGCCCTTTCTTTGTCTGCCCCTTACTCTCTCTCTCTCTCTCTCTTTCTCTCTCTGCCTTCACCCCCCCCTCCAATTCCCGAGCCAAAACAGCAACAAATATGAATATGTATTAACAAAGTGCTTGATTAATTGCGCTGTTCAGCGTGGATTCATCTTTTAATGATTATTTCCCTTTTTAATTAGAATTTATCTCTACCCCCAACCAGAGACAACCAGCTCAGAAGAGAGACTTTTTATTTTGCTCTCAATTCCTTTTTCCGTGGTTTTTTTTTTTTGTGGAGCTGATAGGAAGAAGAGGGAGGTGGCGTGAAAACAGCAACCCCGAAAAACCTGATTGATCCTCTCCACCACCTCACCTTGCCCAAGAGAGTGGGGGAAATTCCTTTCTCTCATCCACCAATCCCGACCCCTCTCTCCCCCCCCCCCCATTGTTTCCCATCTGGATTAGGAAACTTGGAAAAAATCCTCCTCCTCCTCCTCCTCCTCCTCCTCCTCGCCCCCCTCCCTTCTAGCACTGAGGATATTACCTAGCTGGGTCCTGAAGAATCTGAAAAAAACCCACCCAGCTCAGGGACCACCAAGGACCGCACAGTCCCTTCCTCCTCCTCCTCCTCCTCCTCCTCCTCCTCCCTGCAACCCCCCCCCCTTCTAGCACTGATGATGTTCCCTCATTGGGTCCCGAAACGTCTGCAAGGAAACCACCCAGCCCTGAGAGCATCAAGACTCAAGAATGCTTTAACCTCCAATCCTTTTTGACCCCTGCAGGACCCCCTTTTGCAACAGATCTGGGGGAGCCCTCTCCCCACTGAATTTTGATTAATGGAGCCAGCTGCCGCTGCCTCCCAGCTCCTTCAGCTGACAGGAATCAGGGTAATCTGGTATTTAAATAGATTTTGGAACGTGTGTCGGTAGTTTCAGCCTGCAAATCCTGCAGGGCTCACCATCTGCTCCACGATAGCCCGGCTTTCACAAAACTGACATTTTGGATCTGCGGGAAAAGGCAGAGGCTGCTGCGGCTGTTAAAAAAAATAATAATAATAAATTGAGTTTCTGCAGCTTCTTCCTGATTGCTCTGGAGGTGGCATGAAAAGTTAGTTTGCTAATTTCGGCCAGGAAAAACAGGGGAAGCCCTAGTGGCCAGCTGTTCCACTGGTTAATTGTCCTCCCTGTCAGGAAGTTTCTCCTTAATTCCAGGTTGCTTCTCTCCTTGATCAGTTTCCATCCGTTGTTTCTTGTCCTGCCTTCAGGGGCTTTGGAGGATAGATGGGACCCCCTCCTCTTCTTTGGGGCAGCCCTTCAAATACTGGAATACTAATCATGATTCTAGTCCTTCTTTTCTCTCGACTAGGCATCCCCAATTCCTGCAATTCCGTTCTTCGTAGGTTTGAGTCTCCAGACCTTTAATCCTCTTTGTTGCTCTTCTCCGCAATTTTTCCAAAGTCTGAACATCTTTTTTTTATATCGTGGTGACCAAAACTGGACGTAGTATATTCCAAATGTGTCCTTATCAAGGGATTATAACGCGGTATTAACCCTTCAGGTGATCTTTGATTCTATCCCTCCGTTAATGCGGCCCAGGATGGCAGGAGAGACGGAAGGAGAGAAGGAGGGACGGATGGATAAACGGAGAGGGACAGACGGAGGGGTAGATAATATACTTATACAGGAGTTGGGCGGCGTCTAAATTTAATAAATCTTTCTTCCTGCCTTATTATTGGAGGCAGTTTCTTGGCGGTTGTCGGCATCTCTCTTTCTCCCCTGTTTTCCTCCGGCTTTCAATCTCCTTTCTCGGCCACCACCAGCACCGTTGTGGTGTTTGCTGAAGTTCAGTGAATAAACATCCGGCTCTATTTTTGCCAGGTGAACGGAGTGACTGACGTCTGTGCTTGCTCGGCGCGGGACCTGGAGGCCGATTGTGTGGTGGCTGCCAACACAGATTGGCAGTTTTCCAGCTCCGGGACGGAGAAATGCTTCCCGGCCAGGATAGATGGGAGGAGATCAGGCCTGGATCCCTTTATCTCCACTAAGGGGGGAACATGGATCATCTGAAAAGGTCCTAATCTCAGGATGAGGAGCAACCTAGAACTAGGGAGCAATGAGGATAAATTAACCAGTGGAACTGCTGGCCTCCAGAAGTTGTGGGCGCTTCATTACTGGAGGCTTTTAAGAAGAGACTGGACAGTCATTTGTCAGGAATGATATAGGGTCTCCTGCTTGAGCAGGGGGCTGGACTAGAAGACCTCTAAGGTCCCTTCCAGCTGTATTCTGATTGATTGATTGATTGATTGAAATGGTCTAGAGTCTTCTGTTTGAGCATGGGGTTGGACTAGAAGACCTTCAAGATCCCTTCCAGCTCAATACTGATCGATCAATTGATTGAAATGGTATAGGTTCTCCTGCTTGAGCAGGGGGTTGGACTAGAGGACCTCCAAGGTCCCTTCCAGCTCAATACTGATTGATTGATTGATTGATTGATTGAAATGGTCTAGGCTCTCCTGCTTGAGCAGGGGGTTGGACTAGAGGACCTCCAAGGTCCCTTCCAGCTCTTATTCTGATTGATTGATTGATTGATTGATTGATTGATTGAAATGGTCTAGGCTCTCCTGCTCGAGCAGGGGGTTGGACTAGAGGACCTCCAAGGTCCCTTCCAGCTCTATTCTGATTGATTGATTTATTGATTGATTGATTGAAATGGTCTAGGCTCTCCTGCTGAAGCAGGGGGTTGGACTAGAAGACCTCCAAGGTCCCTCCCAGTTCTACAGTTCTCCTGTTTGGGTCCATACCTGGACACCTGTTAGTCATCTGGAGAGGCAGTTCTCTCTTTTTTGTTCTTTTTTCTTTAGCAGCCCCTGAGATGGCAAGGGCAACATTTTGTCTCTGGATTTTGGCAGCGGGCAAATGGACTTTTCCGAGCTGGGCTGGAGTTTAGTGGAAGCAGTTCGTCCCTCTCGCCCTGGCAGGCTTTGCTTACGCCTTGACCTTGGATAGTGTGTGTGTGTGTTTGACGGCGCGGGCATCGAAATGGCATATGGGGGAAGCGCCTCTGTTCTCTCTCTGGACGGTGTTTCCATCTGATGACGTTTGGCAGTCTTCCTCCCCCCCTCCCCTCCCCTCTTGGTTTTAATATTCTGCTGGGATTAAGCGCTGGGGAGGGAGGGAGGGAGGGGGGTCTCTCCTCCGGCTGGCAGGTCTTGGCACAGCCGCCCTGGCACTGGAGCCATCCTGGCAGAGAAGAAGAGCTGCACATTGTTCCTTTAGAGACAAGAAATCGCGGCTAATCAGCGCCTCTCCTTTTCCAGAAGGGTTTTCTGGGCACGTCTGTGGACCAAAGAGAGACCCCCCCCTTGGGAGGGTCAGAATAACAGACTAAGAAAGAGGGAAGGGACCTCGGAGGTCCTCTAGTCTGACACCCCGTAGTTTTCTGGGCAGACAGGCTGTTCCATCCATCCTTCCTACCCTCCATCTGTCATGTATCGTCTGTCTGTCTGTTTCTATCTGTCTCTCTATATCTATCTATCTACATCCGTATCTATCTATCTATCTATCTATCTATCTATCTATCTATCTATCTATCTATCTATCTATCTATCTATCCATCCATCCATCCATCCATCCATCCATCCATCCATCCATCCATCCATCTATCTATCTATCTATCACCTTTATTATTTATACAAATAACTCAAGGCAGCCACGACTCTCAATACTCCTCAGAATCATAGAATCCTAGGGCTGGAAGGGGCCTCGGAGGTCATCTAGTCCAACCCCCTGCTCGAGCAGGAGACCCTAGGGCAGTGGTTCTCAACCTGTGGGTCGGGACCCCATTTGGGGTCGATCGACCATTTCACGGGGGTCACCAAGCAAGGCTGTCCGCCATTTTTTCCCCCTTTTCCGGCGGGTGCCTTACCTCCCTTGGGCTGGGCCAGCTGGTGGTCAGCCTGCTCTGTCTCTGCCGCTTGCCAGCTACGCCTCGGCCGGCGCAGGGGGCGGAACCACGCATGTGCGGCGCTCCCGGGCAGGGAAAGTCCTCGACTTACGACCGGTTTAGTCCTCGACTTACAACCGGTTTAGTCCTCGACTTACAACCGGTTGGGGTCGCGGCATTAAAAAGGTTGAGAACCACTGCCCTAGGGCCATTCCAGAGAAGTGGCTGTCCAGTCTCTTCTTGATGACCTCCAGTGCCCACAACGTCTGGTGGCAAGCTGTTCCACTGGTTAATTGTCCTCACTGTTAGGAAGTTTCTCCTCCTTAATTCCAGGTCTCTCCTTGATGAGTTTCCCTCCGTTGCGTCTTGTCTTTTGCCTTTGGGGAATAGGGGGGGGCTCCCTTCTTTGTGGCAGCCTCTCAGATATTGGATGTGAGGAAGACCCTCTTTAAGCATGGACTATCAACAGTCGGGACCCAGAAGTCAACCTGCTTCCTCCTCCTCCTCCTCCTCCTCCCCCCAAGATCCCAAGAAGGTCATCTGCAGCCAAGCTGGGATTGGGGGGGGGGGGGAAGACATATAATTTATCCCCCAGCCTCATATCTAAACTTTACAGAGTGGAGTTTTTTAAATGATTTGTTCTCTCTTCAGATTGATTGAGCTTCCTATTAGGGGAGTTGGGGAATCCATAGGGAAGGGAGCAAAAAGGCTTCAACGGGTTTTCAAGGGAGGGAAAAATACATTTTATTTAAATATATATCTCCCTCTCTCACCGGCCTAACCCAGCGGGGGAGTTGTAGATTTCTTAGCTTGTCCAACTGCAACGTCTGGGGTTGTTTTGTTTTTTTTTGTGTGTGTGTGTGTATGTTTTCCCACGTCCCCCCAAAGTGGCTTCATGAAAGGGGAGCCTGCCTTATTTTTAAAATAAAATCGACTGCAGTTTCCCTCTCCTGTTTTTTTGGGGGGAGGGGTGTTTCCTCCTTTCCACCCCCTTTTTTCCCCCCCAGGAATGTGGATTGCAAATAGTCCTCTACTTACGACCACTGCCACTAAGCAAGTGAGTTTTGCCCCATGTTAAGTTGTTAAGCGAATCACGGCAGGCGTTAAGTTAGAAGCATCGTCACTAAGTGAATTTGGCTTTCTTTCCCCCCCCCTTGACCTTTGCTCCTCAGAAGGTGGCAAAAGGGGGTCCCGTGAGTTTTTCACACTTAACGACCGTTGCAGCATTTTGGTCACGCGATCAGAATTCAGACGTTGGACAACCGACTCGTAGTTATGACGGTCGCGTTGTCCCGGAATCACGTGATCCCCCTTTTGTGACCTTCTGACACGCAAAGTCAAGAAGGGGGGGGGAAACCGGCTTCGCTTAACGACCGTGCGACTAATTTAACAATGGCTGCGATTCACTTAACAACGGTGGCCAGCAAAGTCGTAAAATGAGGCAAAACTCACTTAACCCGTGTCTCACTTAGCCCTGGAAGCTTTGAGCTCCAATTGTGGTGGTAAGTCAAGGACTACCTCTGTGTGTGTGTGTATGTGTGTATGTATACAAACACACAACCACACATATATACACACTTTTCTTCCTTTAAAGAAAGTATATGTATCTGTTGTACATGTATATATATATATATATATATAATTATTTTTAAATCGAATATCTGCAAACTCAAGACAATCTTGCTCGTGGGAACCGGAATGCCGGTCATTTAAATTGTTCTTATTTTCTTTAGATTAGAGGGGGGGGGGGGAATTAAAACGCGGTCACCTGGCGCCATCTAGTGGCCACCCACAGGGACGCGTGGCCCCTCCGCTTCGCCTCGCCTTCCGAAGGGGGAATGGAGGGCTGGGGGTGGGGAGGTTGCCAAAGTCCGCCCGAGGCTGTCCGGAGTGGAGGCCGAGAAGAGGGGAGCTGGCAAGGGATTCCTCTCGGAGGCTGGACCGCCTTGCCAGCTGCCCGGAGGGCTGGGGGGTGGGGGAGGAAGGAAGTAGGGAAGGAAGGAGGGAGGGAGGGAGGGAGGAAATGAAAGAAAGGGGAGGGGAGGGGGAAGGAAGGAAGGGAGGAAGGGGGAAGAAAGGAGAGAGGGAGGAAGGAAAGGAAAGAAAGCGGAGGGAAGGGGGAAGGAAGGGAGGGAGGGAGAGAGGGGAAGGGGAAGGAAGGAAGAAAGAAGGGAGGGAGGGAGGTGGAAGGGAAAAGAATGGTGGAAGGAAGGAAGGAATGAAAAGAGGGAGAGGGAGGAAGAAGTGAAGGAAGGGAGGGAAGGGGGAAGGAAGAAAGGAAAGAAGGAAGGAAGGAAGGAAGGAAGGAAGGAAGGAAGGAAGGAAGGAAGGAAGGAAAGAGGAGAGGGAAAGGGGAAGGAAGGGAGAAAGGAGGGAGGGAGGGGGGAAGGAAGGAAAAGAGGGAGGGAGGAAAAAGAAGGAAGGAAGGAGACGCAGGAGCTGGATAGCATTTCAGGTTTTCTCTTTTTCTGAAGTCACTTCCTCAAAAGACAGCAGTGTCCTTGCCTCTGGAAGGGATCCCAGAGGTCCTCTAGTCTAACCCCAGCGTTTATTTACACAATAAAGTGCAGAGAAAGAGTTGGAAGGGACCTTGGAGCTCTTCTAGTCTACCCTTTTGTTCAAGCAGGAGACCTTATACCATTTCAGATTGGCAGATTCCCTCCCCCCCCCCCCAAAAAAAAAAACCACCCAGGAAGAGGACAGCCGTTGTGGGGACTGACTTCGGGGAAAGAGGCTGACGGGTGGAAGAAGCAGGTGACCGGTTGCTCGAGCATGGGGGTTGGACTAGAAGACCTCTGAGGTCCCTCCGGATCCTATTATCCTATGTTCTAAATGTTCTATGATCCTCAGGCTGACAGCACGCTTGTCCTTCTCCGCCCTGGGAATTTTTGTCAAGTTAAAGGAAAATCATGGACGGGCGAGGGATGGGGGGGTGGGGGGGGGATGGGGAGAACCCACCCGTCTCTGTCCAGGCCATTAATTCTGCATGCTCAGAATTAACCTTGGCAAGGGGAGAGTAATTCTATCCATAAAAATCTGCTGATTAAAGCTGGTTTTCGGAATTCGATTTCGCTTAATGCCTTGGCGCCTGGCCCAGCGTCGCATTAACATAGCCACAGATACACCAGGGCTTCCTATTGTTCGTTGCAGGCTGTGTGTGAGTGTGTGTGTGTTTGTGTGTGTGTGTATAGGGGGAGGGAGAACCTTTTCAATTAAAAAAAAGGCAGGCTAATGAAGCACTCTCCCTCTCTCTCTCTCTCTCTCTCTCTCTCTCTCTCTCTCTCTCTCTCTCTCTCTCTCTCTCGGCGTCTTTTAAACAAGGATTCGTTGTAAGGACTCCGTTAGTAAAGTGCACGAAGAAGCAGGGTGCAGGTGCAAACAAGGCATTGGGTTCTAGCGTCGGCCCGAGAGTGTCGTCTCCTGGCCAGGGATAACCGCCTGCCAGCCCTGCCAGGTAGACCTGATGGGAAACGCAACCAATAGGAGCTAATTTTGCTGTATGGCAAAGCTATATTTACAGAATCCTACAGTTCTGAAATTACAGATCGCCCGCCATCTCTTTGACAGCCTGAGAAACTAGGAAGGGTCTGACAGGGATCTCGGAGTCCTAGTTAAATAGGAGCCAGCCGTGTGCTGCAGCTGCCAAAAAAGCCAACACAGTGCTGGGCTGCATTAACAGAGGGATAGAATCGAGATCACGTGAAGTGTTAATACCACTTTACAACGCCTTGGTAAGGCCACACTTGGAATGCTGCATCCAGTTTTGGTCACCATGATGTAAAAAAGATGTTGAGACTCTAGAAAGAGTGCAGAGAAGAGCAACAAAGATGATCAGGGGACTGGAGGCTAAAACATATAAGGAACGGCTGCTGCAATTGGGTCTGTCTAGTTTAATGAAGAGAAGGACGAGGGGGGACAGGATAGCAGCCTTCCAGTATCTCAGGGGCTGCCCCAAAGAGTCAAGCTCTTCTCCAAAGCACCCGAAGGCAGGACAAGAAGCAACGGATGGAAACTGACCAAGGAGAGAAGCAACCTGGAACTAAGGAGAAACTTCCTGACAGTGAGAACAATTAACCAGTGGAACTGCTTGCCTCCAGAAGCGGTGAATGCTCCAACACTGGAAGTTTTTAAGAAGAGACTGGACAGCCATTTTTGTCTTCTGAGTCTCTTTCTCCCCCCATTATGCAGCTCTGGGGTCTTTTTGAGACCCTGCCCGAAGCTCGGTTGGCAAAGTCTCAGGTCTGGAAACTTTGCCGTGACAGTAATTAAATCCTGTTCAAGGAGCCGACATCTCTCCACGCCGGTGCAAACAGGAATCCGGCCACTTTGCTCGCGTCGGGAGAACAGAAATCAAGCCCAAAGAGAAAGCCGATTGAAATATTAAATTATGCTAAATAGGGACCTTGCCAGGAAAACGCTAGAAGAAGCAGAGAAGGCCTTAATTTTCTCATTATATGTCAGCTTGGCTGGGCAGGGAGATGAGACGGCCCAAGGAGAGGGAGGAGACCAGGAGAAACCCAGCGTTCCAGTCTCTGAGGGGCTGCCACAAAGAAGAAGAGGGGGTCAACTTATTTATTCTCCAAAGCCCCTGAAGGCAGGACAAGAAATGGTGGTGTAGGTTCTCCTGCTTGAGCAGGGGGCTGGACTAGAAGACCTCCAAGGTCCCTTCCAGATTCTACTCTACTCTACTCTACTCTACTCTACTCTACTCTACTCTACTCTACTCTACTCTACTCTACTCTACTCTACTCTACACCAACTTCTGTTCTGAGCAATTCCTTCTTTGAGACTTTGGGAGAAGTGCAGAGAAGAGCAAGGAAGATGATTGGGGGACTGGAGGCTAAAACATACGAAGGACGGTTGCAGGAACTGGGGGTGCCTCGTTTAATGTTTTAATGTCATGGAAGCCCCGTCTCCTAGACTTTGGCTAATTTTGGAAAACCCTCCGCCGAAGAGACCCCCCCCCACCCCCCGGCTCTCTGTTCCTAGTGCTTGAGGCTGACTCAGACCCAAATCCTCTTAGTGGAAATTAATTTTGGAGTGAGTCACTCGCTGCTCTTAGGAAACAAACTGGGTTTTAATTGGGCGCGCCGACTCCCCGAATACTAACCGGGGTTTCAGACCGGGGGCTGCGTTTTTTCCCCCATTCTGTTTGGTGGTTTGGTGCCTCTTTAAATATGGATGGTTTCATTGCTGCGATCCGTACTGGGAATCCCCGGAGTTCGAGGCAGAACGTTGCCATGGACACCCACGTCCCATCCCATAATAGCTTTACCCTGGATAATTGGTCAGAGGCGGCTGAATAAATTTGGAAAGTGTTTTGTAGGACAGAAGCTCTCCAGTGCAGCCCTGGTCCCGGGGGGGGGGGAGAAAACTGAAGGAGTAAACCGGGCAGGCGGGAGTTGACCTTGGTTGGCCCGGACCAGGCGCTGGGTGCCTGGGAGTTATAGAGTTTCAGGCCACTCCTTCCGTCCTCGGTTGAGATGATCTACTTCTCTCTCTCTCTCTCTCTCTCTCAGAATGAGAGGAAAGGGATCTAGTGATCAAATCTAGAGGGAGGGAGGAAGGAAGGAAGGCATGGGAGGGAAGGAGGGAGGGACGGGAAAGAGAGGAAGGAAGGGGGAGAGGGAGGGAGGGAGGAATGAGGAAGAAAAGGAAGGAACTGGAGAGGGAGGAAGGAAGGAAGGAGAGAGGGAAAGGAAGGAAGGAAACGGAAGGAAGGAGGAAGGGGAGAGGGAGGGAAGGAGGAAGGAAGGAAGGAAACCAAAGGTGAAGGTACCACTGTGAATTTCAACCCTTTCTTTCTTCCTTTCTTCCTTTCTTTCTTTCTTCCTTTCTTCCTTTCTTTCTTTCTTTCTTTCTTTCTTTCTTTCTTTCTTTCTTTCCTTTCTTTCTTTCTCTTTCTTTCCTTCCTTCCTTCCTTCCTTCCTTCCATCTTTCCTTTTTTCCTATTGGTTTTGATTCATTGAGCTGACTCCATTTCCATCCTGCCTCTCTGCTCAAAGAACGACTCTCGGCAGCGAAAAGTGATTAAAACACAAAAATAAAACTTGTAAAATGTGATTTAAACTCAGGACCAAAATTAATCAGCGGTTCCCTAGAGAAGAGAGACATCCTCGCCGATTTTCAAAAATGCAGGGGGAAAAAAAAAAAAAGAAAAAAGGGATCCACGTGCCGTTCTCGAGGGAAGCCCAGTCAACGCGCTTGACGGGCATCGTGCATTATATGAAATGAAAAATTATTCTCTTTTTCTCTTGCTAAAGGGAATTTGCTCCCTGGTGACACAAATGGAAAGGATGCTGCTTAATTGTGCAATGGAACACAGGAGTCCAAAGGTTGGCATCCCTCGGCCTGAAATGGTATAGGGGTTGGATTAGATGACCTCCAAGGTCCCTTCCAACTTTATTATTATTATTATTATTTGTTAGACTTGGTTCTCCAAGTGAAAACACCTGGAGACCAGAAGAGCAGAATTGCCAGGCAAAACTCTTTTCAAGACCTTTGAAAAGAAGGACTGGATGGGGGGGAGCACACAATGGCAGTCTCCCACTATTTGAGGGGCTGCCCCAAAGATTAAGGGGTCCCACCTCTTCTCCAGAGCACCCGAAGGCAGGACAAGAGGCAACGGATGGAAATTATTCAAGGAGAGAAGCAAACCTGGAACTAAGGAGAAACTTCCTGACAGGGAGGACAATTAACCGGTGGAACTGCTTGCCACCAGAAGTTGTGGGTGCTCCATCATTGGAGGCTTTTAAGAAGAGACTGGACAGCCATTTGTCTGAAATTGTATAGGGCTTCCTGCTTGAGCAAGGGGCTGGACTAGAAGATCTCCAAGGTCCCTTCCTACTCTGTTATTCTGTATTGAAAGTGTCTAGGGGTCTCCTGCCTGAGCAGGGGGTTGGACTAGAAGACCTCCAAAGTCCCTTCCAACTCTGTTATTCTACGTCCTATAATTGGTTTCTCCAGCGAATTCCCCCTGCACGAGGTGGCCAAAATAATTGAGACCCAGTTTTGTGATTTGTTTTGCCTTCCAGTGACATCTCTGGCGTTACACACACCCCATCACTGGCTTGTGACTTTGCGGTACCTCACAATCAAGTGGTGTCTAGAAGCTCTTTTCTGACTAACCCATTTTTTTTTTTTCCTGACTAAACCACTTTTTTTCCACTTTCTGCTTCCGGCTTTGGTTATAATTTGACAGGTGGGGGACAGGGTTTTCCAAGCTCTTGATTGACAGGTGGCTCTTGTCAAGTGTTTGTACCCGTGGACTCACCTGCTGTTTTTTGTCCTCCCCTCTAGTGTCTCTACGGCTGCTACGTCCACTCGTCAATCATCCCCACGTTCCACCGAAGGTGCTACTGGCTGCTTCAGGTAAGACAGGTGCAAAGCACCTTTTTTGAGTTGGGGGGGGATGGTGGAGGGATTGGAGCTGCGGTGTTTTTTTTTTTAAATGTGTTTTTTCTTTGCGGGTCTTTGTGAACCCCGGTGTTTCCATTCGGACGTTAAGAGTTCGGCCAGAATAAAATACAGCTAGTTTTATGGCCACAATTACGATCAGAATTTTGGCTGCTAAGATGGGCCGTTCAAACCCTTTCATAAATAAATACGTAAATAAACATTTATTAAAATTTTATTTGGTAACATAAAATATCACTAATGTTTTCTAATATGCGTTTGAAAGTTTGAATTTCCTTTTGACCTCTGCTCTGTTTGGGTTTGAACCGGGCTGGGACGGGCCGGTTCTCTGATTTAATGGTGGTGCAATGATTTAAATTTAAATTTAACAAGCGGTATTTGAATTGTCCGCCCTTCGGAAGGGGGTCCATCCCGCCAAAGAATTGCTGCGGCGCCGGAATTCACCAGGCGCTGCCCCAATCATTTCCATCATCCACAGCGGTCGGGCTGCGCACTGGAGAGGCCTTTGTGTGTCGTTCCCGTGCGGCAACATCCAGCCGTCCGGTTTGTGAGTGCAACGCGTATTCCCCTGAGCCCCAAGAAAAATAGCCTTTAAATCAGTCGCTTCTCAAAGTCGGCCACTTGAAAGATGTGGGGACTTCAACTCCCAGAAGTCCCTGGCTGGAGACTTCTGGGAGTTGGAGTCCACACGTCTTAAAAAAAATTGCCGGCCTTTGAAAAAACAAAAGGAAAAAAAAAATCGATGTAAATCTTTTGCTGAAGTGGTTTTTTTCACAACTCACCTGCCCTTTCTAAATTTAGCACCCTCTGGGGAAGAGGGCTCAAACTAAGCACACAGACAAAAAAAAAATCAATGCCGCGCGACACACACACACACCCACCCTCTGCTCAGCTAGGGAGGCCGCTCTTAAAACACAGCCTGGAATCTTGGAGCTGGAAGGGACCTGCGAGGTCATTTAGTCCAACCCCGCTTCTCTTTGTTGGTTTTTTTTTCTTCTCAGCCTCACCTCAGCCTCTTTGGCGGGGAGGGGGGACCAGTTCGGATCAGGAAGCTTCAGCGCAACTTTGGCACCGTGGAAATTCCTCGGGATTTTGGCCAGAGCTGCTAGCCGAGCCCAAAATTTCCCTGGCTAAGTGAGCCTTGCCCCATTTTACCACGTTTCCCGCCACTGTTGTTTAGCGTATCGCTGCGGGTTGTTAAGTTGGTAACACGGTTGTTCAGCAAATCTGGCTTCTTCCTTGAGTTTGCTTGTCGGAAGGTCGTAAAAGGGGATTACGTGACTCTCTCCCCCCCCCCGGGATTCCGCAACGGTCATAAATATGAGTCAGTTGCCACAAGCGTGTGGATTTTGATCCCGATGAATCAGAAGCCTTCCAAATATGCCCTTGTAACGCAATATAAAGCGGTATTAACACCTTGATACTGTCGCTCTGTCGATACAGCCCAGGACTGCGCTGAGCAGGGGCTGGTCTAGATGTCCTCAAAGTCCCCTTGCTACTTGAGGTCTACCACTGTGTGATCAGCCTTCTTCTGATGTTCAGGCAGATGCAAAGCGTCGCCTTTTCAAAGGCCGGGAACAATTCAACGCGAAGGGTAGGCTTCAAAAGAAAAGTGTCCTTCACAACGCTTGATCTAAGTTTTAGGTTTTTTTATTTAATATTCTCTTTAGGTGTCTCTCTCCCCCCCCCCCCCCCCCCGCAATGCACACACAGAGACACAAGATAACGGCAAGAAAAATCCCACTTGGTTTGTGCAGCCAAGCCTGCGGTGCTGTCTTGATTTGAACGCGCACCCAAAATGCACCAGCCGTGTCACGAGGCACAGCTGGATGGCCGAGGCAAACCAAGGACACCTTTGTTCTTCAATTAAAAAAATAAAATAAAATCTGATAGGATCTCTGATCAAACCAGGTTTTGCAGAGAGGAGGAGGAGGAGGAGGAGTCCTCACTCGTCTCTGAGCTTGATAGTTTTCTTGCAGACGTTTCATTACCCCACTAGCTAACATCATCAGTATCTCTTAGGCTTCATTGCTGTTTCCAGCCAATTTCACGCCAGTCTCGTTTTTTCTGCTGATGGAGAACGTTTCCCGGTTCTCCTCCAGGCCGAGGAATCTTTGTGCACGTTAAACCACGAAAGCCGGCTTGTGGCACTTCGGGCACTGGGCTGGTTCAGGCTGGGCGGCTGTCCTGAAGGCCAGCGGAGGCACGAAGGCCGTCAGGCTGACCGCACGGAGGGCAGCGCCATCAGCCAGGCTCAGGAGTCATCAATTTGGCCATCTATTTCCTTGTGGACATCAAAAGCCTCTTAAAATAGACCTTGGAGTTGCGCCCAGCCTCCTCCCGCAAGCCAGGAAAGCTGGCCTATTCTCTAGGCCGTCCATCATTGTCCCCCTTGCCCGGTCCAAGTCGTCCCCCAGACCCTTTTGCCTTCCCTGCCTGCCCACTTCTCTTCGCCCTCCCGATTTATCCGAGAAACGGGGAGATCTTTTTTTCTCTGCAATCCTTCCAAGGAAAAGAGGCTGGGGAGCCCCCCCCCCAATTTAACATTCTGCAGGTGTACACAGACTCTGTTTGGCTCCCAGGTAACCACCTGCAGTTCCCCGAGAAAACAAAGCGGAAAAGCAATTGCGGTGCAGAGAAATTATGGGATGGCAGGCTGAAAGCTCCGTGCCTGCAAGCAGAGTCTCGCTTCCCTGCCTCCTCCCCCCCCCTCTATAGGAGGAGGGGGGGGAAAACCCTTTCTGGAGTCTTGTCTTTCTCATCACCACCACCCCCATATCACCCCCCCTGGGCACAGATCGCCCTTAAGTAAGCTACAGAAAATAAACCGTGCTAAGGGTTTTTTTTTCCCATTGGAGGCCAGGCTGGCATCCTTGCAAAACCTTCTCTTCTGTCCAGCAATCTAAAATATAATAGAAAATAAAATATAAAACGGAGCAGTTTGGCAATATTTGAGTGGCTGCCCCAGAGAAGAGGGGGGTCCACCTGTTCTCCAAGGCCCCTGAAGGCAGGACAAGACGCAACGGATGGAAACTAATCAAGGAGAGAACCAACCTAGAACTAAGAAGAAATTTCATGACAGTTAGAACAATTAACCAGTGGAACAGCTTGCCACCAGAAGCTGTGGTTGCTCCGTCACTGGAGGCTTTTCAAGAAGAGATTGTCTGAAATTGTATAGGGCTTCCTGATTGAGCAAGGGGCTGGACTAGAAGACCTCCAAGGTCCCTTCCTACTCTGTTATTCTGTATTGAAAGTGTCTCCTGCCTGAGCAGGGGGCTGGACTAGAAGACCTTTAAGGTCCCTTCCAACTCTGTCATTCTACTGTTTGCAGGACCAGTTCAGGGGCCTTCTAAATTTCTGAATTGTTGGCCGTGCCCAGCTGTGATCGTTCACGGCAGCACCACCACCGTTGTCACAATTTTGTGGCCCACCGGTTTTACTCTCCAGGAAAAGATTCCGGAGCGCTTTATAAATTAAAGCTGCATTATAGTTCGCGCCCAGCAGCGTGGCTATATTTTTTTAGACGGTGTCAGAGTTTCTATTATAAACCCCATTTTTATAACTCGGCTATAAAACTTGCAGGGCGAGCCGAGACTCAGAATAAAACCCCCGTGCATCTTTGGCTTTGAAGAGAGGAAAAAATATTAAAATCTTTTGCCCATATAATTGGGGTTCAGGAGCGAGAGATTTGCTGCTGTGCCAGCCAGGAAGGCATAATCTGCATTTTTAAAAATCATCTGCGATCATCTACTATTAAATTTTGCCGGCGTAATGGGGAGGGAAAAACTACAATCCCGTTTGACCCCTTTCCATTTTGGGGGTCTTATCCCGGGATGATGAAGGAACTCGCTGATAGCGGAGTTAGGACGCTGAGGTTTGGAAAACTACATAAAATATTTGATTTTGTTTTTATTTATATATTTTGAAAAAAAGGCATATTTATATATTTTTTATATATTTACCCAAAGAAGTTATTTATTATTTTTTTTCCCCCCTAGATTCCAAAACAGAAAGATCTTTTTAGCTTAGTGAATTCTGGTGCATCTTCAACCCTGGGGGAAAGTTTATTTTATTTTTTTTAATGTTTGTTGTACGGGAAGACGAAAATGCTTCATTAAGAAGCTGCGTTGTTTTGTGTCTGGATGGGCTCCTGGCAGAGGAAATTAGGAGAGGAAACAGCTGTTGCGTCTTTTCTTTCTTTTAAGTGCTTCGTCTGCCAATAGTTCCATCCTTCGCTGCCCTTTTTAATGCCTCCCTTCATCCCTCATATGAAATGTGTTTTGTTCATTAAATGGCATCACCTCGCAGGTTCAAAGACCCGGCAGGGACCAAACGGGACCTTACTCACCGTGTCTGTGTGTGTGTGTGTGTGTGTGTGTGTCTATGATTTGGCCTGGTTGGATCTTTGGGGATGGAGAGAGCGTTGGGCTCAGCTTTGGGAATACCTGCCAAAGCAAATACTTTTTCTTTTCTTTTCCTTTCCCTCTCATCCCAACCCACCTCTCAGGGTTGTCGTTGTGGGCAAAATAGGGAGAAGGAGGAGCATTTCGTACATTCGCCAACTTGAATTATTGGTCAAAATAATTTTTAAAAAAACCCATTTCTCTAAGTGGAACGGTCTCTCCTGCAGCCTGACGTTTTTCTAATAGAGGGCTGGGTTCAGGGGGCTACAGGGGGCCACACTGGGGGCCCCCACCAGGAGGGGCTGAGCAGACCCATCGACAGAGCAACACACACACACACATACACACACACAGAGCAAAGCAGCCGAGCCCCACGCCGGCCAATCCTCAAGCAAGGGCAGCTCCGCTCGCCAAGACAGCAAGCTGGGAATTTAAATTCCTAAACCGGATTTTCTGGCAGGGTGCCTTTGCGATCCAGCCTGTTTCTTCCAGATGCCTCTTTCATTTTTAATTGGACTTTTCTGCCTGGTTTTCACGTCTCATTGTGCAAGAACCCGTCCGCGGGGTGAATCCAGGACGGGCCCCGGAGACGTCCGAAATCTGTCTTGCGCACACGATCCAAGCCTCTCGTAACCTGCTAAGAACTAAGCAAGGATCACACGAATGATGCTTTTGGTGAGGCCACGCTTGAAAGACGGCGTCCAATTTTGGTCACCACGATGCAAAAAAAAAAAAAGAGGTTGAGACTCTGGAAAGAGTGCAGAGAAGAGCAGCAAAGATGATCAGGGGAGGAATTAGGAAACACAGGAAGAACGGTTGCGAGAATTGAAGATCTCTAACGAAAAGAAGGACCAGGGGGGACAGGATGGCAGTCTTCCAGTATTTGAGGGGCTGCCCCAAAGAAGAGGAGGGGGGGTCCACCTATTCTCCAAAGCACCTGAAGGCAGGACGAGAAGTAACGGGTCGTTATTTTAATGACATTATTTTAAAGACGATTAAAGAGAAGTCTAACCTCTTTTAAGGAGAAATTTCTTGATAATGAGAAAACAATCCATCAGTGGAACGGCTGGCCTCCAGAAGTTTGTAGGCGCCTCATCGCTGGAGGTTTTCAAGAAAAGATTGGGCAGACGTTCGTCAAAGAATGCTTGAGGGGTTGGACTAGATGACCTCCAAGGTCCCCTCCAACTCTTCTCTTATTCTGTAACCCCAGATCAATCAGTCAGTGGAACGGGTCGCCTCCAGGAGTTCGCAGGTGCTCCATCAATGGAGGTTTTCAAGAAGAGATGATTTCTCCAGAATGCTTGAGGGCCTCCTGCTTGAGCAGGGGGTTGGACTAGATGACCTCCAAGGTCCCCTCCAACTCTTCTCTTATTCTATAACCCCAGATCAGTCAGTCAGTGGAACGGGTCGCCTCCAGGAGTTCACAGGTGCTCCATCAATGGAGGTTTTCAAGAAGAGATTTCTCCAGAATGCTTGAGGGCCTCCTGCTTGAGCGGGGGGGGGGAGGGGTTGGACTAGATGACCTCCAAGGTCCCTTCCGACTCTACGATTCTGTGCTCTATCTCTTTCCCCTTCCCCAGGGCCGGTCTTGAAGCCATGTACGCACACACGGTGCGCTCTGCTGGGTGTCAGGTTCTGTTGTGATAACCGGTGAATTGAATCGCTCTCCCATCCTCTCCTCCCCCCTCCCCTCCTCCTCTTCTCTCCCCCCCCCAGGGGTCTCATTGTTTGCCCATCACATCAAATCATGGTTTGAAGCCGGCAGGGAGAAGATTGCCCTCGCAAAGCAATATAGAGATGTTTCCCGTCGTTATGGCAACGGCGTCCAAACAATTGACACCGAGGCTAGCCGAAGGCGTCATAGTGCGCAACTCCTTGCTCTACCTTGTCACAGCCTTGCCTTTTCCCCCAGGATGTTGTGGTCCGAATGAATTTGACAGCATAACAGGGCAACGGGAGTCGGAAGGGACCCGGGAGGTCATCTAGTCCAGCCCCCTGCTCAAGCAGGAGACCCACCTAGACCATTCCAGACAGACGGTGGTCCAGTCTCTCTTTGAAAACCTCCCGAGTTGCAGCACACCCACAAGTTCTGGAGGGAAGCCGTTCCCCTGATTAATTGATCTGGAGTTGTAGAATAACAGACTTGGAAGGGACCTTGGAGGTCATCTAGTCCAACCCCCCCGCTCAAGCAGGAGACCCTAGACTATTCCAGACAAACCGTTGTACAATCTCTTCTTAAAGAGCATCCACAACTTCTGGTGGCAAGCTGTTCCACTGGTTAATTGTCCTCACTGTTAGGGGGGAGGAGGAGGAGGAGGAGGAGGAGGAGGAGGAGGAGGAGGGGGGGGGGGGNGGGGGGGGGGGGGGGGGGGGGGGGGGGGGGGGGGGGGGGGGGGGGGGGAATCTCTCTCTGTGTTTCCGCTCAATCCTTCCCACCGAGGGAGGCAGGCTTCTTCCCTTGGAATTATTATTTTTTTTAAAAAAAAATAGATGCAAATGAGCAACCCAAACATGTCAGAAGTGTCCGTGGCTAATTATTCATTAGGCGTATAATTAGTACAGGGTGATCATGACATTTTAATGTGGCTCATTTTTATATCAGCGTCGGGATGAAACACGGCCGCGACGGGGCATTGGAGGGAAATGCCGGCTGGGGGCTAGTAGGGGGGTGGGGGTGGGGAAGAAATTCGGGGTCCCCCCTTTTGGGCAAGCCGAGCTCAAAGGTCTCCAAGCTTGTCAGGCTGACAAGTCGAAGGAACCTATTGGCAATCTCGGGGTCACCTATAAATGTCAGTATTTGGACAGAGGGGTGGATGGATGGATGGAAGGAAGATGGGAAGGTAGGGAAGGGAGAGAGGAGGGAAGGAAGAAGGGAAGGAGGAAAGAAAGAAAGAAGGAAGGAAGGAAGATGGAAGGGAGGGAGGAAGGAAGGAAGTGGAAAGAAGGAAGGAAGGAAGTTAGGAAAGAAAGAAAGAGAAGGAAGGTAGGTAGGAAAAAGGAAAGAAGGTAGGAAAGAAGGAAGGGAAGGAAGAAAAGGGAGGAAGGAAGGAAAGAAGGAAGGAAGGAATGGTTGGATGCCTGAATGGATAAATGAAGCGGTTTCATCTCTTCTCCCCTCTCTTCTCCGTTTCCTCTCCTCTCCTTTTTTTTCTCTCCTCTCTTCTCCTCTCCTCCCCCTCCTTTTTCTCTCCCTCCCTCCCTCTCCTCCTCTCCCTTACTTTACCTTCTCCCCTCCCCTCCCCTCTCCATAGCAGTACATTTTTTAAAGCTGTCCACCCCTTCACAATTCCGGCCTTCTCAAATTCTGCTCCTGACACGTTTCCTCCGGGTCAAATCCTAACCTCTCTTCCCGGAGGAGACCGAGGGCCAGGCCTGGCTCCGGAGGGGACCAGCGCTGGAAGAACAGGGCGGGCGGAAGGATCCAGGATTTCCCTCCCACCTGCCCTCTGGAAGTCCTGGAACAGCCCAGAATTTCCCCTCTCTTTCCAGCCGGCCTCTCCTCTCCTCTCCGGAGAGAGTAGCGAGGAGAGCCAAATTAAAAAAATGATCAGATTAGTTCCCGCGCTCGCTCGCTCGCTCACCGCTGCCGAATTGCCTTGCAAACCCGCAGAAAAAAGAGAGGGAGAGAGAGAGAGAGGGGGGAAAAAAAAAGGCAACAGGATGGATGAATCCTGACAGCTGCTCGGATGAAGAAAAATGGTGGTTACCAGAAGGTTTACAAGCTAACATCTGAATATTAAACACCGGGGATCGCCTGCCCAGCTCCTTCACTGCCACCCCAGCGAGAAAATTGTCAAGAAAATTCATTTTGCCAGGCCTCCCGGTTGCCAATAACACGGAAAGTCCTCTTTTATTAGCCAATTAAGACCTTGGTCCTTGGAGAAACAACGTTGGCGCAGAAAGACCTGCCACCGCGGGATTTAACTCAACCCCAACGTTTCATTCCCACGTGACGTTTCCACTTACGATCCTAGCCCACCCCTGCCAGGCTAAATACGGAAGTCTTTAAGCTGCCACAACACTGGAGGGTTGTCGTTGTTGTTTTTTTCCCCCTTCCCTGGGAATATCCCCACGTTCGCCTCCTCCGCACTAAATGGTCACTAAATGAACCGTTGTTAAGTCGAGAATGGCAAGAAAGGGTAAACCTCACAACGAACAATTCTTCAGCAACCTTAGCTGCTAGTGTGTAATATTTCACACCCAGTCAATAGCCCCGTAACCGTATTTTTATGCGGTTGTATAAAAGACTCTCTCCAAAAGAATGCTTTTGCTCTTTACTTATCTCCAAATAGTATATTACTATCTGGCTTCCTACTTCCCATTTTCTCTTGTTTTATCTTATCTCCGATTCCACCCTTTATAACTCTTACGCTCTATAGTTCTAAAATCCAATTTCTTTAGACCCTTTGTTGCTTTCTCTTAGTTTTTCTTAATCCTGATTTATTTATTTTGTTTAAACCATCTAGGCGTCTACGTCTAAGCCCACACGGCCATTTACATGGCCTGTTGTCATTGCTGTTATTGTCATTTATTGGAGTTGTTTGCCACCAAATCCCCCCCCCCAAAAAAAATCACAGAAGACAGAATAACAGAGTCGGAAGGGACCTCAGGGGGGTCATCTAGTCCAACCCCCTGCTCAGGCAGGAAACGCTATGCCATTTCAGACAAATGGCTGTCCAGTCTCTTCTTAAAAAAGAGGAGGAGGAGGAGGAGGAGGAGGAGGAGGAGGAGGAGAAGGAGAAGAAGAAGAAGAAGAAGAAGAAGAAGAAGAAGAAGAAGAAGAAGAAGAAGAAGAAGAAGAAGAAGAAGAAGAAGAAGAAGAAGAAGAAGAAGAAGAAGAAGAAGAAGAAGAAGAAGAAGAAGAAGAAGAAGAAGAAGAAGAAGAAGAAGAAGAAGAATGGAATGGAATGGAATGGAATGGAATGGAATGGAATGGAATGGAATAACAGAATTGGAAGGGACCTTGGAGGTCTTCTAGTCCAACCCCCTGCTCAGGCAGGATGTGATGACTTGGGAATTCATTTCTGAGGGGTGATAAATAAATAGCTTTTATTTTTTTTAAAAAAAAAGACAAAGAGCTTTGCCATTTCCCCCACGAGAAACACCAACCCCACATATATTTCCATTCACACATCACATTCCGCCTCCAAAACTCGTCGGAAATCTTTCCTGGGCTCAAGCAGAGAAAACGCCAGATTGTATTTACACAAACGTGCCGAAAACCAGACGCCAGTTACCAACACAAGCAGCTGAAGCCGCACGAGTTAAATTTAGTTTTTCAGCTCCAATTAGGGTTCTGGATTGGAGGGAGGTCCTGGCTGCTTTGAATCCAAGCCAGCCACGCTTAGATGGCGGGGAAGGGACTGGGGTTGGCCAGATCCTGGTTTAATAATCGTGCGAACGTGATGGCTCAACTGGGAGTCATGTTCTCAGAAGAACATGGTTAATTGGTTAATCATAGGGGCATGAAGGAAGCTACCTTAGCAGAGAAGAAGTTAGACATAAATAGGACTGGAAGGGATGAGCAGGGGGCTGGACTAGAAGACCTCCGAGGTCCCTTCCAGCTCTATTCTCATTGATTGAATGAAATGGTCTGGGGTCTCCTGCTCAAGCAGGGGGTTGGACTAGAAGACCTCTGAGGTCCCTTCCAGCTCTATTCTCATTGATTGAATGAAATGGTCTGGGGTCTCCTGCTCAAGCAGGGGGTTGGACTAGGAGACCTCCGAGGTCCCTTCCAGCTCTATTCTCATTGATTGAATGAAATGGTCTGGGGTCTCCTGCTCGAGCAGGGGGTTGGACTAGAAGACCTCCGAGGTCCCTTCCAGCTCTATTCTGATTGACTGGCCCGGATGGCTTTAGATTTAGAGGCAGAGAGAACAGCCCACCGGTCCTCGTTTCGGGCAAGGAGCTCAGCCTAAAACGTGCACCCGGGCACGCCTACCCCACAGCCCGGCCCCCTTCCAGCTTCCACCGGAGGCCGGGAATGTAATATCTGCCGATTCTGAGCCATACATCTTGGTGGGTGACAAATCACTTTTTAATTGCCTCGGGGAAGAGACTCATAGTAACTCAGAGTAACGTTCGGCCCAGCCTCAGTTATCCATCTTAGGCCATCTTCGGAGCTGGGAGCGGGGGGGGGGGGAGG
>NW_015386481.1:549601-578238 GCF_001527695.2 Protobothrops mucrosquamatus
GGGGGGGGGGAGGGGGTTCCGGGGTTTTGGAGAGCTGCCTTCGAATTACGCAACCCCTTTGCAGGGGGTGTTCCCCGGGGGGGGGGGAACCTCAAAGACTTTGGAGGGGGGGATCTTAGGCTGAATCTGCCCATAACAGTACTGCATATTTCTGTACTATGTGCCTGCGCCGTTTGGTCTGGGGGCCTTAAAGGGGTTTTTAAGACTTTGCTTTGGGCAAAGATTAAGCCTAAATCTTAACTTTCCTTTTTTGCTTATGTTCCTTGCATTGTTTTTCTTTCTTTCTTTCTTTTTCTTTCTTTCTTTCTTTCTTTCTTTCTTTCTTTCTTTCTTTCTTTCTTTCTTTCTTTCTTTCTTTCTTTCTTTCTCTTTCTTTCTTTCTTTTTTTCTTTTTTCTTTCTTTCTTTCCTTTTCTTTCTTTCTTTCTTTCTTTCTCTTTCTTTCTTTTTCTTTTTCTTTTTTCTTTTTCTTTCCTTCTTTCTTTTTTCTTTCTTTTCTTCCCTCCATCCTTCTTTCTTTTTCTTTCTTTCTTTCTCTTTTTCTTTCCTTCTCTCTTCTTTCTTTTCTTCCCTCCATCCCTTCCTTCCTTCCTTCCTCTTTCTTTCTTTCTTTCTTTCTTTTTCTTTCTTCTTTCCTTTCTTCCTTTCCTTTCTCTTCTTTACTTTCTTCCTTTCCTTTCTTTCTCTCTCTCTCTCTCTCTCTCTTGCTCCCTCTCGTTCTCTCTTTTCGTTCTTCTCCTATTCACATCTGTTACTTTTTCACCATTGCTCTGTTCTGGATCCGCTCGGGAACTCATTATATTCAGAAATAGAGGACAAATTAGATTTTTTAGATAATTACCTTAAATGATTAGGCTGATGATCTCTCGGATTAGTTGGGAATTTAGGAGGAATATTGGAATTTTAGAAGTGATAATTGGACATTAATTCTTTTTCTTCTTCTTTTTTTACTGATGGAGACAATGCACAGAGCTTGCTCTAAAGAAACCGGATGTGTCAAATATTTGGTTCAATTTTTACTGTCAGGAAGTTTCTCCTTAGTTGTACGTGTGATCTCACCTTGATAAGTTTCTATCCTAGTTGCTTCTTGTCCTGCCCTCAGGTGCTTTGGAAAATAGGTGGACCCTCCCCTCTTTTCTCTGGACAGGACAAGAAGCAATGGATGGAAGATCATTAAAGGGAGAAGCAACTTAGAACTAAGGAGAAATTTCAGGACAGGGAGAACAATTAACCAGTGGAACTGCTTGCCTCCAGAAGTTGTGGGTGCTGCATCACTGGAGGCTTTTAAGAAGAGATTGGACAGTCATTTGTCAGGAATGGTCTAAGCTCTCCTGCTTGAGCAGGGGGTTGGACTAGAAGACCTCCAAGGTCCCTTCCAGCTCTATTCAGATTGATTGATTGATTGATTGAAATGGTCTAAGGTCTCCTTCTTGAGCAGGGGGCTGGACTAGAAGACCTCCAAGGTCCCTTCCAGCTCTATTCAGATTGATTGATTGATTGAAATGGTCTAGGCTCTCCTGCTTGAGCAGGGGGCTGGACTAGAAGACCTCCGAGGTCCCTTCCAGCTCCATTCTTCTATGTTCTACGTTCTAAGCAGGCTAGAAAAACGGTGATTTTTTTTTTAAAAAAAATAAATCTCCAGGCCTTGGAATGAACCGCCATCTCTTCCGTTGTGCTATTTTTGTCGAGTTGGCATCCACCGGAGGTAAATGTCAAACCGTTTGTGTCAAAAAAAAAATAAAAAAAAAAAAAAATAAGGCGCAAGGGGAATATTTTCTTTCTCCCGGGAAGCGGGAGCAAAAGGGAAAAAAAGAAAGTGACACGAAGCTGTGCAGAAAGAATCAATATCTCCAGCGGTCGATTTTTTATTTTATTTTATTTTTGCATTGTGAAATGAAATCCGTCTCCGGGGCTGGTGGAAGAAGGAGAGGAATCCAAACTCTTGAAGCATCGCTGGGGGGGAAAAAAATGAGAGCATTTTAGCCCTGTCCCCCCGCGTTGAATCAACAGACACGCGGGTAGTCCTCAACGACGCCCCCCCCCCGCCCTTCTTTTCTCATCCAGCCCCACGGAAGACACGGGAGAGCCGCCGACACGTGTCTCCTGCTGCTCAGGGTTCAAACAGTGACACACACACACCCCCCAGGCCGTGAAAAGCGGATGCATTGCAGACACTGCAGAGCGAGGCGAAAGGGAAGGGGGGCGGTCTTTGCTCGGGAAGCCCCCCCTCCCCTGCTTGGGAAACCCCCCGGCCGGGAAGCCCCTTTGTGCAAAAAGCGGCTGGAGGAAAAAACCGTTTTGATTCGCTTCGCCGGACATTCTCGCCGAAGACACAGCGCCCCCTGGCGCCCTTCTGGGACGGCGCAAGCAGCCGCTTTTGGCCTCCCCGGCAGGGAAATCCGCTTTTTTTTTTTTCCTTCCCTCGCCGCCTTCATGCAGGCCTGCAGTCGTCGTTCCTGCTGCTGCGGGGTCTGGAAGGGGGAGCTGGGAAGACCCTTTGCAGGCGCCCCAACACGCCCGGGCGTGAGCTCAGACGCCCTCCCCCTCCCTCCCTCCCTTCCTTTCTTTCTTTCTCTCCCTCCTTCCTTCCTTCCTCTTTCTCTCTCTCGCCCTTCCTCCATCTCCTCCTCCTTCTTCTTGCTTCCCTTTCCCTCCCTCCCTTCCTTCCTTCCTTCCTTCCTTCCTCCCTCCCTTCCTTCCTCTTTCTCTCTCGCCCTTCCTCCATCTCCTCCTCCTCCTTCTTCTTCCTTCCCTTTCCCTTCCTTCCTTCCTTCCTTCCTTCCTCCCTTCCTTCCTCTTTCTCTCTCTCACCCTTCCTCCTTTCCTCCTCCTCCTTTCTTCCCTTTCCCCTCATTCCTTTCTTCCCTCCCTCCCTCCCTCCCTCCTTCCTTCCTTTCCTTCCTCTTTCTCTCTCGCCCCTTCTCCTTTCCTCCTCCTTCTCCTCCTTCCTTCCCTTTCCCCTCCTTCCTTCCTTCCTTCCTTCCTTCCTTCCTTCCTTCCTTCCTTCCTCTTTCTCTCTCGCCCCTTCTCCTTTCCTCCTCCTTCTCCTCCTTTATTCCCTTTCCCTTCCTTCCTCTTTCTCTCTCTCTCGTCCTTTCTCCTTTCCTCCTCTTCTTCTTCCTTCCCTTTCCCTTCCTCCCTCCCTCCCCAGCCAGCTAACACCGTCTTCAAGAAGAAATTGGGCAGCCATTTATCCTGAACAGTCGAGGCTCTCCTGCTTGAGCAGGGAGGGGTGGGACTAGAAGACCTCCAAGGCCCCTTCCAACCCCGTGGTTCTGCTCTCAAAGATACTACTGTATCTTTGGAAGAGTTCACTCAGCTTTCTCCCAGTGTCTCCCAGTTTCACACTGGGAACGCCATCCCCGGGGCATCTGGTTCAAACCGGAGCCCCTCCCTCCTCCTGTATGCCGTCAACTCCAGGTTTTTATGGAAGGGGGAAGGGGGGGCTTGACTTGATTTAGCCCACTGCTCAAATTCAGAAGGTTGCCCCCCCACCCCCACCCCTTGCCATTTGCATGCCTGCAACTCAGTTGTTGTTGTTGTTGTTTTTTACGGCATCCAAACTGGGAGCCACTAAACAACCAGGGGCAGAGAAAGCAAATTGAAGCATTGATTTATCTATTTGTTTTGCAAACAGGCCGAGTGGCTTCATTATACGGCGGTCCTCAGAGAGGGCCTCTCCTTGGCTGGCCTTACAAATTAACTCCCGTTTTTTTAATTTCTTTCTTTCTCTTTTTGGCCGCTGCTTGGGGCTTAATTGGAGGAGACGGGTGGGGGGAGAGGGGGACGCCCCAGGAAGGGAGGTTAAGGCGGAAGAGCGGAGGGTCGCTCCAGGAGACAGAGGAGAAATAAGGGGAGGGGGCGGTTTCAAGGGGATGCTGGGAAAAACCTCTGCCCGAAGAGCTGGTCCATAGAGGTCATCTGTCCGGAAGGCTGTAGGGAGGGATTTCTGCGCTAAGCAGGGGTTAGTTTGGATGACCTCCAAGGTCACTAAACGAACGGCTGTGAGCCGAGTTCTGCCTCTTGGGATTCCCTCCCCCCCATTTCCAAAGGCGTCCTTTTCTAGCCACTTCCCCCCCCTGCCTCTCCATTTCGATTGCAGCCCCCAACCCGCTAAATCACGCCAAGCTTCGGGTTGTGAATTGCATGTCTGAATCTGCCAATACAGGCCTATAAATCTCTCCGCACTTAGGAGAGCAGGCCGGGATATATCGCCGTCTTCCCGAGGAGCGGCTTTTTATGGGCCTTTGAGCGAAGGAAATCGTTCAGATCTGCAAAAAAAAAAAAAAGGTGAAAAATGAAAAATACTAAACCGACGCCTAAAGTCGTAGGAAGGAGAGTTTGAGTGGGTTCAGTTTTACGGCTGGTTGTTTAAGCGGTTTAAGTGGCTTCTGGGGAGGGGGATTCCCCCGGGGGGTGGGCGTGGGGCCGGCTGGGCCGGGCCAAGACGGCAAGTCTGACTTCGGGATTGCCCCTCCCCCTTAGGCTCCCTTAGAGCGCCCCTACCTGGGTCAGTGGAGCAGGGGAGACCCCACTTTTCCATTCAGGCAGGCTGGCAGGACCAGCAGGTGGGTTTCATCTCGGAGGGAGAGAGGGAGGGAGGGAGGGAGGAAGGAAGGAAAAAGATGGATGGAGGGAGGGAGAAAGAAAAGGAAGGAAGAAGAAGAGGAAGGGAGGAAGGAAAAAGATGGAGGGAGGGAGGGAGAAAGAAAAGGAAGGAAGGAGAAGAGGGAGAGAGGGAGATGTGGAGGAAGGAAGGGAGGGAGGAATGAAAAAGAGGAAGGAAGGAGAAGCCGCCCTGAGTCCATTGGGAGAAGGGCGGGATATAAATGCAATAAAACTTCAAACTTCAAACTTCAAGATGGAGGAAGGAAGAAAGGATGGGAGGAGAGATAAGGATGGAAGGCCCTCCTACCCATCTACTTTTCCTCCTTCTCTCTTCTCTCTTTCTCCTCCTCCTCCTCCTCCTTCCAATTTTTATCCAACTGAAAATGTGTTGGGATGTCTCAATCGAAAGCCAAAAGAAAAAAAAAATAGTAGAAACTTGGGCCAATTGTCCTAAAATTTACGGCCCAAATTAAGCTGTCCTCTGGGCCTAACCCTGGCAGGAACCGCGTGGTGGGTATTATTTTTCCACAGCCTTCACTTCAGTTGCCAGGACAAATAAACCCCCCTCCTCCTTTACATCACCCAGAGTTGGCAGCCATCCACACAAGAGCGACAATCCAATTATTCGTCAGTGGTCTTCATTCGATCCTAGATTCTCCTTGGAAAAGCCCAGATCGTTCTACTTTTGGTTAGAGATCCGCAGGAGGTTACTTCCTGTTTGAAGCCAGCCTGCAGAAGTCCAGGAAGGAGAGGAAATGGTTGGCCCTTCAGAAGTAAAAATGCACTTTTTAAACTGGAGTGGAAAGATGAGAGATGTGGCTGGGCATCAGAAGATTCCCGCTGTTTATCCATCAGCTGCAAAGAATCTCCTTGGTTCAGGACCACGGAGAGGGTCAAACAGAGTGAATTGGTGCAACAGTGAGATATCAAAGATAAGACAATCATGGAAGGGACCTTGGAGGTCTTCTAGTCCAACGGGGACGAGTTCGTCCTCTCGGATCTGGTAAAGTTAGTTAGTTAGTTAGTCTTGTCTCGACCTTCCCTGGAACCTCCAGAAGATCAGGTTGGGGGACGAGTTCGTCCTCTCGGATCTGGTAAAGTTAGTTAGTTAGTTAGTCTTGTCTCGACCTTCCCTGGAACCTCGTCTTCTAGTCCAACCCCCTGCTCAAGCAGGAAACCCTAGACCATTCCAGTTAAAAGCTTGTCCAGTCTCTTTTTGAAAACCTCCAGTGATGGAGCACCCACAACTTCTGGAGGCAAGCAGTTCCACTGGTTAATTGATCTGGGATTATAGAATAACAGAATATTTGTAATAATAATAATAATAATAATAATAATAATAATAATAATAATAATAATAATAATAGTAGTAGTAGTAGTAGTAGTAGTAATAATAATAATAATAATAATAATAATAATAATAATAATAATAATAATAATAATAATAATGGCAGGATACCAACAAATAAATGCAAACAAAATAAATTGTATGGGGAGGCACACATAAATAAATGTTTCTGCCCAGGTTCCCGTGTCCCGTGGATGAGGGTTTGTCGGATGGTTCCCTGAGTTGGCGAGAGACCAGCTAGCCAGTTTTGCAATTCAAACTCGTGTTTAATTGGCTTTCTTTCTTTCCCAACGCAGCGAAACGCAGCCTTCCAGAATTGGCTCTCTTAATCAATATCTTTATCTAGGGCAGAGTCGCAACCCGATCACAACGCACTCCGAGAAATTAAATGCACAATCTAATTAGGAGGGCTTGTGTCTTTGGAAAGCGAAACACTGACGGAGGGAATTACATGCTCATAAAAAAAAGACTTTTTTTTTTGTTTCCTGCTCGCCCTGCTGTTATGGTTGACGCTGCTGACAGCTTTCGGGATTTGTGTGTGTGTGTTTGTGTGTCTTTTTGCAACTGTTTTATGAAGAAAATCACAGCCTCTGGCTAGGAGTGGCCCAGCCTGCCAGGAACACAGCCACCCTTCGTTGTGTAGTCAAACACACCAAAGGGCTGAGTTGAAGGGAGGGCGGCCCACAAAAAACTCGGTGGTCCCAGGAGAAGGGATGAGAAACGATTGACGTGAATTACAAAAAAAGTCAATTTTGCTTGGAAGTTGGGGAAAAATTTCCAGACAGGAAGACGTTTCGTTGAAAAGTGCTGGGCTGTTTTTCATTGAAGAGGCTGGATACAGGTGGTCCTCGGCTTACGACCACAATGGAGCCCCAAGATAAGTTACATTGGATTGGGTTGGGTTGGGTTGAGTTGGTGTGGCTTGGTTTGAGATAGGTTTGGTTGGAGTGGGTGGTTTTGCATTCTTTTGGTTTGAGTTGAGTTGAGTTGAATTGAAGATTGAGTTGAGTTGGTTTGCTTTAGTTAGGCTGAGTTGGGTTGAGTTGAGAGTTGAGTTGAAGGTTGGGGTTGAAGATTGAGTTGAGAGTTGAGTTGAAGGTTCAGTTGAAGTTTGAGTTGAAGATTGAGTTGAGAGTTGAGTTGAAGGTTGGGGTTGAAGATTGAGTTGAGAGTTGAGTTGAAGGTTCAGTTGAAGATTGAGTTGAAGATTGAGTTGAGAGTTGAGTTGAAGGTTGAGTTGAAGATTGAGTGGAGAGTTGAGACTTGAGTTGGCTTGACCTGATTTAAAGAAGTAAGCCAAAATCTAGAATCACCATTTATGTCTGTCTGATTGAAATATATGACTTAGCTAGGTAAGGAACAAAATGGAGGATATTTTCTGGACTCCTTCCTGTCTCTTTGAAGCCCAACCTGGCTTTCTGCTCACCCTGCGGAAGGGAAAACACACCGCAGTTGGCCATGGACGCCCCGGGTCTCTCTGCAGCCTCGCATGGGGCACAAATTTAATACAGAGAAATGCCTGGTGCACCATCAAAAATCTTTGCTGAAAGAGAGATGAAAGCTGAGGCATGAAAACCAGCTAAGTCGAGCAATGAAATGAATCTCCTGTGGGCTCCTTGAGACCAGCAAGGCTTGGAGGAGTCTTGCTATTAAGATGCACAACCCTCATCCCAGCATCTCCAGATAGAAGGGGCTGGCAAGTTGTCCATCAAAGGGAGAGATGAAGGAAAGGGAGACCCTTCTCTTATAGTCACGGCACAGTGGGAGACTGATTGCACGCCCGTTCAACCTCGTAGTTAGAAACAGAGCAGAGGAACCACGTGATCCCCCCCCCCCATTTCAGCTCTATCTCGGCTGAATTCCAATTTTTCCTGTCTCCTGGGGTCTGGAAAAAAAAAAAAGACAAAGTCACGATGGAGATGGGACAGGATGGGAGCAATTAAAAAAAAAAAGAGGGTGGGACTTTGGAAAGAGTGCAGAGAAGAGCGACAAAGATGATTAGGAGCCTGGAGGATAAAACATCCGAAGAACAGTTGCAGGAATTGGGGATGTTTTCGTTTAATGAAAAGAAGACACTAGGGGTGACATGATGGCATCTTCCAGTATTTGAGGGGCTGCCCCAAAGAAGAGGAGGGGGTCCCATCTACCATCCAAAGCACCTGAAGGGGGGGACAAGAAGCAACAGATGGAAACTAATCAAGGAGAGAAGCAACCTAGAACTAAGGAGGAATTTCCTGACATTTAACAGTGGAACAACTTGCCACCAGAAGTTGTAGATGCTCCAACACTGGAAGTTTTTAAGGAGAGATTGGACAGCAATTTGTCTGGAATAGTACAAGGTCTCCTGCTTGACCAGGGGGTTGGACTAGAGGACCTCCAAGGCCCCTTCCATCTTTGTTATTCTGCTATTCTGTCATCCCAGATCAATTAATCAGTGGAAGGGAAGTTGCCTTCAGAAGTTGTGGGTGATCCATCACTGGAGGCTTTTAAGAAGAGACCGGACAGCCATTTGTCCAGAATGGTGTAAGGTCTCCTGCTTGACCGGGCGGGGTTGGACTAGAGGACCTCCGAGGTCCCTTCCAACTCTTGTTATTCTTTTCTATGTTAGAGCCGTTTGCTCCGAAAAAGCCGCTTTTTCTGGCTGCTGCCTCTCAGGGGTCTGATCTTTCCCCCCTCCCTCGAGGACCTCCACTTGGCCCTTTGGGGAGACGTTTTTCCGCCCGGCATCCTTGGAAACCTGACTCAACCGACTGCTTTCAAGAGAGATTAATTGACTCTTTGGCTCCCTTCGCAAACGGTTCCTTCTCTGGTCTTTTGCAAAAGGCGTCGTGCAGAAGAGCGAGCGCTGGGGGTCGCGGGAGAAGTTCAGATCAATTAAAACAATTTACTTTGCGGCTAATGGTTTCAGAGCATTGTAATTTATTAGCCGGTAAATGCCGTCAAAAGCCCCATTCATTTGGTTTGCACAGAGGGAACCGTAACAAGTTCTTGGATAAATTAAGTCTAGGATTTGGGAAGGAGCTTTTACGGCGGGCGAGGGGTTGAACGCCCTTGGCCTGCCAATCGGCTTTAGGCCTGCTGGAGTTTGCTGCAAACAATTAAAACTTCTAATCAGTTCTTTGGGTTTTCTTTTTTCTTTTTTTCCCCTTTTTCAAAGGCATGCAAATGAGGAGGTGGGCTCCTTTTCCTCTGAGCAAGAATCCAGAGCTGGGTTCAAGGCCCAGAGGAGGAGCAGAAGGGGGTGTTGATGTGAGGTGGCGGGGTTGTTTATTCCTTCACTGCTTTCTGCCCACCCAGACAAAAAAAAATTAGCTGCTTGAATCCATTAAGGTGGGTCCTTAAGTTGTTGAAACTGACCGGTACAGGGAAACTGGCAGGGGATCCCTAGCAAACAGACAAGGAACTCTTTCCTTATTTTTAGGAGGGAAGGAGGGAGGAGAGAGATAGGGAGGGAGGAGGAAAAGAGAAGGAGGGAGGGAGGGAGGAAGGAAGGAAGGAAGGAAGGAAGGAGGGGAAAGGGAAGGAAGGAAGGAAAGAAAGAAGGAAAGAAGGAAGGAAAGAAGGAAAGTCTTAGCTTGACACTCTTCCCATTATAAAAAGATGCCCCATTCTTCCTAAGTGCTGTGGAAGCAGAATCCTCTCCTTCTCTTCTTCCCCAACTAAAACAAGGGGGTTGGACTAGAAGACCTCTAAAGTCCCTCCCAACTCGGTTGTTCTGTTTTCTGTTCCACGTTCGCAGTATTAGACTTGCAAGATTCTGTTATTGTATGCTTAGAATAAAGTAGAATTAGCCCATCTGGTCATGTTTCCTGTCTGGTCTACCTGTAAAGGCTAGCAAACACACACACACAAACACACACACACACAAAACCCTACACTTGGGGAACCCTTTTCCCCCTCCTCCGTTTTTCATTTTCACCCGAGAAGGCCCACCCTTGATCTGCTCTGGGCCCTCATCCCCTTCCCCTTTTCAGGGACCCCCGTTTGTTCCTCTGAAGGGAGACGGGTGTTTCGTGACAGCTGCTGCGGGAATCCTTCACGCTGACAACCCCTGTCCGATCCCATTTCCTGCTCCGTTCCTGACATGCCAACATTTGTGTTTCAGAAACAGCTGGCATGCAAGGCGTTTCAGAAGCTGGCTGCTGCTGTCACTCTGGCTGATAGAAAATGCACTCACAAGTGTGGCTGTGCACGCACGCACACACACACACACACAAACACATACCCAGAGAGAAGCAGAGAAGGAGACAGAAAGAGAGAAGAGAGAGAGTGGGAGAGAGAGAGAGAAAGAAAAAGAAAAGTAAGAAAGAAAGAAAGAGAGAAACAAAAAGAGAAAGGAGAAAAGGAAGGGAGAAAGAAAGAAAGAAAGAAAGGAAAGAAAGAAAAAGAAAGAAAGAAAGAAGAAAGAAAGAAAGAAGAAAGAAAGAAAAAAATAGAAAGAAAAAAGAAAGAAAAAGAAAGATAAGTGCATGCGAGAGACAAATAAAAGAGAAGGAAGGAAGGAAGGAAGGAAGGAAGACAGGAAGACAGGAAGACAGGAAGGAAAAGAAAGAGAGAGAGAGAGTTTCAGTCTGTGTTTCTAATCTTGGCAACTTTAAGATGGGTGGACTTCAATTCCCAGTTAAAGTCCTACCTAGTATAACAGTTGGAAGGGACCTCGGAGGTCTTCTAGTCCAACCCCTTGCTCAAGCAGGAGACCCTGAGGTGTGGATATTAGCATCTCCCGACCTGCAACCAAGGGTGTCGTTTTCCTCAATGATCTCCTGCTGTCTTGCTCTCAGCCTGTAAAAGAGAGCGTGGGAGAAGGGTACTTTCAGACTTGCAAGGAAGCGGGAAAAGTTTTTAAGAAGAGACTGGACAGCCGTTTGTCTGAAATGGTGTAGGGTTCCTGCCTGGGCAGGGGGTTGGACTCGATGACCTCCAAGGTCCCTTCCAACTTTATTATTATTATTATTATTATTATTATTATTATTATTATTATTACTATTATTATTATTATTATTATTATTATTATTATTATTATTATTATTATTATTATTATTATTATTATTATTTGCCGCCAAGGAAATGGACAGATAACGGAGAGAGAAATAGCCCTCGGATGGATAACAGAAGGGGCAAGAAGCCCTTTAGAGACCCTCCCTAGTTTCTTGGGCGGTATAAAGGACACGGGGGGGGGGAGAAAGAAAGATGCATTCAAACTTGCAGGATTCTGTCAATCTGGCTTTACGAGGAAGTAGAGAATCCGCTCCTCTGGGTTCCCCCCGCCAGGCCCACCCAGCCTCCCCCTTCTGACACCTTCAGCTCAGCTCCTTCCCCCTTCCCCCCTTTTTCTTTCCTTCTCCTCTGCACCGGGGAAGGTATCAGAAAGGGAAGGAAAAAAAGGAAAGGAAGGTTAAAGCCAGTCGTGAAGGGAAACCCAACTGCCAGCTAGCAAAGAGATAAGAGCTGGCAGCCTCTGCCTCGAAAAGCTGGATTTCCCGTGGCAGCCGCGGTTGATATAAACCTTCCAGCACCGGGTGAATGTCAGCCCAGCTTTGAAATTAAAATATCTCCTGTTCAGCTGCCTCTATTGTCCCGTCGCCTGCTGGAGGAAAGAGCCACTGGGGGGGGGCTGCGGTTGTGACCCTGGCATTTCTGGGGGAGGGGGAAACGGCCAGGGGTGGGGGTCTTCCGCGTCAGAGGCAAAGTCAGGGAGACCCTGGTGGAGGATGGGGGGGCAGGGGAGTTCCTGGTGGGTGGGGGGCGCATGCCGAAGACCAGGAAAGAGGACAGCTGGCAGGAGAATCAAGGGCTTCCAAGGGAAGGAAGGAAGGAAGGAAGGAAGGAAGGAGGGAAGGAGGGAGGGAGGGAAGGAAGGAAGGAAGGAAGGAAGGAAGGAAGGAAGGAAGGAAGGAAGGACCTTGGAGGTCATCCCCTTCTGAAGCGTCCTGCATTCCTGTCCCAAGAGGGGGCTGGACTAGATGCCCTCAAGGGTCCCTTCCAGCTGTAGGATTCCACGGCCTATGGGAATTTCTTTCTTTAAACTCTCCAGTCGGGGCGGCCTTCAAGATGGGGAAAAAGGAAGTCGAGCATAGTGCGGTTTAAACTCCGTCGGTCTTTTGTGACCGCCGCCATTTTGACTTTTTTGACCCTCTGTGGGTTTTATAATAAAAAGGAATAACCTTGCAAGGATTATTTCCTTCTCAAAAGACTCCGCGTTGCGCCTGGCCTCTCCGGCTCTTTCCCAAATTTTGGGAAAAAAAGCTCTAACCGGGATTAATATCGGATAGGAAACAGGCGCAAAAAGGCTGCGTCGAACAAGCCAGCAATGGCGGCTTGCCCGAGCTGGTTCCCCAGGTGGAGCAGAACAGCCTTACGAGCTTCTCGCTCCTCCGCCATGTAATTCGGGGCACAATTACGCACCATTATTGCATTCTGGATAAGGTGCCTCCATTTGACAAGCGGCCAGCACTGCCGCTGCGGTTTTTTTCTTTCTTTCCGTGAGATTAATGACTGGAGCTGCGGGAGAAACCTGTGCAAACCCCGGTTTGATTTATTAGCCACTTAACATCGATGAAGCTGCAAGCGGCTTTCGAACAGCTGTTGGGGGCGGCTTCCCACTTTATCAGCCCACAAGCAGCTTTTCGCAATTCGAACGCAGGTCCTTCACCAGCGAGGGCCTTAAGCCCCCGCCAAAGAAAATCCATTCCGGCAGAGATTTGGGAAACTCTTTCCGGATGTCCTCTGACTTGGTGAATGGTCATTAAACCATTGGTTTCAGAGATACAGTCCGTCCTCGTTTTACAACCGTTCGTTTAGCGACCGTTTGAAGTCACAACAGCGCTGAAAAAAAGGGACTTGGGAGCGCTTTTTCACACTTACGACCATTGCAGCATCCCCCCAGGGTCATGTGATCACAATTCAGACGCTTGGGCAACTGACTCGCATTTTCGACGGTTACAATGTCCCCTTTTTACGACCGTCCGACAAGCAAAGTCAATGGGGAAGCTGGATTTACTTAACAACTGGGGCAGAAAGGACGTAAAATGGGGCAAAACTCAACAAATGTCTCACTTAGCAACATAAATGTGGGGCTCCATTGTGGTCGTAAGCCAAGGACTCTCTGTACAATCCATTGGTATCGGATTTGCTTCCCTCTTTAATGCTTATTTATGACTTATTCATGAGGACCGGAGTCTTAAGTCCCCTTTATTCAGGGCCATTTTAACTGTAAATGGTTGCTATAAAAACGGGGAGGAATATTGGGGGTCTGGGGTGGGGTGGGGGGTCTCCTTGCTATTCTTTGCATTCAGGAAGACCCCCCCACCCCACCCCTCCCTCCCGTCACTCCCCTTTCCTGTAAGTCCTCATTTTATAACTGTCAGCTCCCGGGAAGGTGGGAGGGAGAGCTAATATCCCAGAAGATGGAAGGGAAATTCGAAAGGATTTTGATGGATGAACGAAGCAGAGCTGAAAAGACAGGATGAAATATCGGAGAGATGAACGCGAAACGGGCTGGTTAGGGGGGGGGGAGAAAGGAAAGCGTGGGAGGGTGCGAGAATGGGGGGGGTATCTGTTGTAGCAGAAGTACTTTTGTGAAAAAGGTAGAATTGTGGAGCCGGGAGGTCCCCCAGAGGTCATCTAGCCCAACCCGCAGCTTTTGGAACAACTAGGTGGTAGCCCAGGAGTCAAATCTTGTTCTCTTCTCCTTTGGAAGAAAACCATCAAGGTTAGAGAGTGCCAAGTTCTCCTCCTCCTCCTCCTCCTCCTCCTCCTCCTCGTCCTCCTCCTCCTCCTCAACTCCCCACTCCCTTCCAACACTGATGATGTTACATAGTGGGTCACGAAACGTCTGCAAACAGCCAAGCTCAGAGAGCACCAAAAGATATTTCTTTTCCTGTTTGCAACAGTTTTTGGATGACTGCACGAATCCTTGTGAATGTGAGGGGTTGCGGGGTGTGTGTCTGTTACACCTTAGGGAATACTAGAGTTTTGTAGACACGGGCATAACTTGTGGAAAGCAAGGACTGGGGTGCCTTCCAAAGGTCCCCCCATTGTTATTATTTTTTTGAATTCACTGACAAAAGCCTGATCTTCTTTTCCGCCTGGCGCTGGGCTAGGATATTGTGTCTTCGGCTTGAGGTTTGAAATGCAGAATATTAATATCCCTGGCAAGATGGGGAATTCTCTCTGGTGGTGGAGGGGAATTTTAATTTAATTTATTTTTTTTAGGGAAAAACAAAAAAGCTTATTGAGGGCAAGTGAGGAAGTTGTGTTTTTCCTTCCAACAACTGGCTCCTTTGGTGTCAAAGCGTCTTTTGGATGCGACTGTTGTGGGAATTGCGTCTCCCCCAACATAACAAGACCATCCAAATAACTAATTAACGGAAAGAAGCTGAGGCAGACAGTTCGGGCAGGCGATTGCTAATTGTGGTGCTTGTTTTAATCACTAGAGGCAAGTCTGAATTATACATGAACGGCCTGCAAGCTCTCCGTCCTTCTCCGGTTTCTATTCTTTGAGGGTCCGTGTGGTGCCCACCTTCCAAAATCGAAGGCCGGTTGATGGGTGCTTTTGGCTGGCTGATGTTTCTGCTATGGTTGATTTCTGGATTTTCCACCACTGGACGGTTTCTGCCCCAAAAGCTGGAATTTTGATCTAGAGTCCCTAAGTTGGGGGTTCCATCTTGGAAGGTCATCCCTGGAAGCTTTCAAGAAGAGATTGGACAGACATTTGTCCGGGATAATATTAAGGTGTCCTGCCTTGACCAGGGGGTTGGACTAGAAGACCTGCAAGGTCCCTTCCAGCCTTAGGATTCCATGATTCCATGAGATTATAGATAGATAGATAGATAGATAGATAGATAGATAGATAGATAGATAGATAGATAGATAGATAGATAGATAGATAGATAGATAGATAGATAGATAGATAGATAGAAAGATAGAAAGAAATAGACTGATAGAGATGGATGGATGGATGGATGGATGGATGGATGGACAGATGGATAATAGATAATAGAGATAGATAGATAGATAGATAGATAGATAGATAGATAGATAGATAGATAGATAGATAGATAGATAGATAGATAGATTAGATAGATAGATAGATAGATAGATAGATAGATAGATAGATAGATAGATAGATAGATAGATAGATAGATAGATAGATAGATAGATAGATAATGCATGACAGACAGACGAGAGAGAGAGAGAGATGATAAATGGACAGATGGACAGATTGATGGACAGATGGATGAGTGGATGGATGGATGGATGGATGGAACAGCTTGCCTCCCGGAGCTGTGGGTGCTCCATCATCAGAAGTTTTCAAGAAAAGATTGGACACCCATTTGTCCTGGATGCTAGAAGGTCTCTTTCTTGAGCAGGGGGTTGGACTAGAAGACCTCCAAGGTCCCTTCCAGCCTTAGGATTCTGTGATTCTAAGTTCTTGTAATTTGAGCGTTTGATACTTAGAGATACGGTCAGATGTCCTGACTTAGAAGATAGTTGATACGCTTTTTATAAACCGACCTGGGTAAGAGTTGTGAGTTGGGACCCCTTAGTCATCCCTTTTCAAGGATCCGGAGAGAAAGGAAGAGAGGGAGAGACAGATGTGGGCTTTTTGGCCCGACAGCTGTGAAGCCGATGGAGCCTCTGTCTTCCCAGGGAGTCAACCAAGGGCGTCACCTGCCAACGAGGAGGTGTCTCCATCTCGTAAAAGCTGATTGGGGTGAGGTTCTCGATGGCCTTTTTGAAATAACGGTGTTCAGGGGCAGCATTAATTCACAATAATGGGCCGATAAATATGATACATCTCTAATAATGCCCATTAAAATAAAAGCGAAGACAAGCCAGCAAGGAGCTGGGATCTTCACCGTGCCTTTGGGACCTTTCAGAATTATTTCTCAGTGATGGGTTACTTCATCTCCCTTCTGTCTCTCATCCCAACGCTGGGGTAATTTGCTTGCTTTATGGTCCAATTTTGAGACAATCCTCCCTTCAAAAGGGCTGGTGGTGGTGGGGGTTAACTCTGGCCTTTGATGTGCTGGGCCCCCAATCCAGATCCCCTAATCAGTTTATTTTCCTGAAATAGATTTCACTTGGCATCAATTATAGAAAACAAACAATCTAGGCGCAATAATAACACCGCCGGCTGTAAGAAATGTGTTAAACGCTCACCATGCCGTCACTCTTAACACCGTCGGTTCAATGGTGCCTCATTTTCAGGCCGTTGAAAATTTGAAAATGGGTCTAGATCGCATTGAAAGATCGGTTAAATATAACCAGGTCTCCTAAGATCAACACTTCCGGTGAGCTTTGGATACCATGGTTTATCCAAAGTTTCCTTTGTAATCTTGTCCTTGAAGACAGGGCAAGTATCTCGTCCCAGTAAATGTCCTGAGGTGTCTTCAAGGGATGGTGACCACCATCTTCTCTAGGAGAACGTGAGGGATATCTTGGACCAATAAATGTCCTGAGGTATCTTCAAGGGATGGTGACCACCATCTTCTCTAGGAGAACGGGAGGAATATATTGGACCAATAAATGTCCTGAGGTGTCTTCAAGGGATGGTGACCACCATCTTCTGTAGGAGAACGTGAGGAATATCTTGGACAAGTAAATGTCCTGAGGTGTCTTCAAGGGATGGTGACCACCATCTTCTCTAGGAGAACATGAAGGACGTTTAAATTGAGTTATGGATCCTTCATGGAGATTGTTCTCCCCGTCCAAACATGATGAATAAAATTTCTTTTGGCCCTGAATAACCTTCCCAAACTGGAGGTTTTCGAGAAGAGATTTGTCTAATGTTTGAGCAGAGGGTTGGACTAGAAGACCTCCAAGGTCCCTTCCAACTCTGTCATTCTATAAACTCTGATCAACTGATCCATGGAACGGCTCCCCTCCAGAAGTGGTGGGTGCTCCATCACTGGAGGCTTTTAACAAGAGACTGGACAACCGTTTGTCTGGAATGGTCTAGGGTTGCCTGCTTGAGCAGGGGGTTGGTCTAGAAGACCTCCAAGGTCCCTTCCAACTCTGTTATTCTGTTACTCTGACTTCGGAGGTCCACCTCTACTTATGCCAGTTGAGGAGAAGACCCATCTCCAATCACTGCCAGTCTCGGTTTGAGGGTACAAAGCGGGCGCTATGCTGCCCGTCTCCCCACTGATGGCTTTGGCCCTTTGCCCTCGATCCGTCCCTTCCTTTGATTGTCCGGCCGATCTGAAGGACGAGCAATTAATTGCCTCAGAGCATCTATTCATTATTCAAAATTTCCTCGTTAGTGCAACTGCTTATTTGCTACCAGCTCCTTCCAGCCGGAACGGAGCGGCTCCCTTTTTTTTGCCAAACAGCTCCAGTGCCAACGTTAGCCAGGCCGTGGAAACAGCCTTAATGAAACATTAAGATTCTTAATTACACCATTATCCTGTTTATTTTTATAAATAATTCCACCGCAGTCGTTAAAATGGGTGAGTTTGGGAAGGGAATGACTTCCGGGAGAGAAATGGAGGGTTTTTGGCTGCTTGTTTTTGCTGCGGGATTCTTTTTTCTGAAAAATATTCTTCCAAACTTTTAGGAAGAACTCCCAAGTTGAAATATTTCTCTTTTTTTTTTCCTTTTTTCTTTTTTACTGAAATAGTTTATTGCAGAAAAAAGCAGCTTAAGAGGTTATAGGAGTTACGCAAACATTCAGGCTGAGCTGTCTGCGGTCCTGATAAATTGCCTTTTTCATGCATATTTTGAAATGCAGTTTTTACTCCGGAGTAAATGCTGAAATTCACCTCTTAACCCTCTTGAAATTTTATCCATCCCATCCAGGCCTCTCTTAGCAACTAAAAGATCACCTGTATTTTCAAGCACATCTTGAAAGTCTCCCCACGATTGTTTCCATATGAGATGGGTGGCAAATAAATTTAATAAATAAATCTTTCAAGGCTTGAGGACTAGAAACTTGCAGTGCCTCTTGTATCTGAAACGCTCACATTCTCAGAAATGCAGCCTGGCTCTTTTTTTTTTTTTTTCCTCCAGGATTTTTTTCCAGTCATGGATTTTTGCTTTTTTCAAATATTCAAAAGAGTTGGTCTGCCTGGATTGCATTTATGTCAAGAGAGCCTATCATAATTTCAATATTATTATTTGCAATTCAGACAGGTATTGTCAAAACGTTACCGTCGTTCTGTCTGTTGCTTCAAGGAGTCCAGAAATTTCTTTTTGGAAATGCGTTTAAGGTTATCTATCAATCTCAAATATTTAACCTCTTCTTCAGTTTGGGCTGAATCCCCTGGCTTCATTATAATAATAACAGTAATTATTATAACAGCAATGGTCGTTCAACGGGGCACAACTCACTTTACAGAAATTTTGGGCTCTGCTGTGGTCGTTAAGTTGGGGACTGCCTCTTTTGCACCCAAGGGGCGTTTCTCTTTGTAGGCAAGGGGTGTGGTGACAACCGTTGTGCTTCTGCTCCCTCTAGAATCCAGACATCGTGCTGGTGCACTACCTGAATGTCCCCGCCATCGAAGACTGCGGGAAGCCCTGCGGTCCCATCCTCTGCTCCATCAACACGGACAAGAAGGAGTGGGCGAAATGGACCAAGGAAGAGCTGATTGGCCAACTGAAGCCCATGTGTGAGTACCGCAACGGAGGCTGGTTGGGTGGGAGGACAGCTGGTCACGCAAGAGGGTGGAAGGAAGTTCTTGAAGGCATCTAGGTATACTTGCTCAAAACTCTTCCCTTCGCCCTGGAGCATTTATTTTTTTTAACCCTGAAAGGTGCAATGGATCCTTCTACACAACGAGGTTGTTTGTTTGTTTGTGTGTGTGTGTGTCTTTGCGATGCACAGCTAGACAGCAAGCAGCCCTGATTGACCATGTAGGCTGTTGGCCATCAAATCATATCCAACTGGCTGCTTTGAGGTAGGGTCACCCCCGTCTTCAAAACAGAGGGAAGCAACCTAGAGCTAAAGGAGAAACTTCCTAACAGTGAGAACAATTAACCAGTGGAACTGCTTGCCTCCAGAAGTTGTGGGAGCTCCATCACTGGAGGCTTTTAAGAAGAGACTGGACAGTCGTTTGTCTGGAATGGTCTAGGGTCTCCTGCAGGGGGCTGGACTAGAAGACCTCCAAGGTCTCTTCCAGCTCTATTTTCATTGATTGATTGAAATGGTCTAGGGTCTCCTGCTTGAGCAGAGGGCTGGACTAGAAGACCTCCAAGGTCCCTTCCGGCTCTATTCTCATTGATTGATTGATTGATTGATTGATTGATTGATATGGTCTAGGATCTCCTGCTTGAGCAGGGGATTGGACTAGACCCCCAAGGTCCCTTCCAGCTCTATTCTCATTGATTGATTGATTGATTGATTGATTGATTGATTGATTGATTGATTGAAACGATCTAGGGTCTCCTGCTTGAGCTGGGGGCTGGACTAGAAGACCTCCGAGGTCCCTTCCAATTCCTTTATTCCGCATTCTGTTTCCAACTGGCTGAGACGCATTTGCCCCCCTCTCCCTAAAACCAAGCAATTCCTGATTTTTACTTTTATTTTTGCAAGCATTTCTAACCCCACACGGGAGGTCCCCTGAACCAGAACCAAAGGGCCAATCCATTTCCCCCCCCCTTTAAAAAAACAAAACAAACAGGAAACAGTCCCTGGGACTTTGGAGATAAGATTGACATCTGTCCAAGCTGAGCTTTGCTGCTGCTGCTGCTGCCGCGGAAGGTAACAGGATTTGGAGATCTGCACTGCGTCAGGAAGAAGAGAAAAAAAAAAAACGAGGCTCCGATGACACCCAACTGGCCGTAAATCTCTTTTATGTTTTGTGACGGAGGCGATGGGGGGGGGGGGGAAACACGGAGTCCTGCCCGATTATTCTGCATTTGCACGTTTCAGCCTCAAACCCCCCCCCCCCAGGATAGCCGTCTCCCCCTTTTCTCTGGCCCGGGCCGGGATGGAGAGATAGAAGGTGGGGGGTGTGTGTGTGTGTGGCAAGGACGGAGCACCGGGGACGGCTTTCCATTTATTCCTTTTTATCTTTTTATCTTATTTTTATTCCTGCGTTGGATGTTTTTATTCGTTTGTTTTTATGCGCAGTTGTTAAGGGAATCGCTGCAGCTGCTAAGTTAGTCAGACCGTCGTTAAGTGAAGCCGGCTTCCCACCCCCCCACCCTCTCCCACCCCCGACTTTGCTTGTCAGAAGGTCACAAAAGGGGATCCCGTGACTCAGGATGGTTGAAGCATCCCCAGGGTTCCAGCGGATGGAAAGGATAGAACGAAGAAGGGTTTTATTTATTTATTTATTTATTTATTTATTTATTAAATTTATATACCGCCCTATCTCCCTTGCGGGACTCAGGGCGGTGAACAGGCGATACTAAAAACCACGATAATAAATAAATAGTTTGTTTTAAAATCGAATTAAATAACAGGCCTGTTCTAAAAACACACCCGTAAAAAAAACCCCTTCCCTCCCTCCTCTCCTCTTTTCCTTCCTTCCTTCCTTCCTTCCTTCCTTCCTTCCTGTCTGAAATATTACAAGGCCTCTTGCCTGAGCAGCGGGGTGAGACTAGAAGACCTCTGAGGTCCCTTCCAGCTCTGTCATTCTGCCTTCTTCCCAAAGGCCCTTCCTTCCTTCCTTCCTTTCTCCTCCCTTCCACAATCGGGCCAAGCTGCGGAGTGAGTGAGTGTTGGGGAACTCAAAGCGGAGAGCCGAACCCTCCGAAGCAATTCCGGAGCCCATAATCCTGGGGTGACAACAGAATATGGAAAGGAGGGGAGTGACCCCCCCCCAAACAAGTCAGCCCTCCTTTCCTTCCTACGTTTCGCCAATCGGTTAGCACCATCCTGTGGCCAGAGAGGACATTTTTCTATAGGTTTCCTTCCTATAGGGGAGGGCCGGGGGAAGGGCGAGAGGGAAGGGCTGTCCGGAGCATCCCACCTCCTCTGAGGGGGGGGGGGGAGTCCCTGGTCTGGGCCGCTGGTCTGCCCAAGGAAGACCTCTGCCCAAATCTTCTCTTGACAGGGTGTCAAATCCTAACTTAGATAGGAAAGCCCACCTGGAGATGGCGACTTCTAGTCCCGCCTGTTGAGGGTCCAAATCCCACGGGGTCAGTCTAGCTGCCTCTAGGGTGCCCTTGACCGGGTTTAAATTTTTTTCCCCAGACTTTACAAACCAACAGGGGTGGTGGGGGTGGGGGTTTCCTTTAATTAGCCTTCCTCTTCCTCGTCCTCTTCCTCCCCCTTCCCAGCACTTGGGGACCCCCCCCTCGCTTCCTGACGATTGATTCCACGTCAAGCCGCCGAGGGTGACACGTTCAAAACCATCCCGATCGTGTTTTAGATGTTCAGCAGGAGCCATTTATGGGCTCAAAGGAGGTTCTTAACACCCCCCCCCTTTCTCCGGAGCTGGAGGGATGGGGTGGGATGGGATGGGATGGGGGGGGCGCAGAAGGGAAGGGAGACAATCTGCATATCGGATGAGCCAAGGCATTTGGTAATTTGCATGAAGCATCCCCAATTTCTCTCCTTTGCAATCTGTCACCCATCAGTAGTTTTTCGTTTTATCACCTTCAGGGAAGAAGTGGGAGCCTCGGCTTTTGCAGCAGGAACAGAGGGGGGGGGGGGGGAAGGATTTGCAGGAAAAAAAAGGAGGGGGGGGATTTTGCCCCCCTGAGATCCACCATACTGTTTCCTCCAGGATGGTATGATTACGAGGATCTTTTGCTCATGAGAAAACAGCTCTCTTTCTCTTTCAACCATCCTTGCAAGCTTTGGCTGGGATACGGAATACAGGATAACAAGAGCTGGAAGGGACCTCAGAGGTCTTCTAGTCTAGTCCAACCCCCTGCTCAAGCAGGAGACCCTGGACCATTTCAGACAAACAGTTGTCCAGTCTCTTCTTAAAAAACACCAGTGATGGAGCACCCACAACTTCCAAAGGCAAGCCGTTCCACTGATTAATGGTTCTCATTGTCAGGAAATTCCTCCTTGATTCCAGGGTTGCTTCTCTCCTTGATTAGTTTCTATCCGTCACTTCTTGTCCTGCCTTCAGGGGCTTTGGAGAACAAGTTGACCCCCCCCCCTCTTCTTTGTGGCAGCCCCTCGAATATTGGAAGACGGCCATCATGTCACCCCCGAGTCCTTCTCCTCATTAAACTAGCCATCCCCAATTCCATTCCCAATTCCAATATCAAAAAGATTGTGTTACCGTCAGGGAATTCTTTGTGTGGAAGCCAACGTGTCTTAAAAGTTGCCAAGGATGAGAAAATATTGCATTAGATGGATATAGCAAGCTCTGAACCCTCTCCTGGCTGGCTCTAGTACCGGTACCAAGCTTGATTGGTGTCCCAAAGGTGTGTTTTTTCAAGAGGAAACTGGACTTCCTTTTTTTTTCGTTGAAGATGTTTCGCTTCTCCTCCAAGAAGCTTCTTCAGCTCTGCCTGGATGGTGGGGGAAATGGAAGGATTTATACTCCTTGCAGACAGCCGGTCATTTGCACCCTTTTAGAGAGCCGTGGAGGCCACTTGGAGGCTTGTCTGTGTCCTCGGGGTCACCTGAGTGGTGCAAATGGGTGTGGAGCCTTCTTCATTTCAGCAGTTCCACACCCATTTGCACCACTCAGCTGACCCCGAGGACACAGACAAGCCTCCAAGTGGCCTCAACGGCTCTCTAAAAGGATGCAAATGACCAGCTGTCTGCAAGGAGTATAAATCCTTCCCTTCCCCACCATCTGTCAGAGCTGAAGAATCTTCTTGGAGGAGAAGCGAAACATCTTCAAAGAAAACACAAAGTATAGTTGCCTCCTGAAAAATCTCCTTTGGGACAACCAGGACCTGGAGAATCTCCACGGACGTTAAGCTTGATTGGTGTTGCAGGGCTCCAGACCTTCTGGGGATCTTGTGCACCAAGGCCTCTGGTCCGGATCCAGGCCCCTGGTTGCCATGGCGCCTTCTTCTCACCGGCTCTTCTGCTGTTCTGTCCACAGTTCATGGCATCAAATGGACATGCAGCAACGGGAACAGCAGCTCCGGCTTTTCAGTCGAACAGCTGGTGCAACAGATCCTGGACAGCCACCAAACGAAGCCGCAACCTCGGACGCACAATTGCCTCTGCACCGGCAACCTGGGTGAGCAGCAGAAGCTGGCCGGTCCAGTTGGAGACCCCCCCAAACCCAAGAATTCGGTTAACTGAGTTCACCGTGTTCAAACTACAGGTGGTCCTCGACATATAAACCTCCATTTAGCGACTGAAGTTACAGTGGCACTGAAAAAGACCGTTTTTCACACGACGGTCAGGTGATCATCCCAGGGTCACCTGATCACCGTTCCCAGCCGGCTTCCAACAAAAACAGAGCTGTGGGGGAAAAGCAGACTCGCTTAATGACTGTGTGATTCGCTTAACAACTGCAGTGGTTCGCTTAAGGACCGTGGTCGCCAAGATCATAAAATCGGGTGCAACACAATCGCTGCCTCGCTTAGCAGTGCAAATTCGTACTGTGGTCGTAAGTCGGGGATTACCTGTAACGCGAATACATGGAGAACCAGGCCAGGAATTGTAGGATTCACAGCATTAATGGATATTTAGGTACAGTTAGCCTGACCAGAGAGAAAACGATTCTTCCTCTAACCCAATTCCATTTCAAGTAGTCCTTTCATTTAGTGACCGTTCGAAGTTACAACGGCAGTGAAAACAGTGACAGCATCGGTTTTCACACTTATGACCGTTTCAGCATCCCCAGGGTCACAGGATCAAAATTCCGTCCCTTGGCAACTGGCTCATGTTTATGACGGTCGCAGAGTCCCATGGGGTCAAATTTCCGTGGCTAAGTGAGACATGTCCCCTCTTCCTTGCCACCGTTGTTAAATGAATCCCTGCAGTTGTTAAGTTAGTCACACAGTCGTTAAGTGGATCTGGCTTCCCCGTTGACTTTGCTGGTCGGAAGGGGATCACGTGAACCCGGGGACACTGCGACCGTCGTAAATATGAGCCAGTGGCCAAACATCTGGGTTGCCGCAACGGTTTTAAATGTGGAGAGCGGTCCTAAGTCCCTTTTTTCAGCGCTGCTATAAATTCGAACGGCCACTAACGAATCGGTCGTAGGTCAAAGACTTTCTGTAGTGGAGCTGCGATGGTTCACCTCTCCCTTTGTTTTTCCCTTTGGCGCAGGGGCCGGGAGCAGCGTGCATCATAAGTGCAACAGTGCCAAACACCGCATCATCTCCCCCAAGGTCGAGCCGCGGTCAGGGGGCTACAGTGCCCACTCGGAGGTGCAGAACAATGACGTCTCGGAGGGCAAGAACGAGCACAGCCACAGCAAATCCTGCAACCGGGAGAAAAGGAACGGCAAAGTGGCCAAACCAGCCCTCCTGCACCAGAACAGCACCGAAGTCTCCTCTACCAATCAAGTGGAAGTTCCAGACACGACCCAAAACTCTCCGGTCAGCATCAGCAGCGGGTTGAATAGCGACCCAGACGTAGCAGACAGTCCAGCGGTCACGGGCGTCTCCAGCATGGCGGTGGCTTCGGTGATGGGCAACTTGTCCCAAAACACCACCGTTTTCATGTCCGACATTAGCAGCGAGGCCGTCTACACAATGTCCCCCACCGCTGGGCCGAATCAACACCTTCTCTCCTCCGACGCGGCCGCCCAAGGGCTGGTGCTGGCGGTCAGTTCCGACGGCCACAAGTTCGCCTTCCCCACCGCCAGTAGCTCTGACGGCCTCTCCATGTTGCCCGCCAGCGTCTCCGAAGAACTCGTGCTGTCCACCACGCTCGAGACCAACAGGAAGATGCCAGAAACCACCATGAATTTTGACCCGGATTGCTTCCTGAACAACCCCAAGCAAGGGCAGACGTACGGAGGAGGAGGACCCAAAGGAGAAGGTCTGAGCGGCAACATCCGACAATCGCCCACCTCGGATCGGGGCTTCAATTTCAACGCAGCCCTCACCAAGGAGATCAAGACAGAAGACACCTCCTTCGAGCAGCAGATGTCCAAAGAAGCTTTCTCCTCTTCTTCATCGTCCAACTCGCTGACCCTGAGCACAGCGTCCAGCCTCCTTCCCTCGGGCGGAGGACTCAGTCCCAGCACCACCCTGGAACAAATGGACTTTAGCGCAATCGATTCCAACAAGGATTACTCGTCGGGGTTCAACCAAGCGGTGCAGAGTCCACACGTCCACCAAACGCCTTCCCCGAGCTTCTTCCTTCAAGATAGCAAAGCGCTCCCTCTGGAGCAAAACGCCCACAGTAGCCTGAGCGACGCGAGCAGCTCTTTCGTCACCCCTCTGGCCCTCCCCAGCGTCAAGACAGAGGCCTCCTCCCAGAACACCTCCAACTGCAACGGCACGGTGGAGGCCCGGATTGAGGCCACCTCTTCGCTCCAACTCATGCAGTTCCAGGCCAACTTCCCGTCCATCGCGACCGAAGGGGAGGTCCCGATGGAGACCTCGCCGCAGGCGGAAGGGAACGAGAATCTGCTCAAATCAGGGGAGCTCCAGTCCTGCGGGGCCGAGCACTACATGCAGCCCGAGGCCAACAGCAGCTTGAGGAACGGGGGAAACCTCCCCATCCTCCAGGGGAACATGGTGCAGGGTCTCTACCCCGTGGCCCACCCGAGCTTGAACAACTCGTCCAACATGGAGCTCAGCTTGGACCACTTCGATATCTCCTTCAGCAATCAGTTTTCTGACCTGATCAACGATTTCATTTCGGTGGAAGGGGGCGGCAACGCCCTGTACGGGCACCAGCTGGTCTCCGGGGAGAACGCCGGGCTGCCCCAGACCGAGGAGGGCAGCCGGGCAGCCTACGGCCAGGCCGAGATGTGCATTCCTTGCTGCAGCCCGCAGCAAGCGAACCTGAATCTCGGTAGCACGGAGAACGGGGCCAGCCCGATGACCTACATGCACGTCACCGAGGTGGTTTCGGCAGCGGCCGCTGCAGCCCAAGGCACCCTGGGCATGCTCCAGCAGAGCGGCCGGCTCTTCATGGTGACCGATTACTCCCCCGAGTGGTCGTATCCTGAGGTCAGCTCAAGAGTATCTTTTGCAGGAACCCCTGATAGAAGCGGGGATGGTTGTGGGGCAGGGTTTGGATCCAACACACATCGTAGTCATTTCTGCAAGCAGCTCAGAACCCAGTCAGGGGGTAGGAAAGGATCAGGTTGTTTTAAAACCCACCATAGTCTTTAATCCATTTCCCAGCCCGCCATGCTAGGGTGGAAAAGAGGTGCATTTCCCAGCAGCCTCAGTTAACAGGCTAATGGTGAAGGATGTTGGGAGATGTAGTTCAGTAGATCCCTGCCTTCGTTTAGGACAAGTTAATCTTGGTCATTTTGAGATGTGTGGACGACATGCTGGCTGGGGAATTCTGGGAGATGCAGTCTACACAATCAGCCTGAGGGATTCTGGGAGTCAAAGTCCTCACAATTTGGCTGAGGAAATCTGGGAGATGAAGTCTACACACCCTGACCAAACAATTTTGGGAATTGTAGTCCACACAGGCTGAGTGGGGAATTCTGGGAGTTGAAGTCCTCCTGCGCTGGCTATGGAATTCTGGGAGTTGAAGTCCACCCATGCTGTCTGAGGAATTTGGGGTGGGGGTAGGCAGTCTACTTATCCTGACTGAAGAATGTTGGGAGTTGTAGTCCACACAAGCTAGCCGGCCACTGACCCCACTCTTTTACTCCCTCTGCAGGGCGGTGTGAAGGTCTTGATCACCGGATCCTGGCAAGAAGCCAGCAATAACTACAGCTGCCTCTTTGACCAGATCTCCGTGCCGGCCTCGTTGATTCAGCCAGGGGTGCTACGTTGCTATTGCCCAGGTAAGGGTCTCCAACAGGACGGGTTGGGAGGGGGTCAACAGGAAAGAGACAAAGACGTAGGGGAGTCACTGATATAAAAAAAGAGGTTGAGACTTTGGAAAAAGTGCAGAGAAGAGCAATTAGGATGATTAAAAGCCTGGAGGCTAAAACATACAAAGGACGGCTGCAGGAATTGGGGATGTCTAGTTCAGGGGTCTTCAAACTTGGCCCTTTTATGACTGGTGGACTTCAACTCCCAGAATTCCTCAGCCAGCCAGTCATAAAAGGGCCAAGTTTGAAGACCCCCTCTGGTCTAGTTTCATGAAAAGAAGGACCAGGGTTGACACGATAGCAGCCTTCCACTATTTAAGGGGCTGCCCCAAAGAAAAGGGGGTCAATTCCCCAAAGCACCAGAAGGCAAAAGACAAGAAGCAACGGATGGAAACTTATCAAGGAGAGAAGCCACCTGGAATTAAGGAGGAATTTCCTAACAGTGAGAAGAACAACCGATCCAGCTAGTAGTTGTGGGTCACAAAAGTTGTGGTCCTCTCTGTCGCTGAACAGAGAGAAGGGAAGGGAAGAGACTCACATCCCTTTTGTCGTTTCAGCTCACGACACGGGCCTCGTCACTCTGCAGGTGGCTTTCAACAACCAGATCATTTCCAATTCGGTGGTTTTCGAATACAAGGCCCGGGCATTGCCAACCCTTCCTTCTTCTCAACACGACTGGCTCTCCCTGGATGGTGAGGAATGCAAGACACAGGCAGGACTTGGGAGTGGGCGGGGTCTAAGGGATGGGGCGGAGCTAAGGGATGGCATTCTGCACCCAGAGCTGCCTAAATCCGTGTTTTTCTCAACTTTAGGATGGGCGGTGTCAGGATGGGTGGGTAACTTTAAGATGGGTGGTCTTCAACCCCCAGAATTTTTGGAGTTGAAGTCCACTCATCTTAAATCTACTCAAGTTGAGAGAAATTGGCTTAAAATAATCCTGAAACCATCATTTTTCCTTTTCTTTGCACCCTACGCCATCAGGTGCCCATTGGCACCTGTAAGGGGGGGATGCTCTCAAACACACGGTTTGAGAATCTGGAACAGGACTGTGGCATTTCGGAGGCTTGCTCTCCTGCTCGGCGGAGCAACTGGGGTGTAGCTGGGGTGCCCGTAGGGGTGTGTGGCACGCGGGGAAGGCAAAGTTGTCGTTCCTGCTACGCTGCTGGTTTGTTTTATGTGATGGGAGCTCTGCTCCTTTCATCCTATTTCTTGGGTGCTCTTGCGAAGTCAGATGTTTGGAAAGTCAGACGTTTTTGTAGCTTACGCTACACGTTTGGGGGGTTTTGCGCTTCCAAATGTCGGGGTGCCCTCTGCTCACCTTCCTCAGCCCCTCCTGTTGCAAATATATAAAAGTATACAGTGTTTACACACCCAGCCTGGAGCGAAGGAGGAATTACTTCCTGACAGTGAGAGCAATCAGTGGAAGGGCTTTGCCTCCAGAAGTTGTGGTTGGGAGGGTGAGGAGGAGGAGGAGGAGGAGAGGAGGAGGAGAAAAAAGAATAGAGGAAGAGGAGGGGGCAGAGGAGGAAGAGAAGAAGAGGGGGAGAAAAAAGAGGAGAGGGAGGAGGACAAGGAGGAAGAGGAGAAGAGGAAGAAGACGAAGAGCAGGAAGAGGAGGAAGAGGAGGCGAGGAATAAGAGCAGGAATGGGAGGAAGAGAAGGAGAGGATAAGAAAGAAGAGAGGAAGAGAAAGAGGCAGAGAAGAGGAGCGAGGGAAGGAGAGAAGGACAAAGGAGAGGAGGAGGAGGAGGAGAAAGAAGAATAGAGGAAGAGGAGGGGGCAGAGGAGGAAGAGAAGAAGAGGGGGAGAAAAAAGAGGAGAGGGAGGAGGAGAAGGAGGAAGAGGAGAAGA
>NW_015386481.1:579231-628387 GCF_001527695.2 Protobothrops mucrosquamatus
CCCGTCGGTGGGCGACCAGAAGGGCCTGGGCACCCCGCCTCGGCTGCGCCCGGCCCCGCGGTAAGCTCCCCGCGCTCCTGGGGGGGGAGAGGAGGGGGGGCACGGGACCCCGAGCCGTGGAGGCGGGTGGGAGTGGGCTGTGGGGTCCTCCCCCCCCCGGGAGGCCGGTGGCCTCCGTGGGAGAGCCGGACGGGAGGAGTTGGGGACCTGCGCTTGGCCGCTGTTCAGGGAGGGGTCGAAGAGAAGTTTGGGGGGAGGGTAGACAGGTCGTCCCTATTGCTCCGTTCCCTTCCCCCCCATCTCAGGGCGAGGGATCCCCCCTACGTGGAGTTTTGGGGTGTCCCTCGTACCTCCCGACCGTGGGAATATCCGACCGTGGGAATATCCGAAGCGCCTGAAAAGGAGAGCAACCCGGGAGGGGGGGGAGGCTCTTCCAATAGCTCCCTCCCCTCCCGCTACAGACTCGCCTGGCACTGGGGGGGGGAGCGAGGCGCATAACCCCCCCACCCACCCACCCCAAATAGAGGCATGGTTGTGCTGGAAGCTTTGGAAGAAGTTCGGAAATGTTAAAAACTCGGAGCTTCCCCACCCCTCCCCTCTTAGCCACTGTTTTAGGGGAGGGTCTCACACACACACACACACACACACAGTATAAAGCCCCAACACCTGGAAAAGACCTTTGGAAACTGACTGGATGTTTTCCAAACTGTTGGGGGTCCATCTGACGAATGCGCCGATTTACAAATTCATAGTTTGTCGCTGCCCACAGTGGCTTGATAAATACAGATTTAATAAACAAAGCAATGGGTATATTTAGTGTCTGTATAAAGGGGACGTTAAGAATGGGAAGTGAAAACGAGATTTCCTGGTAGGGACAAAGTACCTGTTGATTATTAGTCCTGACAGCCACAATTGAGTGCAAGGCAATTGTGACGGAGTTTTGTCCCCATCTTACAACCTTTTCGCCACGGTTGCTAAGCGAATCGCTGCACTTGTTAAGTGAATATGTGGTCGTTAAGCGAATCTGGCTTCCAGAAAGTCAGAAAGTCGCAAAAGGGGATCACATGAATGCTACGAGTTTCTATGAATGTCGGGAACAAGTATAATATCAGACGGACCTTAACCCGATTGGTAGACTGAGGGAACGCTCTAGATGTAGTTTATCTTTTTAAAAAATTATATTTATCCTTACAGACCAGATGCAGAAATCTGGGCTAGAACTGTACTGCAATCTAGTAAAATTTGAAACTCTCTTACAACCACACAAATGTTGTAAATCAAGGATTATCTGTTGTTGTTGTTTTGCAATGGGTATATATGAGCTGACCATCCCTTTCCACCCCTGTCCTAAGCCAAGCATCCAAGGTGTGGGTATGGCCACCCCAATGCCTCTCTTCCCCGCGGGGCCCCTGACCCTCTCTTCCCCCTCTGTGGCTGCAGATAACCAGTTCAGGATGTCTATTCTGGAACGACTTGAACAGATGGAGAGAAGGATGGCGGAGATGACCGCATCCCAGCAGCACAAGCCAAGCGGGGGCAACAGTGGCGCCAACGGAGGTAGCCAAGCACAGGTAAGGGCCAAAATTTGGCACATCAGGGTGTGGGTCTCTTCTCACCCCGGTGAGTGAAGAAAGAGCTATCCGAGGGCTCTTCTGGATGCTGTCTTCCTTTTTCCAGGACCGATGGGGCGCTCCTGTCTTGTATTCCTTCGGCCATCCCTTTCTGAATATTTACTTCAAGAGAGGGACCAATATTGGAGGATATTTGTTTTTTATACGTATATATTTACAGTTTCATTTTGATGTTATGAGCCACCCAGTGTCGCCTCGCAGCGGCAAACAAATTTAATAAATAATAAAGCAAAAAGGCCAGTTGTTCCACAACAGAACAGCGCACGCATTTTTTCCGACATGTTTTAAAATGTCCCGCTCTGAAAGAAGGCCGAGAGAGGAATTGTTGGAATTAATCGTTGGAATGTATTTTTATGTAACAACTACAGTAGCATGCAGCCACTAGATGGCAGTGTTTACAAGTTTGGATCTTGTATATATATATATATATATATATATGTATATTGATTTATACTGGTCCTTCCTGGTCTTTGTCAGTTGCAAAAATTGTCCCACACAAGGGGACGATGGAGGATCTTCTCCAGATGCCATCACCACCATCAGCATAACATATTTAACCTTCCTTCTGGACCCTTCCCCGCACACCCACGCCTTCCACATGCCCCCTCCGGCTTGCCTTCCTCACCCAGGTCTCTCCCTTGCAGTGCATCTCCGAAGCCGCCAGCTTGGGCACCTGCTTTGAGAGCCGGGTTGTGGTGGTGTGCGAGAAGATGATGAGCCGAGCTTGCTGGGCCAAATCCAAGCACTTGATCCACTCCAAGACTTTCCGGGGAATGACCCTCTTGCACCTCGCGGCTGCCCAGGGCTACGCTACCCTCATCCAGACGCTCCTCAAATGGCGGTAAGAGTTGGGGGAGGTGGAGACGTGGGTTTTGGGCCTGCTCACCCAAGGAGAGGAGTTGTGTTGTGTCTCTGGGCATCATCCCGGCAAGAGGAGACTTTGCAGTTGGTTCTCTACCAAAGCTGGCCCAGAAAGGACATGTTTGTGTGTGTAGGGAGAGAAGGAGAGAGAGAGAGAGAGAGAGAGAAAGAGAGAGAGAGGAGAACAAAAGAAAAAGAAAGAGAGAGAAAAAGAAAGAAAGAAAGAAAGAAAGAAAGAAGAAAGAAAGAAAAAGAAAGAAGAAAGAAAAATGATGTGGGGGGAGAGAGAAAGAGGAGAAGAATGAGAAAAAGAAAGGAGGAAGGAAGGAAAGAAATGATTGTGTGTGTGTGTGTGTGTGTGTGTGTGTGTGTGTGTGTGTGTGAAGGGGGGGAGAGAAAGAGGGGGGGGACCTCCAGGCTCCAAAAGAAACCGGATTTTGCCTTGTCCATGGAGCTTTTCTGAGCATCTTGACCGTCTTCTCTCTTCTCCTTGTTCCTCAGCACCAAACACGCCGACAGCATCGACCTAGAACTGGAAGTTGATCCGCTGAATGTCGACCACTTTTCCTGCACGCCGCTGGTACGGAGCAACACCCTGGCCGTCTCCGGGAGAGGCTTGAGATTGGGAGACGGGGCCGAAGGGGGCGGTTGCTGGCTAGGAGGGGCCATGCAGGGAATCCCCGACTTAGGACTATCTACTTAGTTGACTGTTCAAAGTTACGACGGCACTGAAAAAAAGTGACGTAGGACCATTTTCACACGTGTGACCCTCGCAGCCTCCCTGTGGCCACGTGATCGAAATTCAGACACTCGGCAACCTATGCACCCTGACACCTTTTCTCTTCCAGATGTGGGCCTGCGCTCTGGGTCACACGGACGCCGCCGTGGTCCTCTACAAGTGGGACCGCCGGGCCATCTCCATCCCCGACTCGCTCGGGAGGCTCCCGCTGACCATCGCCCGCTCCCGCGGCCACGTCAAGCTGGCCGAGTGCCTTGAGCAGCTGCAGAGGGAGGAGCAGTCGCAACTCCGGCCGTCCCCTCGCCTCCCCTGCCCCTCGCAGGAAGAGCCCGGCGGCGAGAACTGGACGGCCCAGTGGCCCAGCAAGATCATCGCCTCTCAGGACCAGCAAAAGGGCATCACGGTGATCTCCAACTCGAACACCGGTAGGTGGGCAAAGGCCTCCTTCTGTCCATCTTCTCAAACATCCACCCTGGCACTGAGGATGTTACCTAGTTTGGTAATGTAACGTCTACAAAAAAAAAATCTAGCACGGTCAGAGAGCAAAGGGTGCGTCGAAGGAGCACCAGTGAAGGAACCCCCCCTGACCCGCACGGGCGAACGGCTTGCCTTGTCCTCACATAATGACGACCTTTCCTTGGCTTGTCCCACAGAGAGACCACAGCGTGCGATGCGCCAGCCAGGGTTTGTTCCAGATTTGTACTCTCTTTGCTTTCAGAATTGCGACGTCCTCGGTCCGAACCGTCCAGTTACTACAGCAGCGAGAGTCAGAAGGATTACCCAGCGCCCAAAAAACACAAATTGAACCCCGATTACTTTTCCACGAGGCAGGAGAAGCTCCTGTCCACCGCCCTGAGCCTGGAGCAGCCCAGCGGCCGGAAGCCCACCGCCGGTGCCAAGCCGTCTCTGTCCGAGACAATCAGCCCCAGGCACGGGGCCCAGGACTACACCCGGGAGCTGGTCCCCAACTTGATGGGCTACCGCAGCGCCAAGTGGGCGCCGAAGGAGACCTACCTGGGCATGTCGGGCGTGCAGGTGACCGGCAGCCCTGCGGGGGTGGCCTTGGGGAAGGACTCCGGAGCCCAGCGGCTGCATCAGCGGGAGCAGATGAGCGTGCTCATGATGGCCGACAGGGACGTGGCCGAGGTGGAGCTGCTTTCCTTCCGCGGCGCCTCCGAGGGGGAAGAATGCCTGCACCACATGGATGATTTGCAGGTAAGCAGGAAATTCGTTAGGAAAATTGGACAACCCTTTTGTCTAGGATGGTATTAAGGACCCCTGCCTCGGGCAGGGGGTTGGGCTAGATGACCTCTGAGTTTCCTTCCAGCCCTAAGCTGCGAAAGTAGAGCGAGGGGCCTTGGGCGTGGGCCGACTGGATCTCCTTGCCTCCCGCAGGTCACCATGATGACCCTGGCCGAGCACATCATCGAAGCCACCCCGGAGAGGATCAAGCAGGAGAATTTTGTGCCGGCCGAAGAGGCATCCCAAGTGGAACGGACGGACAGGGCCGCCTTTGGCACCTCCATGAGCTGGCTGGCCAGTTACCTGGCCGACGTGGACCGCTTGCCCAGCGCTGCTCAGATAAGGTCTGTGGGCTGGGCTGTCTTCTCTGACCTGGGGGGTATGGGGAGGGGGCTTCTTCTGCTCCCTTTGAGGCCCAGCCTGCAGAGACCAATGGGAGCCCGGAGGAAGGAGAATATGGAGGGGTCCCTGGTGCCCTCTGAGGAGGAGGAGGAGGAGGAGGAGGAGGAGGAGGAGGAGAAGGAGGAGGACTGTGGGGTCCCTGGTGCCCTCTGAGCTGGGTGGTTTTCTGGCAGACGTTTCATGACCCAAACTAGGGAACATCATCAGTGCTAGAAGGGAGGAGGAGGAGGAAGAGGAGGAGGAGGAGGATTTTTTTCTCAAGCCAGGAAGACCTCCTGCTGCCTTCCCTGACGCTCCCATCCGTCCCTCTCTTCCAGAAGTCTCTACGGCGGATGCCTGACCCCCTCCCCCCACACCAGCCTCAGCCCCTCCAGCTCGCCGGTCAGTGAGATGGCTTTTGAGAAGCCCAACCTCCCTTCGGCCACCGACTGGTCCGAGTTCCTAAGCGCCTCCGCCGGTGACAAGGTGGAAAACGAGTTTGCACAGCTGACTCTGTCCGACCACGAGCAAAGAGAGCTCTACGAAGCTGCCAAGCTGGTCCAGACGGTCTTCAGGAAATACAAGGTGGGTCCCTGCGGGAAGAGGGGGGGGCGAGAAGACCTCCACGGGGGTGGGGGCAAGAGGCAGACTCTGTAAACCACTTAGAGAGGGCTGAAGCGGTATATAAGTCTAAGGGCTATTTGGTGGGGCTCCTCATCCAACCCCCTGCCCATCTCTGGACCGAGGGCTACCACTCCTGCAAGGGATGCTGTCAATCCTCGACCATTATCTTGTCCATTATCTGGACCCATGAATGCTCTGAGGAATCCATCTCTCTGGTGGCCTTCCCCTTCACCGGAAACTAGCCTCCAGCCACGTTCTCCTGTCCTTCTGCACCCCTTTCTCCAAGAAAGTGATCCCGCTGCTCTTGTTTTTCCCAGGGGCGTCCCCTCCGGGAACAACAGGAAGTGGCCGCAGCCGTCATTCAGCGTTGTTATCGGAAATACAAGCAGGTAAGAGGAACTCCGTTGGAATGCCTTAAGAGACCCGTTGTAACACCTGGCATCATCTCCGAATCATCGACCCAGACCATTTGGGACCCAGTTACCCCCATGGGGGGGGATGTTCCTCTGAAAAGGACGTCCCTCTCTTCATCCATTAGGCCCCCCCAACTCATGGAGAAAGTGAAATGTTTTCGGGGTGTTTTCAGACCTTGCTCGGAAGGGGTTCAGCTGCCCAACGGACCATCTCCCCATCTTTCTGAAGGAGATGCTTTTGTTCATAAGCTCTGCTCTTCCTTCCTTGTGTAGCCCCATTGCACATTTGGGGGGTGGGGAGAGACACAAAAGTAGGGCTCCGACATCCACAAGTTCCTGAGACTATTTAGGTGGCTCTTCCATCTGCTGGAAGGTTGTGAATTTTGGGGGAGCACTAGGGTAGACGGCTCAACAAGGATGTGAAGGTATCTTGACGGCGTCTCAAGACCATGTTCCCTGGCCTGCATTCTTCACTCACACACACACACACACACACACACACACACACACACACACACCATTGTTGACAGCAGCTTGTAGGGCAGTGAGAAGGAGACTTCTGAGAAAGCTTATCGGGTCCTTAGTGTTTGGGGCTACCGTTGTGATCACCCAACAATTCTGACGGTAGCCCCTGGTGGAGAAGAGAGGAGGGTCCGTCGGCTTCTTTGGAAGGGACGTTTTTGCCACTGTCCCTCGCCGTAGGATTGTCACACGTGGTCCAGTTGCCCTTAGAAGCCCCCTGTCCTGTCAGAGGTGGGCCCATAAGCCTCTGACAAATTGCAGAGTTCCTCAGATAGGTCACGGAGTGAGAAAACTCGCCACGGCTAGCTCACTACAGTTAGCTGGCCCGCGGGAGATTTAACAATTCAATTCCGTTATCTAAAATAAATAAAATAAAATAAATAAAATATTTTAATTTTTGTCGTCCACCTTTCACTCTGTCCCTCCTTTTGCATCCTTCCCTTAATGACTCCGTGCCACCGTTTCTTCGGGGTGAGTGTGTAACTTTTCTCCCATGCCGAATTGTCTCTGGGGAGTTGTCCTGGACCCAATAGGTTAAGCTGGTCAGCTAGCTGGAACGGGGAGGAGGCAACGTGGAGTCAGAAACAGACTTTCCCTTCTTCCCCACGGGGAGCAGACAGGCAGACAGTCCACTGGCAACAATGCCAGTTTGTGAGGTTGTGAGTCATCTCGAGTGCCGTTCCGTGGCTGTGTTTTTTTCCCACGCTCTTAACTCAGCCGGGAACTTTTGGGGGAAGAGGGACCGAGCAGCGTTTTCCTGTCTCAGCAACACCTCACCACCACCCCCGAATCCCTGGCAGGGCTCCCTGCAGAATGGTAGCCGCTGAACCCTCTTCTTCGCAACCACAACTGCCACCCCACCCCACTCTGTCTGGCGGCCTCCAGCTTCTGACCGCTTTCCCCGGAAGCTCTTGGAGAACAAGAGAGGATTTGTGCCCCCCCCCCCGATGATGGACGTGGCCGACTGCTAACGTTAACCTTGTATTTTCTGTTTCTCCCTCCCAAGCTTACTTGGATAGCCTTGAAGGTAAATGACACAACACACACCCAGCTTGTGAGCTTTGCACATTCTTGGCAAGTCAGGGAGAAACCTTTGGTTGGCTTGGCCAAGAACACACCTGGACCGGACCCAGCTGTGGAAACTGAGTCTCAGTTCTGCTGCTTTGCTATGAATGGCCAGCCTGTCCTGTAAGGGGGAGGGGAGGAGGGAACTCACTATTCAGGGAGCCCCCCCCAGCCAAAGACACCCCCCCAGCTAGGAAGGTTAAAGTTTGGGGTTTTGCATGGTTTGGATGCGTCTCTTTCCCAGAGACCTTCAAGCAGAGGTTTAAATCTTCTGAGAGATTCTCCAACTTATTTATGTATTTGTTTGATTTCTCGGTCAATTACAACTCCAAAAAAACCCTCAAATGAATGTATTTATTTTCTTTGATCATCAAGGATAAAATACCAAACAGGAAAACGAACATCCAACCCTAACAACGAGGGGGCCCAAAAAAAAAAAATGTGTGCCAGAAAAAAAAGAAAAGGAAAAAACCCCCAAACCCCAAATGTCAAATAGATCTAACGTTAAACATAATCCACCCGGGCTGGATGCTGAAAAAGTGAAATAAATAAATAAATAAATCTTATAGATTCTCCTCCTCCCCTTACCGAACGAATCGACAAATAGCCAGAAAACGGGGCAGCAACTGCATCTTATTTAAGTTGCGACTTTCCCCTTTGTGTGTCTCCTGTAAGACGACAGGCTCAGCCCGACAGCGGTGCGCATAAACCGACTTAACCAAGTCTCTTCAGATTCTAGGCAGCTACATCCACCCAACGGGAAAAGCTGGGTTAGTTAGGACCTCGATCCGTTTTTCGGCGGCATCGCATAATTCTGCTAGGTTTACAGTTCTGCGGCTTGGTTTGCAACCCCCTTAATCTTAATTTTACCAAATTAACCCTATTTCCTGGTCCGTACGACGCCTTGAACCGTAGCCTAGCCCAAAGGGGCTCTATTTATGCAACACAACTCTTGATTTATTTATGTGTTTGCTTGAATGATTTAAAGAACGGTTGAATTGTAATAAACCACGAAGCCGTTAAAATTTGTTCGACTTCGGGCAGCATACACAATGGGCGAAACCGGATTCACTGAGCAACTGCATGTTTCGCTTAGCAACGATGACAAGGAGTGTGTAAAAAGGAGCAGAGCACACGTAACAACTGCTCGCTTGGCAGCAGAAATTGAGGGGGGGGGGCCACTCCACCGCGGTCGTATATTTATGGCGATGGGTGTCCTGCTTGGCTGGGAACGTGGGCCTTCAGTTTCTTTTTCTCTCTTCCCTCCCCGCCCTTCCCCACCTCCTTCCTGCCCTCCTCCCCCCCCTTGCAGTATGCACTTTATAAGAAGATGATCCAAGCTGCCATCTTGATCCAGAGCAAATTCCGAAGCTATTACGAGCAGAAGAAATTCCAGCAGAGTCGACGAGCAGCCGTCCTCATCCAGCAATTTTATCGCAGCTACAAAGAATTCGGCAAGAGGAGGCAAAACCGGAGGACCGCGGCCCTCGTGCAGCAGAAGCTCAGGTGGGTCTTTGGGTGGGTGGGGGGGGAGAAAGGGGAGGGTTCGGAGGGGAGGGGAAGGGAAGGGATCCCTGGGGTCCTTGATGCTCCCTGAGCTGAGTTACTTTCTTGCGGACATTTCATGACCCAACTAGGTGTCGTCATCAGTGCTAGAGGGGAGTGGCGTTTGCGCTTTATTTATGTAAAGAAACATCTGCAAGAAACCAGCCAAGCTCAGAGAGCACCAAGGACACCTCCCCAACTGCAATTCTTAGCATGCATGCGCACACACACACACACACACACACACACACACACCCTAAAGGTTCTGGGTTCTCCTCTCCCACAGAAGCAGCCTGCTCACCAAGAAACAGGACCAAGCTGCTCGGAAGATCATGCGGTTCTTACAGCGCTGTCGCCACAGGTGAGGCACGTCTAGAGCCCCTTTGGGGGTCTCGGGGAGCTTTCCTAGCAAAGGGGAGGGGGCAGGCTGGAAACACACACACAGCCTTTGTGAAAACCGCTTGGACCACAGTCTGTCCATCTGCAAGGGGGATCTAATTTCAGGACACCAGTGTGGATGGCCCAAACTTTGTCCAGAGGCATGATGGTTAAATCTGTGGGTGGAGGTTGTGTTATCACAAGGGTGCGCTGCCCATAACTCTCCCACAACACTGGAGGTTTTTTAAGAAGAGACTGGACAGCCATTTGACTGGGATGGTGTAGGATCATCCTGCATTTGCATGAAGGCAGTTTTACATCTTTTTGCCCCAAACCCGGCGCTTGCTTCCAATTTTCAGCAAAAATGCCCCATGGTAAACAAAGGGCTCACTTAACAACGGTGGCGTTTGCTTAAGGGCCAGAAAAGGTCATACAATCGGGACGGTCATGCGGGTGGCCCACTTTACAACGATCGCGAGTGTAATGGGAAGACTCCTTGACTTAACCTAGAATTTGGGAGGGATTTCCTGACGGTGAGAACAATTAATCAGTGGAACAGAAGTTGTGGGTGCTCCATCACTGGAGGTTTTCGAGAAGAGACCGGACAACCATTTGTCTGAAATGGACCCACCTGGTCTCCTGCTCGAGCAGGGGGGTTGGACTAGAGGACCTCTAAGGTCCCTTCCGATTCTGTTATTCTATAGGATTTCATGGTGCACATAAAACACAAGGATTTTAGCAAGAAAGCATCCAAGAACAGTAGATGGCAGGATTTCAATATCTCCGGCTTCTGGAGAAAACTTCCAGGGTTTCAGGATTTCTGTTCTTTTGAACAGATGTTGGCCAACCAGGAAGTCCTCAGATAAATCCGCAAACATCTGGCAGCTCTGAAGCCCTGCTGGTTCTGCAGGATAGGAGAGCTCCATAAATTTAGGAACCACTCCAGAGAATCACTCCTCTGTTCTCCAGTTGCTATGTCCTACCTAGGTCTTACTACTCTGAGTATAGTCCCTGTATTTGAAGCTTCCTTGAGTTGGAGATGGTTTGGTTCGGTCTGGGTGAAAGCGAGGAGAAGTGCTTTGAACAGGCTGTCCTGAAATAGCTTTAGCTGATAAATGTCTGTTTTTTTAATAGTCAGTTCTGGTACACTGTTATTTTCAATTAGTTATGAATATAATTTTGCGTTTAGCTTCGGCTGGGTTGTGGCCCAGAATTTTTCATCTTTGCGATCGCTCAGAGTAAATAGAATGTGTAGCCTGGGCCATCTTCATTTGTCTTTTGGTGGGTAAAAAATCATATTATTTCATGCATTCCATGGGGGACATTTCTGGATTATTCATATCTGAGGAAACATGGTAGGTAACCATGCCAGGGTGGAAAACTTTGAGAGCAGTGACTTCCTTGCTTTGTTAGTTCTTGCCTCCAGCCGAAAATAAACGTTCGTGAAGTCCACACACGCTCAAAGAAAACCCAATTTTTGATTCCAGGGATTAACTGCTGGTGCATCATGGAATACCACAAACGTTTTCTTGAGGTTCTAAACACATAATAAGGCTGTACAAATCCTCTCAGGAACATTCCTGAGAATGAGAACAATTAATCAATGGAATAGCTTGCCTCCTGGAGTTGTGGGTGCTCTATCAAGAAGAAAGTGGACAATTATTTGAGTGGGAGGGTTGGACTAGAAGACCTCCATGGTCCCTTCCAACTCTAGGATTCTATGTTCTAGGATGTTGGTGTCCATTCTACATTTTCCATGGCACTCAGGTCAGGAGGGTGGTGCTCATTGGCCAGGCTCCATATCTCACCAGGTTGCATAATTCTAATTAAAAATAAGAGTGAAATGGGAACTTGACATGCTAAAATAGCAAGAGCAATCTTGATGTACGCAGGTGTGGACCTGGTCATCTCAGAGAAGAACAGGGGTTACTTGGAATACTGTGTCCAGTTCTGGTCACCATGACACAAAGAGACTGGGCAACCATTTGACTGGGATGGGATAGGATCTCCTACTACTTGAGCAGAGGGTTGGGTGAGAAGACCTCCACGGTCCCTTCCAGACCTAGGATTCTACTTTCGATGACTCAATTTCTCCATACCTCCGTCCCCATAATTGCAAAGTGGTCCCTGAAATGCCCACTCCTCCCCTCCTTGGTGGGTCCTCGTTGGATAAAAAGTCTCTCTTCCCGCCCAGCCAGAATCTTCTCAAACCTTCTCTTCTAAAAGTCTCTGTTGCTGCCGATAATGCTAATATATGCTAATAGCTCTTTGCTATTGTTTTGCTCATCTGAAGCCCTCTGATGGACCATAGACGGTACAAAAGGGTGAGTTTAGCTGCCTGCTGGACTGTTTCTCTTCCATTTAATATATATCTATATATATCTCAAGATATATATATTTATATGCCTCGGGGTCTCGCTTTCTGCTTGCTTGCATGGGGGCTGCAGCTGAGATGAGAATGCACTGAGTTTTCACATCCCATCGAGTTGCCAAAGCCCAAGGAGACTTAACTCCGTTGCAGCTACTAACCCCCGCTGCTTCCGACGGTGTTCAGGAGGTGCGACAGGTGCATGAAAGGAAAAACGGGCAGCGGGGAATTGGATCTGTCCATCCATCATGGGGGCATGCAGAGAAATGGGGCGGGAAGGAAGGGGATGCAGGAATCTTGTATGGTTTCGGCATCCTTCGGAGCCAGGCTGAATCCGCCAGAACATACAGCATGGCGTTTTGTCAACCATACAGACTACTCATAGCGCGCGGAAATGGCACAAAGCAAGAGGGGACTCGGTTTGGTGGCCAGGCGGGTCAGAATTAATCTCGAGCCCTTCTGGGCAGGCGACTGGTCATTGAGTGAGCCAGAGGGAGGGCTGAGACCCTCTTTCTGGTATCCAGAGGATGGGGACTTGGGTTGGCTGGCCAGCTGATGTCCCAAATGGGACAGATCTTGAGGTCTATTCCTGAGTTCAGATGATCAGCTCGAGAAAGGTGGGGATGAAGCCGCGTGGACCTATTGGCAGCCAGTTATTAATACTGGGAGTGCAACTGGACAGTTCTGGGGAGGCCATGATGGATGTCCATCAGGAAGATTCTCACATGGGGCAGGAAGGCCTTTGCTGTGCATGCAGACTGCCCCTCCCGCCGAGTCATGCCGTGACATTTCCTGCAACGCCTGGGAGAAGCCTTGGAGAATCAGGTCACCGCCATGTTTTCCCGCAGTCTTCCCCATCACCATTTTCACGGGTTTGCCCACAAACAGAGCAGAGGGGTTGGGAAAAACCATCTCACCACCACGTTTTCCCGCAGTCTTCCCCATCGCCATGTTCACGGGTTTGCCCACAAACAGAGCAGACCAGTTGGCCTTCCAGTGACTAGCAACCCAGGTCACCCTCTGGGAGAAACCGCAGAGTTTGTGAAAGTTTCAACCCTATTTTTACTTGTATTAAAACCAAGAAAATTTTATTTATTTATTTATTCACTCACTCATTCATTCATTCATTCATTTAAAGGGCATCACTTTAAACTGACCGAAGTGACGGTTAAAGTAATTTTGGGAATCTCATGCTCTTCTCCTTCCATCTTTCTCTATCCCACTTCCTAGCTAGAACATATAATCTAATAATAATCCCAGACAGGTTGCATCTAGAACCCTCTTTCCAGCTTAGCTTGCATAATTAAATATAGAATCAACCGTCCATTGCTTATGCATGCTACCCCAAACAATGTTTGGGGCAGAGAGAGTCCATTTTAATCTAAAATTGTTGAATTCTTGGAGTCCTCTATGCTTGATTGTTTCTCTAGATGTTTCTATCAGGTAATTGCACCAGTACCTGGGAGAGAAAGACTTGCTGGTGATTTATATGTAATAGCTAGCTATGCCAATCTTGGCTGGCATGTGGCTTCTTGATTGAGTGCAAAAATCCACACCAGATACGCAATCAGAAAAGTAATAATACTCTTGTCAAGAACTGTCAAGGAACAAGAACTAAGGAGACATTTCCTGACAGTAAGAACAATTAATCAGGCTTGCCTCCAGAAGTTATGGATGCTCCATCATTGGAAGTTTTCAAGAAGAGACTGGAAAGCCATTTGGTCCAGAATGGTATAAGGTCTCCTACTTGAGCAGGGGGTTGGACTAGAAGACCTCCGAGGCCCCTTCCAGCCCTATTCTGTGTTCTAAGGCATGCTTCATTCTCCCAGGCACTGATGACGTTTCCTAGTCTGGTCATGAAAGGTCCACAGAAGAGCAACCAAGCTCAGAGAACACCAGGAACCCAGTCGTTCAACTCTGAGCGTCTAAAATTGTCAAGGGACAACTGTGAGTTAAATTTTCTCTTCTCCCTAGCCAGCCGTGTTGTGTGAATGCAAATATCTAGTGGGCAAGCATCATCAATCCATCCTCCAAGCTCTCTGCATCGATCGAGTGGCTGAGAAAGTTAGGGAACCATTGCAGGAGAAGCCAGGGTTGAGGAACCTCAAGAGATGTTTCTCCTGCTACCCAGCCCCTGATTGGCTGCGGTATCATGGCAACCGCTAATCTGTCTGGCCAATGAGGAAGAGCCCCATCCTTGCCTCATCCTTGCTCTTCAAAACACCACATGAGATTATTGTCATTTCCACTCGGCCTTCTCTCTTGAGGCCAGGTCTTGGCTCCTGAATCCATAAATAAATCAATACATCGGGCTAAAGCGCCAAGGGAACCCCTGTGTGGCGTTCTCCCCCAAAATCAGTGGTGCCCAACCTTGACAGCTTTAAGACCCGTGGACTTCAACTCCCAGAATTCCTCAACCGGCTGGGGAATTCTGGGAGCTGAAGTCCACAAGTCTTCCAAGTTGCCGTGCTTGGCCATCCCTGGTCTAAACGTTCGTACCAGCCTTGTCTGCGTGATGTCTTCTTGGGTGCTCTTGACAAGGCTGTTTGTTGCCCGGCCGTGCCCACATCCTGGTAAGTATCTCTCAATCGGAATAAAGTGCTTAATCCTGAATCGGCCTTCCTTCTAAAATAATTCTGAATTCTGAGTGGGTTCGGGAGCCGGCCCTTCAGCCAACGGTTTGGTGTTAGTGAGACAGGGAGTTGTGTTCACACACAAGATCAAAGACTACTAAGGCTGCAAGGGACTCTGGAGAGGGCATCTTCAGCCAAGGGGCAGAATGAAGCCTATCTCTGGGTTCACCTCATGCTAGCTAACCAAATAAGCTAGGTTGGTGCAACTTAATATATATTCCATAAAATATATATATATATATATTCCTTTCCGGCTGTCGGTTTGGACCTGCTGGTGTGTTTTGTGGGTTGATGGAGCCAGGGTTAGTTGTGACATTCAGCATCGCCTCATCGACATACTTCGGGGGTCTGGTCTGTTTTTAAACTGGGTTTGCTTCCGCTCAACAATGGTGATCCCTGTCATCCAAGCTTCCCCAATTTTCACAAGCATTCCGGGAAAGACCCGGGGACTTGCCGCCCTCTTGCAAACGTGGGACGTTGGGAGGGTTTGCATGCATTCTCACAACCGGACGACCACCAGTTGGCACCAGCATGAATAGCTTTTCCTTGGCTCGGCGGGCGAGTCCTGTTAATCTTGGTTTGGCATGAGTTGGCATGTCTGATTGAATCCATCCACCATTCGCAGCCCGGCACAGGGGGCTTTGATGGTGGAAAGGCAGGCCTTGCATGGGGGAGCACACCTCCAAAACGCAACGCAAGGGAGGGGGGGATCCAAAATGTGTGACGACCTCACTTTTTCCTTTCTTGGGGGGGGGGGTAAAACGGGGTCTTCAATTCTGGTTGTCTTTCCCAGTAGGCTTTTGCTAGTTCAGGATTCTCCAAGCTTGGCAATTTTACTACTTGTGGACTTCAACTCCCAGAATTCCCCAGCCAGACATGGCTGGGTGAGGAATCCTGGGAGCTGAAGTCCACAAGTCTTAAAGTTGCCGAGTTTGGAGACCCCCTTAATGCAATAAGATGGTTAGCATCAGACAGAAAGGAAACCCCTAGGGTGAACACTGTTGTAGGGCAAAAGGGGAGCGCCATACAGTGGCAGAGTTCACACTAAAGTCTAAACCTGGGTATGGTAGGAGTATTAGGTATGTTCACTGCCTTACGTTATTTATAAAAATAATAAAGATGGGAAATAAGTAATAAATTAAAAAGTAAATAAATGTGGTGGTACTGCAAGCACACAGCAAGCTATGAGCACGCTGCAAGCCTCCCAGTGTCTGTCTGTGTTTGCTCTCTTGTAATCCCTTTCTCTCCGATGAACGTAAAGATCAAGGTGAATTCCCCTTTTTGTCAATACTTCTGGGCTAGGATGCCGAGTGGAATTACAAGCCACCTGGGAAAAGAGTTATATTTTTACCTCTGCCTTATGGATTCTTGTAAGCCTCCTAGAATCATGGTACGGTCCTCAATTTACGACCAAGATTGGGATCAGAATTTCCATCGTTAAGCAAAGCGGTTGTTAAGGGATATGTGCCCAATGTAAAGACCCGTCTTTGCCCTAGTCAAGCAAATCACTGAGGTTGTTCAATACCGGGGTGCACATTTGAAGGGTGGGGGGTGCAGGTTAAAGGAAAGCGCATTGGCGCTCGTGTGACGTCCTCACTTAGCGACCGCTTCGCTTAGCCACAGAGACGCCAATCCCAATTCTGGTCACTAAGTGAGGACTATATTAACGTTCTTGGGAGAAGCTGGTAAATACGTCGCTTGCACTCGTGTTAAAGACGGGTGTTAGAGCAGGGGGTTGGACTAGATGACCTCCAAGGTCCCTTCCAACATTATTATTATTATTATTATTATTATTATTATTATTATTATTATTATTATTATTATTATTATTATTATTATTATTATTATTATTATTATTATTATTATATTTCTAACATTCTTAAGAAAGGGCCCCTTACATCTCCTTCTCCTCCTCTTTTTTTTTTTTGTCTCCTCAGAGCGAAAGACTCGAAAAAGGGACTTGAAGAGCGAGACCCCGGCGACGGCAGCATCCCATAGGAGCGCAAGGGGGGGGAGCTGTTGTGTTTTCAGACTGTTTCCATTTTTTTTTCTGTTTTCAGCAGAAACATGCAACGACAATTTCAACAACAAAAAAATGATTTTGATTATTTAAAAAAACAGAACAAAAAAAAAAAACACTTGACTGCTGCAGCCGAGAAAATATCGGCTGTAGGATTTTAACGGTAATGTTTAGTCATTACATTTGCACTTTCACAGACAATTTTTAATTTGTTCAGCAAAAGGCATCTTTGGAACTCAACTCTTTGATTGGATCATCGGGGTGGGGTGGGCTGGTGGGGAGGGGGGGGAGAAAAGAGCGACACCCGGAAGGCGTTTTTTTCCCATGAGTTTTCTTTCATTCCTCTTCGAAAAGAGTCACGACAAAGCAATCGATTTTATCATGATGGGCTGTTGTTGTTTTGGGGTTTTTTTTGGTCATATAGGGCTGTACTCAAAAAAAAAACAAAAACGAAAAATCCATGTTGTGGAACTGTACAAATACAATACCAAAAAAAAAACCAAAAAAAAAAAAAAAGAAAAGAGAAAAAAAATTGCGCAAAAACCACCCACCCTCCCCACGAATCCGAGAACGGCAAAAATTCTGTCGGCCCCCCCACCTTTTTTTTTTCCAAGACACGTTGGGAATTTTGTCCTTTGGGAATCTCTCGGATCACTTTCTGTCTCGCCTGCTCATTCCACCTCCATCCCTTTCGCTCGTCCATCTTTCCGTTCTTCGTCGAGAACCAACAAAAGGCCGTCGAGGCTGCCACCCTTTCGATCGGCTGATTTTTATTTTATCTTTTTTCACAGAGATATTTCCCCCCCTCCCCCCCCCCAATTTATTGTTTTAATTTTTCCAGGAAGCATCAGTGTTTTTTAAGGCAAACGGGTATTTAATGGGGGGTGGGGGTTAGGGTGCCGAGAGAGAATTGGGGCGAACAGCTCAAGTAAACTGTTCCTTTATTGGTGTCTTTTTTCTCTCTCTCTGGAAAGCCTTCAAGTCTATCAACTGCCATATGCACTTCTCATGTTTCGCACTTTATTTTCTGGCCTTACTTCACATAAGATTTTTACTTATTTAATTGCGATGATTTGTAAAGCATTTTTGGTAACGTTGCAGACCTCTCGTCAGACTTAAGTCAAGTGCAGAGTTTGCTGATTGGACAGGACTGATCATCGATGGGAGAACTGTGGTGCTGCGTTCCGCCCAGTAAAATTTATTCTTTTGGCTACTTCATCAAAAACCAACCAACAAACAAACAAACAAAAAGAGGGAAGAGAAAGAAAGAAAGAAAGAAAGAAAGAAAGAAAGAAAGAAAGAAAGAAAGAAAGAAAGAAAGAAAGAAAGAAAGAAAGAGAAAGAAAGAAAAAAAAAAGAAAAAGGAAAGAAGGAAGGAAAGAAAAAGGAAAAAAGAAAAAAAAGAAGAAAAGAAAGAAAGGAAAAAAAGAGGAAAGAAAGAAAGAAGGAAGAAAGAAAGAAAAAGAAAGGAAGGAAGGAAGAAAAGAAAGAAAAAGAAAATCAAAATCTAGGCAGTTTCTGTATATAGAGAGAAGGTTAGAAATGGCAATGAAAAATAAATATTTGAAGGGGAATATATTGATTAATTGCTAAATATTTTATTCACAAAGGGTCAATAACTTGGCAAGAGAAATTTGCGTATTTGTATAGTTTTGTCTGAATGAACGAGAAAAAAAAGTGTGGATGTTTGTACATATTGTATATATTAAAACAGATGTGCATGAATTCAAGGAGAAAAGAAATGAAAAAAAGCAAAGCATTAGTGGCTTATGGTCTGTAAAATGAAACAAAAACTTTATTTCACTATAAGAAACTTTATTTTAAATGTTCTTTAGAAGAACATTTTGCTAAAGCATGAATAAACTGCAGAAGCAAAAAGAGCTAATGTATTTAGACTTAGGAAAAAAAAGGCAAAGTAACATTACTTTAAAAAAGAGATATGTTTACATTTGATTTTGGCTACCAGGAGTTTTTAAATTTTTTTTAACCTTCTTGGTTATCTTTTTTTTTTTTTAATTATTTTGTTTCTTATTTTATTTAATTTCTCTCTCTTTTTTTTTTTGCCAATGGTGCCAAGTAAAGTGAATGCTAATATTGCTTAACGGAAAAAAAAATTAAGTTATTTTGCAAAGCAGATAATCATAAGAATTCAAAATTGTATCTAGCTTAACACCATACACTCACTCCGATAAAGAACACTTAGAATGAACATAAAACTTTAAAAAAAAAATTTAAAAAAATAAAAAGAAATAGTACGAAAGTAGAAAAAAAAAAGTTTCACATGTCCATATTTCCTGCTGAAAGTCAGACGATGTACTAAAAATTGCACAAAAAATTTTTAAAGTTTAAAACTGAAAAAAAAAAGAAAATAATAATAATAATAAAAAGATGCAAAGGATATGTAGGGGTGTCATGGTATATTTGCTATTTCCAGCGAGAAAGAGAGAGGAAGAGAGAAAGAGCAGCCAAAGAAAAATGTTCAAAATTCATCCTTTTTTTGACAAATTGAAATGCAGATCGCCAGGAGACCCGGAGTCCTTGCTTCGGCTTCCTGAGGTCTTGCGTCGCTTGCTGGGGCTAGTTGACCTTCTGGAAGGCAAATTGGATCTTCCATGATCCCAGTTTCCAGATTCAAACGTTCTATTTGTCTCTGGAGGGCTGGTTGTGAGCAAAACATCGCTCAACCTGCAAACGGGGAGACCTCTGGCTTGGCCTGGGATCCAGGTGCCTTCTCGATCCTTTGTGATTGTTTCTCTCCCTCCCTCCCTCCCTCTCTCTCTCTCTTTTGAACCACTTCCGTTCACTGCCAGGACCGACCCGAGACCCCAGGGGGTTGTGTGGTTGTCTTGCCGTACACGCTCGCTGCTCTGCGGTGGCGGTTGGCCATTTCAACCCGCAAAACGAATCGATCCGGAATCCCTAACCCCACCCCCCACCCCAACCACGATGCTGAAGCCACATCAACCGCTACGTCAGGGACCTTCTTCAGATGCTCCCTCAACCCTCTCTGGATAGCGGCAGAGACTCCAGTGTCCGCTAGGATTGCCACAATATCTGAAGAAGGTCCTTCACGTGTGGCTGACCAGACAGGAGAACCCCCAACTTTGGCCGAGCGGTAGCTACTACCTTCCTTTGGATGGACGTGGCTTTTCCTGCCTGTAAGGTTGACCTCAGGAGTGATTGGCAAGCCAGGGTCCTGTTGGCCAGAGAGAGTTGTAGCATCTCAAGGTGTCCCGCCATCATTCCTTCCAGACCCAGACTTGACCGGCAGGCAGCCTGTCTTGTGGTGGACCATAGGCTGCCTGCAAGGCGAGTTGACTGCAGGCCCCATGCACCACCACCCGTGCCCATGTCCCAGTTTTGTGGAATTGGTGCCACTCTCTTTGGGCCCGTTGGATGACTGCGTCATGCTTCGGGGCATGTCCCTCCTTGCAGGACTCCGTTGTCAGGACGATGCCTCAGGTCCCCTCCTGTCTGTCCTGAAAACCAGATTGGGGAACCCTCTTGTGTCTCCCCCCACACACACACACACAAAATCCGGAATTGCTCCCTTGTGTGACTTCGCTTGTGTGAAACGAAGGACTCTGCACGAACGAAATGCAGAATATAACATGAACCCCCTCTGTTGCACGCTTTCGTGGCAGTTCCACACCATAGTTGGTGCCCAAAAACGGAGGTGGGGGGGGGGAAAGGGGAATCCCTGAGACTTGCATGTAAACCTAGTTATAGATGTCTCCTTTTGTAAGTTTTATTTTTGTAACTCTGCATGTTAAAAAGCATCACTGAACCAATGGATCTGTTGAAGAACTCAACTGCTGGAAATCATGCAAAATGTTTTGAATTGCCCTTAAAATATGGAAAATGTTTTCTGAATGCTTTATATTCTTTCTGCTGTAAATTAAAAAAGAAAAAGAAAAGAAAAAGAAAATTTCCCCCTTTGAAGCATGTGGGCTTTTTGTGGGTTGTGTTGTGGGCGCATCGCTCTCTGCATTGCCAGAGTCTCCGAATCTTGAATAACTTAAATCGTTCTTAATTTGGGGGATGATCTGGATGTTCTCCTGAAACTTCAGGAAGAGTTTCAGTCTGCGAGACCTTTCTTTTATCAAGAGTCCTAGAGATTCTAGAATGTACCTGTGACGTGTTTTACCTGGTAGTAATTTAAGAGGGGTTGGGTTTCACAAAATTATTTTCTAACTGACACTTGAGCTACTGTCCACCCGTTTTGCTTTGGGTCTGCCTTCTGTGTCTTTCAGTCACTGGATCAGTGCATAAATTAAGTTACTCCTTAAATCAAGTTCCTAGCTTAGTAGATCAGGGGAATGCTGCAGACATAGTTTAACCTGAGCTTGATAAAACCTTAGTCTCTTGTGATATTCTCCATAGCACTGATGACATGACCTAATTTGGGTAATGAAATGTCTGTAAGAAAACAACCAAGCTCAGAGAGCACCAAGGAACCCACAGAGGAGGAGGAGGAGGAGGAGGAGGAGGAGGAGGTCTCCACAAACCCTACTCCCTTCTAGCACCAAGGACTTCTCCTCTCTCACACAAATATTCTCCTTTATTGGCATTCTCCTTAAAATACGGAGTAGACGATACTGCTGTTAAATGAACTCACAGTTGACCAAATGGCCACAGCCAAAGAACACTAATTAATGCCTCCCCTTCGTTTGGAAGGAAGCGTTATGTATAACACAAAAGATTTGTGCTGGGCTGATTCACTTTTTGGATTAAGGACTTGGAGAAGGGAGTGGAAGGGAGACCTGCAAAGTCTGCAGGTGAGCCACAAAGCTGGAAGGGCTGATTGAGAAGAAAGAGAGATGTTAGACGAGACAAGCTATCGTAATCCTTTCCAGCAAAGGGATGAAATGCATAGGAAGAAACATCAGTCATGAATCTGGGTAGGATAAGTTTGGGGAAAGCTGCAAATTTGGCAGAGGCAACTGAAGGGAAGACAGGATTATCTTTCATCTATCAAAAAGGTGGTTACGCAAAAGGGCAGATTAGTTTCTATTGTCCTGGTGCAGAGAAGAGCAACTAAGATCATGAAAGGCCTGGAGACTAAAACATACGAAGAACGGTTGCAGGAATTGGGGATGGCTAGTCTAGAGAAAAGAAGGACTGGGAGGGGAGGGGACGACATGATAGCAGTCTTCCAGTATTTGAGGGGCTGCCCCAAAGAAAAGGGGGTCCATCTATTCTCCAAAGCACCCCTGAAGGCAAAAGACTTGTGGACTTCCAACTCCCAGAATTCCTCAGCCAGAGGAGAAGCGAGACGTTTTCACGGGAAAAACAAACCAACAAACCAAGAACGTCCCGGTTGCCTTTTGAAAAACCATCTTTGTCCCTTGCTACAGGTTGTAAGAAGCAATTGGCCTCATGCTTCTCCAGTTTTTAAGTTCTTCTAAGATGCCAAACCCATCTCTCGTGTCTTTCCTGTCAGCTCAGCTGAGTGACAGCCAGAGGTGTCAAAGAAGCCAGGACTTTGGCTTTGGAAGGGGGAGTGTGATTTTTCTACGTTGACCCTTTTTCTTGTTGTCTGGATGGAGGAATTGCCTCGGCTGATCACAGGCAGGGAGGGAAGTGGAGAAAGGTCCCTAAGCAGACTGGTGAATGAATCATTCCCCCCCCCAAAAAAAGAAACAGATAAACGCACTGTGGCCCAGGTCTGGAGATGGCTCCAAGGCACGCACAGGCTGCGAAAGAAAAGGAATGTGTGAAAACAACACCCATTTGTTTTTTTATCTTAAACTTCTGCCGATCGGAGAGTTAGGCTTCCCTTGCTAAGGTGTAACTCTGCATCATGCAAGTTGCATCAGTCCCTGAGTCTGTTTTCACAAGGAGTAGCTGAGTCACAGGGAACACTGCGCCAATGGAAGCAGCGCTCTCGCTGAAACCCAGATTGGCAGCTTCCCTAAGGATTCCCAATTCCAATTAGACATCGAGTATCAGATTCAAAGAGATTACCAAAGCCTCAGTAAGGCCACGCCTGGAATGCTGCGTCCAGTTTTGGTCCCCACATTAGGCTGAGACTTTGGGAACAGTGCAGACATGAGCAACTAAGATGGTTTTAAAGGCCTGGAGACTAAAACATACGAAGAACGGCTGCAGGATTTGGGTATGGAAAAAAGGACTAGGGGGGAACAGGATAGCAGCCTTCCAGCATTTGAGGGGCTGCCCCAAAGAAGAGGGGGGGGGGGTCAAGTTATTCTCCAAAGCACCAGAAGGCAGGATAAGAAGCAATGGATGGAAGCTAATCGAGGAGAGAAGCAATCTGGGATTAAAGAGAAACTTCCTGACAGTGAGGACAATTAACCGGTGGAACAGAAGTTGTGGGTGCTCACCGTTTGGGAATTTTCTCCTTAGTTCCAGGTTGCTTCTCTCCTTGATTAATTGCCATCCATTATTTCTCGTCTCGCCTTCCGGTGCTTTGGAGAATAGCTTGACTCCTTCTTGAAACTGGAAAAGGTGACTTATGACCGCTTTTCACCCTTACGGCCTTCGTAGCATCTCCGCGATCAGCATTCAGAAGCTTGGCAACTGGTTGATCCTTACGGCCGGCGCTGCGTCGTTTTTTGCAACCTTCTCACAAAGTCAATGGGGAAGCCAGATTCACTTAACAACCGGGTGACTCCCTTAACAACTCTAGCCAGGAAGGTCCTAAAATGCAGCAAAAGCTCCCTTAATATGTGTCTCGTTGAACAGCAGAAATGTTGGGCTCCCTTGTGGTTGTTACGTGTGAAGGGGACCGCCTGCATTCTTCTGCCTTTCCTAGCTGTGATCACATCAGCTGTTTTGTATTCGGGGTTCCCTCCCTGGACCTTTCCCTCCTTTTTCCATTTTTCCTCCCACGTACAATGGGAATTGCAGCGCTAGCCGAATACTGGCAAATGGGATTAGCCAACTTTTTTCCGCGGTCAGACTTGCTTCCCTGGAATTTCCAATACCTGCTTAGATAATCTTCAGGGTGAGTTCAGAACAAGTGTACTCCTGGCTGAGGTCAAAGTTTCTGTGTTCTTGCTTTCTGTTCTTGCTTTCTGTTTCTGACTTCGAAGATGAAAGGAGAAGTTTGGGTCTGTTCCGGGCTGTTTCAGTACTTCCTGATCTCCTGAGACATTTCGATTGATTGATTTATTTATTTTTAAACAACAACAACAACACTAAGGCTGATGAAAGATCTGCTGGACTCTTGAAACACTGGTCTAACAACGCTACCCTGAACTTTTTGCAGAGTTATTATTACAGCAGCTTCTTTTCTCTGTGAATAAGGATTCGACAGAGCAGGCTTTCGGGCGTTCTTTTTTTGCTGGTTTTTTGGCTTGAACTGCTCTACAATTCCTGCAGAAGTTCCTCCAGGTTAGTTTGCATCTTCGGATAGTCGTAAAAATAGGCTAGGTTTGGGGGGTTATCCTAAACCAGCAGGTGGATGTGTGACTAGGGAGGAGCTGCTAAAATTGAACCTGTTTGTGTACGACTTTGTCTACTATTTTCACTATGCCTGTTGGGGACCTGGGGCTGCAGCCTTGCGCCACAATAAGACCGGTGTAGATGGACAGCTCAAAGCCAAACATATTCATTACAAAGGAAAGAGATATTCATACTATCAATCAATCAGAATAGAGCTGGAAGGGACCTCGGAGGTCTTCTAGTCCAGCCCCCTGCTCAAGCAGGAGGCCCTGGACTATTTCAATCAATCAATCAGAATAGAGCTGGAAGGGACCTCGGAGGTCTTCTAGTCCAGCCCCCTGCTCAAGCAGGAGGCCCTGGACTATTTCAATCAATCAATCAGAATAGAGCTGGAAGGGATCTCGGAGGTCTTCTAGTCCAGCCCCCTGCTCAAGCAGGAGGCCGACCTGGTAAAGTTAGTTAGTTAGTCTTATCTCGACCTTCCCTGGAGCCTCCAGAAGATCAGGTCGGGGGACGAGTTCGTCCTCCGGGACCTGGTAAAGTTAGTTAGTTAGTCTTATCTCGACCTTCCCTGGAGCCTCCAGAAGATCAGGTCGGGGCTGCTCAAGCAGGAGGCCCTGGACCATTTCAATCAATCAATCAATCAATTAATCAGAATAGAGCTGGAAGGGACCTCGGAGGTCTTCTAGTCCAGCCCCCTGTTTGAGCAGGAGAACTTTTACCCATCTCAGACAAATGACTGTCTAGCTTGTTCCTAGGGAGCACGAAGTGAGCTTTTGGGGGATTCTTTACGATGCCGTGTTTGCCACTTCCATCTCTTTCGAAAACCCGCTTAGGTCTCCGCGATACGTATTCGTAGGAAGCTTCAGAATAAGGGAACCACGAGAGGTCCAAGAAGCAGGAGGAGCAGACGCAACGACCCGCAACTGTGTGAAGAAACATGAGGTGTAATCAGAGTTGTGGCTTGCTGACCGTGGCAGCCATCGGAGCGTTGCTGGCTGTCCTTGGGGGGATTCTGATTCCGGTTGGGAATCATTTCGTTGAGAAGACAATAAAAAAGGTAAGAGACGCCTGCAATTCTTGCATTTTGCCTTGCTTTCTTCTCAACATTTGCGTGACATAAGCCAACATTTCCAGCCGCACCAGGGAATTTCCCCTGTACAGATGCCTAAATTGGGCAAAGATACAGATATAAATCCTCTTTATGGGAGACATTTCTTTTTTTTTCACGAATGAAGGCGAATATACATGTCCCAGGATAATTTCTTTTTTCTTTAAAAAAATAAATAAATCCATTAGGTTCTCCTCGAAACACGGGCATGAAAAGGAGAAAGATTTGTGCAGAAGCTCTGTAGTTTTTGAGTTCATGCTGGATCACAAGCTGTATTTCGACATTTTTGGAGGGAGAGTTGAAACGCTGCCTATGAGAATTATGCCTCCTGCAGCATTTAAATATTACACCATAGGAAACACCTTAGTAAAATGAAGTTCTTCCTGTATCTACGGGACACCCACATCTCCCTGCTTCCAAAATGTCGAGGTTCTGGTATCTGAATTACAAAATCTGACTCCTCTTCAGTTATAATATGATGCTTCAGCTTAGACCCTGGAGAGAGGTGTGGTTTATGGAGCTGATTGGTTAAAACTTGCAATCAAAATTAATAGACTAAAAGAATTTCATAAAGTTGAGGCAAGAAAACGTGCCTGGGATGCGGGCGGCAGTCCAAAAAGCCAACACAATCCGTGGTTGTGTAAACAGAAGCGTAGAATCAAAATCACGTGAAGTATTAGTACTGCTTTATAAAGCCTTAGTAAGGCCACACCTTTAATCTTTAGTGTTCAAACTATCCATTTCTGCACAATCCAGTATTTTCTTGATTGTCTCTTCTTCAGACGGTGTTTCTTCGTTTTTCCAGTAATGAGCAGATATAATTCTTGCTGCTGTTCATACATGCGTACATCGTTTTGTTTCTGATGGGAAAGCATTCTGATCATTTTGTTAAAAAGGATAATTCTGATGAAAGGTGAGGATAGCACGATAGTTCCTGAGTATTCAAGTCGGGAACAAGCAGATATATATATAGAAAGAGCAATAAAGACGATTAGGCGACTGGAGGCTAAAACATACAATATGGGCTGGATTGTAATGTGAGGATTATCTGTATGCTCTGAAGAAAAACACAACCAGAAGGGCATAGAAATTTGTTTCCTTAGATACCTGTTTAAGTTTTTCAAAAATGTTGTGTGTTCTATCCTTCCCGCACCTCACTCTTGCTAATAAAAATAGCATCTAGTTCAAATGTCACTCGTCCATAAACACTTGAGGAGGTTTTCCAAGAAACGTTATCCAGAATAGAAAACGTGTCTATTCTGACTTAGGAAGAAAAAAAAAAACCATATTAAAATGTCGTTCTTATTCCCCTTTAACAGGAAGCTGTCATTGAAAATGGCACAATCGCCTACGAGAACTGGATTGTTCCTGGGTGTCCCATTTACCGACAGTTTTGGGTTTTCGATGTACAGAACCCAGAGGAGGTGATGGAGAAGGGTTCTGCTCCAATACTTGAGCAGAAAGGCCCGTACACTTACAGGTAGGTGAAGACCTAACGATCAGGATGTCTTGAGGACCCGGAAGAGGGATTAGAGAGCAAACAGAGAGACTGTATTGAGTTGGGAGAGGAATGGAATAGAATAGAATAGAATAGAATAGAATAGAATAGAATAGAATAGAATAGAATAGGAATAAATAATGGAATAGAATAGAATAGAATAGAATAGAATAGAATAGAATAGAATAGAATAGAATAGAATAGAATAGAATAGGAATAAATAATGGAATAGAATAGAATAGAATAGAATAGAATAGAATAGAATAGAATAGAATAGAATAGAAATAAATGAATAGAATAGAATAGAATAGAATAGAATAGAATAGAATACAATAGAAATAAGTGAATAGAATAGAATAGAATAGAATAGAATAGGAATAAATAATGGAATAGAATAGAATAGAATAGAATAGAATAGAATAGAATAGGAATAAATAATGGAATAGAATAGAATAGAATAGAATAGAATAGAAATAAATGAATAGAATAGAATAGAATAGAATAGAATAGAATAGAATAGAATAGAAATAAGTGAATAGAATAGAATAGAATAGAATAGAATAGAATAGAATAGAATAGAATAGAAATAAATAATGGAATAGAATAGAATAGAATAGAATAGAAATAAATAATGGAATAGAATAGAATAGAATAGAATAGAATAGAATAGAATAGAATAGAATAGAATAGAATAGAATAGAATAGGAATAAATAATGGAATAGAATAGAATAGAATAGAATAGGAATAAATAATGGAATAGAATAGAATAGAATAGAATAGAAATAAATGAATAGAATAGAATAGAATAGAATAGAATAGAAATAAGTGAATAGAATAGAATAGAATAGAATAGAATAGAATAGAATAGAATAGGAATAAATAATGGAATAGAATAGAATAGAATAGAATAGAATAGAATAGAATAGAATAGAAATAAATGAACAGAATAGAATGTTCTGCTGGTTAAATTGTTCTGCGTTTAACAAGTGGACTCTCTTTTTTCTTCAAGGATGCGATACCTGCCCAAAGAAAACATCACTGAACATGAAGATGCCACTCTGTCTTACCTCCAGCCAAATATTATGCTTTTTCAACCCAATATGTCAGTTGGGCCGGAAAGTGACACCGTCACCACCGTCAACCTTGCAGTTGTGGTAAGCAAGCTCCCTTAAGGTTTCTCACATCTGAATATTAAATTCTAAGAATAAATCAATAAAATTTGGGTACAGAATAAAAGAGTGGGAAGGAACCTTGGAGGTCTTCTAGTCCCACCCCCTGCTCAGGCAGGAGACCCTATATCATTTCAGACAAGTGTCTGTCCAGTCTCTTCTTAAAAGCCCCCAGTGATGGAGCACCCACAACTTCTGGTGGCAAGCAGTTCCACTGGTTAATTGTCCTCACTGTTAGGAAATTTCTCCTTAATTCCAGGTTGCTTCTCTCCTTGATTAGTTTCCATCCATTGTTTCCTGTCCTGCTTTCTGGTGCTTTGGAAAATAGGTTGACCCCCCCCTCTTCTTTGGGGCAGCCCCCCAAATACTGGAAGACTCCTATCATGTCCCCCCTCGTCCTTCTTTTCTCTAGATTGGCCATTCCCAATTCCTGCAGCCGTTCTTCATATGTTTAATCCCCAGGCCTTTAATCATCTTAGTTGCTCTTCTCTGCACTTTTTCCAAAGTCTCAGCATCTTTTTTTTGTAATGTGGGGACCAAAACTGGATGCAGGATTCCAAGTGGTGTGGCCTTACTAAGGCTTTATAAAGCGGTACTAATACTTCATGTGATTTTGATTCTATGCCTCTGTTTACACAACCAAGGATTGTGTTAGATGTTTTGGCTGCTGCCGCACACGCCTGGCTCGTGTTTTAAGGGATCGTCCACTGGGACTCCAAGGTCCCTGTCACGGTGACTTGTTTTTGAGCCTCGTTTCGCCTAGTTTTACAGCACGTGCCAAGGTTCCAAACGTTAAGATATTTTGTGATTTGATCACAAATAAAACTTAATTCAAAACTGTTTGTGTTGATTTGCACTCCGGTGTCTAAAAGTTATAGGCAAATTGGTATGTGTTGCAGGCTGCACCGGCTTTGTTTAAAAGTGTTCTTATTCAAGCCTTGATGAATATCTGGATAAAATCGTCAAAGTCAAAATTCCTCCAGACTAGAACGGTGAAAGAAATACTTTGGGGTTACGAAGATCCTTTCTTGAAAAAAATTCCAATCGTAAAATTGGATAAACGCGTTGGAGTATTGTATCCTGTAAGTATGAACTCAGAGAGGGGGGGGGGAATGAATTGCTTGCGATTCAGAAAACGAAGAACGTTAAACATAACTGAGGCTTGGTACAGCAGATTTTAAAACACTAAAAAAAAATTCATTCTTAATGATCAAGCCAAGTTGGATCAAAAATTAATTTTCTGTTCTCTCTCCTTCAAGTATAATAAAACAACTGATGGCCCTTACCGAATTTATACTGGGAAAGACGATATAAACAAGAAAGGAACTATCCTGACTTTTAATAATAGCAGGTATCATATCTTGGGGGAAATATAGCTTTATTCATTCGTTCGTTCGTTCGTTCGTTCATTTATTTATTTACAAAATCTACAGTTTAATTAAGCAGTTTATTAATTAATAAACATGATGGGTTTCCCTGGGCAGTTGCAGAATATGCTAAGCACACAGAGATGCACCGGTTGTCATATTATATAGTCCTCGACTTACGACATTCGAGCCCGGAATTTATGTTGCTAAGGGAGAAATTTGTTAAGTGATTTTTTTTTGCCCCATTTTACGACCTTTCCGGCACGTTCGTTAAATGGGTCCCTGCAGGTGTTAAATGAGTCGCACGGTTGCTTAAGAGAATCCGGCTTCCCTCATTGAGTTTGCCAGTCAGAAGGTCGCGAAAGGGAATCGCGTGACCCCGGGAGACGCTGCGACCGTCGTAAATACGAGTTGGTTGCCGAGAGTCCGGATTTTGGCCACGTGACCGCGGGGATGCTGCGACGGTCGTTAAGTGTGAAAAATGGCCATAACTCAGTTTTTTCATTGCCTTTTTAACCTCTGAACGAACTCAATAAGTCGAGGACTATCTGTATAAGAGACCTTGGGATTAGAATATCTACTCTCCCCCTGAATCGGTTTAATTCTCACACTTTCCTTGGATTCAGAGGGCTAAGAAAACCGCGTGGCATCACATCTCAGCTGTATCTTATTTTTCTTTCTTTTTTTCTCCAAAGGACCCTTCAATACTTTAAGAGCTATTGTAGCATGATCAATGGCACTGGTAAGGATGTCAGTGGAACTAAGTATGAAATGTCTATTTATGCCCAGAACACACACATTACATTCTGGCAACCATTAAAAAACACACCAGGTTGGGAACTGACGCACAGGTTGGAAAACACCTAAGGATCCCACTTCCAACAAATTAAAAAAAAAATTAAAAATAAAACCGTGCCACGGCTTCTTTGCCCCATCAAAATTAAGGCTAGGAGAAAGTTTGAAGTTTATGAAAACAGAAAAATGGATGGATTTCAGGGGCAAAGTTCTCAAGGCTGAACAAGAAAAGAGTGGTCCATTTGTTAGGGTGGGGGAAAATTGGCTGCAATTACTATACTAAAACAAGTTGCAAGAATAGAATAGAGTAGAGTAGAGTAGAGTAGAGTAGAGTAGAGTAGAGTAGAGTAGAGTAGAGTATAGGGTAGAGTAGAGTAGAGTAGAGTAGAGTAGATAATGAAGAATAGACTAGAATAGAGTAGAGTAGAATAATGAAGATTAGAATAGAATAAAGTAGAATAATGAAGAATAGAATAAAATAGAATAGAATAGAATAGAGTAGAGTAAAATAATGAAGAATAGAGTAGAATAGAATAGAATAGAATAGAATAGAATAGAATAGAATGCTATTGTCACTTTGAATGTGCACTAATTGGCATACATCAAAATGAAATTTCATTGCATTCAGCTCTCCGATATACACTACATAAATATGACCAAAATAAATAGAGTTGCGAGGCTCCCAACTCACAAGATGCTCTGATTGTTAACTCACAGATGCGTCCTCGTTCCACCCTTTTGTCAACAAGAGCGAAGAGCTGTACTTCTTGTCCTCGGATGTTTGCAGGTAAAAGGGATTACTTAAAAATACTCTGGTCAGGGGGATTTTTGTGGAACCCAAAAAACACAAAAAAACCCACAACCCCTCCCCCCCCCAAAAAAAACTGCTATTCTCTGAACACGTCTTATTTTTATGATGCAGGTCAGTCTCCGCCAGATTCGACAGGGAGGAGACGGTGAAAGGGATCCTGCTTTACCGCTTCAGCATCCCTCCGTCGGCTTTTGCCTCAACCCTTACCAACCCGGACAATATCTGCTTTTGCACAGAGAAGGAGATTAGTTTGAACTGTACAACAAGTGGAGTTCTGGATATCAGCTCCTGCAAACAAGGTAAGTGGGGACGAAAAAAAGGGGGCTGAGGAGGTCTCGTTTAGACCCAGAGCGGAATAGGTGGGATTCTTATGTGGCTAGAAAGAGTGAATCACTGCAGTTGGTCATTTAGTAACCTGGTTCTTGAATGAACTTTAGAATAGAACAGAACAGAACAGAACAAATAGGGGTAGAGTAAGAATAGGATAGGAGTAAGAACAGAACAGAACAGAATAGGATGGGGGTCCAGCCAGAGTTTGAAAGCTCGGAAAATTAAACCACCCGTCCAGATTGGATCCCGCAACATTATCCTGGGACGTTTTATTATAATCGCCTTCGTTCGCGACATCCGCAGTTTTCCATTCGGCTTCACTAAGAGAAGGGGATTTTTGCAATCCGCTTTGCAAACTCTATTTCCCCTTTCCCTTCCACAGGCAAACCCGTCTACCTCTCCTTGCCCCACTTCCTGCACGGAAGTAAGATACTTTTTCAATTTGTGAAAGGGATGAAGCCCAGCGTGGAAGAACACACCACCTTTCTGGATGTGGAACCGGTAGGGGACCAGAATCTGACTCCGCTTTAAGACCGAAATCAAAGCCAGACCCATGGCCATCTCGGTCGTAAAAGGGGACCCTGGGAGTTAATTTTGGGGTTTGTGCACCGAGGGGCCCCAAAGTTTTCTCCTAGTTCCATCAGTCCGCCGGTGGGGTGAAGATTCTCATCAGCCTGTATGGGTGGTCCCCCGATTTTCGTTGCTAAGCGAGACATTCCTTAAGCGAAGCCTGCCCCCGTTGTACGACCTTTCCGTTTAAATTAATTGCAAATTAATTTTTTGCTGTTGAGTATCCACCAATGCTGGTTTAACCTTTCCTAACCCAGCATCCAAATGCGTTATTTCTCTCTTGAATGCTGCTGATCCTTGATTATTATACCCCCCCCCCCATTTGCAAAGTTCACGGCGTTTGTTTGGTTTTAGGTCACAGGATTTACCTTGGGCTTTTCCAAAAGGTTGCAGGTTAATCTACTGGTGACACCAAATTCAAATATCGCGTAAGTCGGGGCTGTTATTATTTTTCTCCCCCCTCCCCCCATTGGGGAAACGTTGGCCGGTGGATGGTTTGTTCTACAGGGATGCTTATCGGGAGAAGTGGCTTATGGGCAACCGCATCATGGGGAGGGGGTGAAAATCTGCAAGACGGCAGGCCAGTCTGGAGAATAGGAGGATTATGGGTGACCTGAAGCAGTATTCCAGTATTTGAGGGGCTGCCACAAAGAAGAGGGGGATCAACTTATTTTCCAAAGCATCTGAAGGCAGGACAAGAAGCAACAGATGGAAACTAATCAAGGGGAGAAGCAACCTGGAACTAAGGAGGCATTTCCTGACAGTCAGAACAATTAATCAGTGGAACAGCTTGCCACCAGAAGTTGTGGCTGCTCCATCACTGGAGGTTTTTAAGAAGAGACTAGACAGCAACCTGTCTGGAATAGTCTAGGGTCTCCTGCTTGAGGAGGGGGCTGGACTAGAAGACCTCCAAGGTTCCTTCCAGCTCTATTCTGGTTGATTGATTCCCATCCACATTACAGACAAGGCTTCATCTATGTATGTATGTATGTATGTATGTATGTATGTATGTATGTATGTATGTGTATGTGTGTGTTAGCCATTTTTTGCATTCTCAAAAGACAGCGACCCAAAATTGAGCTGTTTTAATGTCGCTGCTTTCTCCCCCCCACCCTTATTTTTGTTTTCTACAGAGCACTAAAAAACATCAAGCATTTCTTTTACTTTCCTATTCTGTGGCTGAACGAGGTGAGTAGGTTTGCATTTTTTCTGTCATTGTGATCTTTCCTTTTCAGTTTGGTTCTTTGGACCCATCTGGGAATCCCTGTCTTTTCTCAGTCTCCACGGCTTCCCATCCCTGCTAGGTGGAAAGAAGCAAGAACACTCTGGGCCAGGGGTCTTCAGACTGGGCCCTTTGATGACTTGTGGACTTCAGCTCCCAGAATTCCTCAGCCAGGGTGCACGCTGGCTGAGGAATTCTGGGAGTTGAAGTCCACAAGTCATCAAAGGGCCGAGTTTGAAGACCCCTGCTCTGGATGGTTTCCATCTGGAGGGTGCAAAGTCATCTCTAGCCACCAGCAGACGCTGCTTTGATTTTTTTTCCTTGCCTTTATGCCACATTATTCACTTTTCTTTTTCTTCTTCTTCTTTTTTCCCCAGACGGCTACGATCGATGATGAGAAAGCAGAATTTTTCCGATCAAAAGTGACCAACAAGATCAAGTTGCTCTACTTCCTTCAACTGGCCCTAATTATCATTGGTTCTGTAATGTTCCTGGGCGTTCTAATTGTCTTTTTCATGTGCAAAGACAAGAGACCTAAATTAGTAAGTAAGGTTTGGAATTAAGGTCTCTAATTAACTCATTAGTTCGGAAGGAGTTCCACCAGATTCTCGGTGGCGTGGGACATTAAAAATAGCGAGTAGCGAGAAAAGAGGAAGGGAACCATTCCAGCTAACAGGTAATATTCTACAAGAGCTTCAAACCCAGGCAGATTTCCAAACATACACAATTTTGGAAAGCTGCCATTGTGCAAGGCAAGTGCCCTGTCCTAAACTGCCATTTCTTAGCCATTTTGTTTTTAACAGTGTGTTTGTGAGTGTCCGCGCTCACCTCTTCGCTCCATGCATACATAACAGAGGCTAGAAAAGCTTCTTCAACTTAAACAACAGCCAGCCGTGTGCGGTGGCAGCCCAAAAAGCGAACACAATCCTCGGTTGTGTAAACAGAGGCACAGAATCAAAATCACGTGAAGTATTCGTAGCGCTTTATAAAGGCCACATCTGGAATGCTGCCTCCAGTTTTGGTCCCCACGTTACAAAAAAAAAAAAGATGTTGAGACTTTGGAAAAAGCACAAAGAAGAGCAACTAAGATAATTCAGGCTAAAATATCTGTTGAAAATTGAGAACTACCTGTAATAATACGGAGAGGGGATCTTGTAGACATTTAATTCTCAAATCAATCATCCAACAATTCTGGATTTATCTGACTCACATGTGGTTTTTTTTTCTTTTCTCAGCCTGTCTGGTGAAAGCAACCATTTCTTCCAGTTTCAAGCAGAGAGCAGGGCGTTGTCTTTCTGGCGTTGTTTTGGGTTGTGCTCTTAAATACCCTGGGGAAATATTGCAAGATGGACAGACCGGTGAAGGATAAGATTTTGTTTTTTCCCAACCAGAAGTCCACAACGCTGCCAACATCGGATGTTTTTGCATTGACAACAGATGGAAATGTAGCCAACTTTTCCCCTTTCACTTTTAGAGTTAGAGGATGCTGGGAGGAGGGGGGATGTGAACGAGAGTCTAGCTAGACACAACAACACTAAACCTAGTGTGAGAATCAAGGTTATGGAGCCCAGAGCTGATAAAGAATTGGAGAGCTGGAGAGCTGGAGAGGAAGCCCGCACTTCAAGCTAATTGGGGAATGTGATTTATGACTGTTAATTGGAGGAGGGAATTGTGCTTTGATACTATGTGCCCAGGGGAGGGGAATTCAGTTTTTGGCTTCGATTATGCAGTGCCGATATTATGCTACTCGAATAAAAGATCCTCTAAGGTAAACAATGCCTCAAAGTGCTTTTGAAGAGTTTCATCTGTTGGAACCATGACACTACGGACATTTGGAAGAACTGTTCTCACCACCCCCAGAAAGACCGGCATGAAATCTGACCATCTGGGGCAAATCTGGAGAAAACCCCAATTTTTTTCAGCTCCTTCAAAAAGAAAAGTCCAATTTGGATTTGAGTCGGCTTTACCGATTTTGCAGTTCAGCCAACATTTCCACACGCGGGGAGTTAAAGAAGGGGAACCCAAGTTACACAGCCGAGTGGCTGGGCTGGGGAAAAGAGTGTGTCCTTTTTTCTGTTTGCCCCCCCCCCCCCGAAGAAGAGGACCCAAATCAACTTTTTTTGACTTTTTTTGAAGAGGAAAAAGGAAGACCGACAACTGTAGAATATTAATCGCTAGTAAAGGACTTATATATATATAAAAAGGCCTGTTTGGTCATGGGGGTTTCTGTCCAGTCCACCCCATGAGCCAGTGGCCAAAAGTCTGAATTTGGATCACATGATCACGGGGATGCTTCGACGGTCGTTAAGTGTGGAAACGGATCATAAGTCGCTTTTTTTCAGTGCCTCATATTTATGTCCCGGGGTCAGGTTAATCCCCTTTTGCAATCTTCCCGACAAGGAGTGGGGAAGCCAGATTTCACTGAACAACAATTTAACAACTACGAGGATTCACTTAACAGCAACAGAAAAAGTCGTAAAATGAGGCAAATTCACTTAACAAATGTTTCACTTAGCAACATAAATTTCGGGCTGATATTACCTGTATTTTCCATATAGCACTACTTTTTTTTAGAATCCTAAACTGTTAGATTCACTCTCCCCCACATTCTAAGCAGTTGTTAGTTGAATTTAGTAAACTCTATTTCTAACTAGTCTGTAGCCAGATTTTTTTTACTAAGCGGTTTTACTATTTATTGTCATTTTGGTTTTTTTTGGGGGGGGGTGGTTATATTGTGAGACCCCAGAGTTGATTTGGAATCCAGTGGCATATAAGTCAAATCACATTGCAAGCATCAGTCTCTGTTTGTGAACAGAGAAAGGAGAGAGATCCCTAAATAAATACTTTTTAAAAAAAAAGTTTATCCTATACTCAATAAAACAACAATACCTTTTGTTATTTTTGTGACAATCGCAGAGTCACTGTGTATGAGAATGGCCAGAATGAGTGCTGGTTATAGATCAGTGAAAATAAAACGTTATCGGAGAAAGATAAATTTTAATACGCTACCATCCGGGCTCCATAAGTAACGCTTCGTTTTCATGTAGACTTGTGTGTGTGTGTTTGTTGTCCACTCTTCTGTTTTGCGTGGCTCTGATGTTCACGAATCCGGGCTTGTAATAATGGACTTGGAAACGCGGTGGTTTCAATTACTCTGAACAGGAATCTAAAATGGAAGGAGATATTCAAGAGAGCAGGAAGGGATGGGGTTAAATACACAGCTAGTCCGCTAGTTAACAACCACACAAGTGAGCCCAAAATTGATGCAGCTAAGCGAAACATTTGTTAAGTGAGTTTTGCCCCATTTTACGACTTTTCTTGCCACGGTGGTTAAGTGAACTCATCACTAAATCAATGCAAAAATTCCATGTTTTCACCCCTGCCAATTTCCCTGGGAAGAACTTTGAAAGTAACTTTGAAAGTATTAGGGTTTCCTGCCTGAGCAGGGGGTTGGACTGGATGACCTCCAAGGTCCCTTCCAACTTTTTAAAAAATTATTATTATTATTATTTCTTGCTCATCATGCTGGATGAGAGCTAGTGTGGGGAAAAGCAAGACGGATGGGTGGCAGATTTAGGTAAATTAAATCCATAAAGTACCTTGGAAGCAAAGCCAGAGTAACTGCGATCGTGAAGTCAAGATAAAACATCGGATTCATTAATTGCCTCTGAATAATCCAGTAGGGATTTGCTGGTGGGTTGCAGAGGACACAGAAAGCTCCCAGCAGCCCAAGAATGAAGAAATATAGGAAGATGCTACCCCCCAAAACTGAGAAATGGATAATAGTCTGAAACAAAAAAACGGAAGTACAGATTTCATTTCGATCAGATCTGCTTCCATTTCTAGAAGGATTCAGGCAGACTTCGGCTGGGGTTAACCCCAGGCCGCCTTGAGGATTTAAACTTAACATTCAAGATTCTTCACATTTTAGCCGTCAGATTAGTATTAGTAGCCAAAGGTGAATACATTTGGGTTTATTATTATGTACAAATGCAATTGATGAGGGGGCGAAAGGCACAAAATGATTCTGTGAACCGAATGTTAGAATGAATGTGTAATATACTTACCACATTTTTACTTTCAATCAGAAGATGTAGTAATATTATAAAGAACATGGTAGTATTCATACGATTTCCAAAAGAATAGATATCTACATCAGAATCTCGGAATGTCTGCAAAGGAATCATTATATAACCATCAAAAATATATCTCTATCTCTATCTCTCTATCTATCTCTCTATCTATCTCTCTATCTATCTATCTATCTATCTATCTATCTATCTATCTATCTATCTATCTATCTCTCTCTCTCTATCTATCTATCTCCATCTTTATATCTATCTATCATCTATCTATCTATCTATCTATCTATCTATCTATCTATCTATCTATCTATCTATCTGTATCTCTCTGTATCTCTCTATTTCTCTATCTCTCTATATCTATATATTATATAAAAATTACATACTGCTAACTGTGGTAATAAAGAAATACTAAACTAGTTGGTATCTTGATATAGAAATTCCTAATGATTGTTAACAATGATTATAGGTAGTGCTGTAAACTTTGATACCAATAAACATGTACAACGAGTATGCGCTATTTTTAAAAAAACAAAATTTAAAATATTAGAGATAGGAGCAAGTAGCCAATTTTGCGATACTTACGAAGTAGCAGATAAAAAAGCAAACCAGGCTTTGGTAAAAGGCATCCACCAAGTTCATTGCAAATGCTACACCCACGTATGGCTGAAAAGGAAATAAAGAAAAGAGGGTGGTCAGTTTTGCTCATTTGAATGATCAACTTTCCGCTAACTTTGCTTGTCTCTAAACCTGCTCTCCTAAACCCGCCTCCATCCATCGGTTAGAAACCTACCAAAGAACATTTTTTCAGCTCCACTTTTTTGGAAAATTTAAAAAGAAACGAGTTATAAAATGGTGGTTCAAGTGGCAAGGAACTAAGGATCAGTTGAGCCAAGCCCAAAATAAAATAAAATAAAATACCTCATCTTTCTGACTGGCTTTGTAAAGCTCCGGATGGTTCAGGAGAGTTTCTGCAGAGATATCTTTATCTAAAACCCCATATATGACGGGTGGTACCGATGTGAAGAGGAGATTGAAGAAAATCAGACTCCAATAATCAATCATGGGCGTTCCTGAAAACCCACAAAAGAACTGGTACCAGAACAGGAGATTGACGTATGCCTGCAAGGATTGGAAGAAGAAGAAAAAAAGGACAATGCATTGTGGGAAGCATCAGGGAGATGCTGGAAAGAAGTTTAATGGACTTCAGAGGGCGCTACAGAAATACAGCATTTGTCTTCTATAATTGTGGTTCTCTTTCTGCTCTGGAATCAGCATTGAGGGTGAAAGTGGGATCGGTGTTTGTTAATCTTTGGAGCTTAATCAACCTTAATGCTAGTGCAAAAACAACATCTGACAGCTGAACGTATTAACCCTGTTCCCCTTTTAAATGCATTCTTCCCGCCTCTCAAATCCAGGATACAGTTGGTAGCTAACATACCACGTTCTTGTAAAAGAAGTAGAGGATCATGTTAGCCAGTCGGGTGTAACACCAGTGGCCATGAACAAATAACAGCTTCCTGAGATGCTGGAATTGAGAAATTGCGAAGTCGCTGGCTAACACAGCCTGCAAACACATATAAGAGAAGTCACAGATTAATCAGATCAATTGTACTTACTGTACTTGTCTAATAGTCCTGGTCTTGTGTGCAATATACCATTCTATTATATAACAGGCTTCATCCACCAGGCAGAGATGAACCGTTTGAGCAAGGTCACCAAAAAGGCGTGCCTGGCTGAGGAATTCTGGGAGTTGAAGTCCACAAGTCATAAAAGGGCCACGTTTGAAGACCCCTGATGTGGGGTCATGGGTCATCCTACCTGCATGCCTTCTTGCCCGGAAATTCCAATTCCAATGTCCGCCACCTGAATCATGCTGACATCGTTGGCCCCGTCACCTTTGAACCAGAAAGGACAAGAGCCTTGAAATCAACGACCACTTTTGTACCCACTAGAAAATAGACTGAGCCCCCTCTTCTTTGGGGCAGCCCCTCAAATATTAAACACTATCCTAGAATAGAATAGAGCTGGAAGGGACCCTGGAGGTCTTCTAGTCCAGCCCCCTGCTCAAGCAGGAGAACCTATGCCGTCTCAGACAAGTGACTGTCTAACACCTCTTCTTAAAAATCTCCAGTGATGGAGTGCCCATGATTTCTGGAGGCAACTTCTGTTCCACTGGGTTAATTGTCCTCACTGTCAGGAAGTTTCTCCTTAATTCCAGGTTGCTTCTCTCCTTGATCAGTTTCCAACCATTGTTTCTCGTCCTTCCATCTGGTGCTTTGGTGAATAGCTTGACCCCTTCTGCTTTGTGGCAGCCCCTCACCCCTAGTCCTTCTTTTCATTAAACTAGAGGCCCTACCCTATCTAGACATTTTCATGGTGGAAAATGTTGAGATGGGTCTCACTGAAAGTTATTAAAATCCTTATGATGGGGATATAAATGTATCGGAGCTCTTTTGAAAACATTTAACTGTGGGTAGGGAAGAATTGCAATAATAGAAAAAGGAAGAAACAGTTTCAAATTTGAGTCAATTTTCTTCCACTGGGCAAGACACTAAGTATCAGAAACTCTATTATAACATTTTAGTAGAATCCCTAGAAAGCAAAGCAAAGCAAAACAAAACAAACCAATCCTGGATTTTTTTTCTTAAAGAAAAAAAAAGATGGAAAAAAAATAACAAATTCAAAATAAAACCAAGGGCTGCCTGGCAAGATTGTGACAGAGTGGAGAAGATGCAAACAAAAAAAACAGAAAAAGAGCTTTGAATTTTAGGTGGAGGGACGACCCACCAACCACAAGGGCAATCTGTTGCAAGAGAGGCAATCCCCATCACCCCCCCACACCAAGGCCGGCTTATGGGACCTGTAGTCCAAAGCATCTCCTATACCAGGGGTCTCCCAACTTGGCCCTTTGATGACCGGTGGACTTCAACTCCCAGAATTCCTCAGCCAGGCACACATGCATATAACCATAATTTTATTTTTATTATTATTTGTTGTATGCATTACATTTTCAGATTTTTTATTTTATTTTTTGTAAAAACAGCGAGCCTTTTAAGCGGGGGGGGGGGGGAAATGCCCAACCCGGGCCAAAAAAAAAAAAAAAAGCTCTGTTGCAAGAAGGGAGCATCCTGATCGCCTTCACCTGTGCGGCCGAGGCCCACCTGGCCGTGATGAGCCGCCTCGCGCGCCGCGGCCGTCTCCATGGCAACCGCTGCGCGAGCCCGGGAAGCAGCCGAGCGATCGCACCTGTGTTTTGAGCGCGCGCCTTTCCCGCCCAGCGCCCTCGGACCGCCTCGCGGGCTCTTTTCTGCACGCCCATCTCGCCCTTTCATTGGCTGCTCCGAAAACGCGTCCCCTCGGATTGGCTGAGCGGCCTGTCTCCTCTCCGAGAGGCGGGGACTTTTAAAAACTCGGCGGTCTCCTCAGACTGAGTGCAAAAGGCGAAGCGGGCAGCAGACGCCGCTCCCGCGTCTCTCGTTCCCCGCAAGGGACGACGGCTGCGGGGCTCCGGGGGGCTAAAAAGCCTCTCCCTCCGGCGCCCCCGCGGCCCAAGCCCTCGAGCTCGAGGCCGGGCAGGGCCTTTTGAGCTCTGAGGTAATTCTAGCGGAGGCTTTTCTACGTTGTAAGACGCCCGAGGGGAGCCTGAGGGGAGCGCGAGCTCTTGAGCTAATTAATAGCACCTGTGGTGATTTTAAGCGCGGCGCGTGTTCTTTGGAGTAAAACGCCGGGGGTGTCTGAGGTAATATCTCAACGGCGTTTTATTCACACGACGCCAAATACCACAGGTCGCTAAAGATACTTATCTCAAGTCTTCGCAAATTGCTGGGTCTTGAAATAATTCTAGTCAAAGCTCAAGTTCTTAAAATTTTGGTGGAGCCTCAGCCATGTCCTTTTAAAAAGGACCAAACCCCCACAGGTGAATGAAGAGTTAAAATTAGCTTTGAAGATAAAATTGCCTCAGGAGCAGACCTTCCTCTCAGGAATAAAGTGAATTCCTTAGGGAATTTTAGCCAGGACTTCAAGTTCTTAGAATAAAATTTTGGTGAAACCTGAAGTAATCTCAGCCATGTCCTTGCAGTAAGCTGAGGCAATTTTAGGCAGGTGTAGTTCAAAGGGCTAAACTGCCACAGGTGAACAAGCTTTAAAATGAGCTTAAAGGCAAAATGGCTTCAGTCCCTGGAGTTGCCCTTTCTTGAATAAAGTCAGCTCTTGGGACCTGAGGAAGCTTTAGTCAAGGCAGAAATCCTTAAAAGAAGCAGAACATGTAGAAGGACTAGTGGCTTCAAGTAAGTAAAGGCAAAAGTTAACTAACATTACTTCAGGTCCTGGAGTTGACCTTACTTTCTTGAAATAAAGTCAGCTCTTGAAGAATTCTTCAGGTAATTTTAGCCAAGGTGCACATTTTAAAATATTGGTGGAATCTTCCTTTTAGAAGGACCAAACCACCATTGGCAAGTCAGAATTAAAAATAGTTTTAAAGGTAAAGATAAAATTACTCAGGAGCTGACCTTGCTCTCAGGAATAAAGTGATTTCTTGGGACCCGAGTTAACTTTAGTGGGCTTAAAAGAAGCAAAATATGTAGAGGACTAGCTACTTCAAGTAATTAAATAAAAAAGTTAACTAAAATTACTTCAGGTCAGGGAACTGGACTTATTTTCTTGAAATAAAGTCAATTCTGGAGGCCTGAAGTAATTTTAGCCAAGGCTCAGGTTCTTAGAATAAAATACTGGTGGAACCTGAGATAATCTCAGCCTGGACAGCCATTTGTCTGAAATGGTATAGGGTTTCCTGCCTGAGCAGGGGGTTGGACTAGATGACCTCCAAGGTCCCTTCCAACTTTATTATTATTATGTCCTTTTAAAAGGGACCCAAACCACCACAGGGAATAAGAGTTAAAATTAGCTTGGGGGTAAAGTCTGAAAAAATCTTTGCCATGTCCTTGCAGGCTAAAAAAGTACTTCAAGTAAGTAGAGGTGAAAGTTAACTAAAATTACTTCAGGCCCAGGCCCTGGCTTAACTCTCAGGAAATTGCTTCAGTACCTGGAGTTGCCCTTATTTTCTCCCAAGTCAACTCTTGGGACCTGAGGAAATTTTAGTCAAGGCTCAAGTCCTTAAATGAAGCAAAACATGTAAAAAAAAACGACTAGTTGCATGGTCTGAGGAATTCTCAAGGGGACAATGTTCCAATTCATTGTATATTGTCTTCTTTCACTCATAGGATAAAACACAAAAATCCCCTTTTGATTGATTGATTGCTTTTCTAGTCTCTAAACATAAGCTGGTCATTTGGTGATGTTGATTTTTTGTTTATTTCAAAGGCATGAATCCATATAGACGAAGAAGAAGACATCAACAGTAAGACAGATGGTTTAATTCACTCTCCAGTATATCATGAAAGTGTGGAAGCCTAGCAGATACTGTTTGCAACATGTTTATTCCTGCAAAAATTGTTTACAAAGTATCAATGGTAAAAAAAAAAATTCTGAGCTGTCACAATTTTAGCTATTGGCTGCGGTTCTTAGAATTAGACAGGGTCCTGGGAGCATCCCACATACCAACACACATGGCGATGGTGGTGATGCCCCCCCTGGTGGAGGTCTTTCGGTCCCTGAGCTCCCACTCTGCGACACTCACACTGAATGAGCCGGGGAAGCAAACTGCTACCTGTCTCATTGAATCCCTGAGCAAACACTGTGGGGGACTCACACTGGAAGTCCTCTCTGGGGTGGGGCTGGGTGACCCTTTCAGTCCCTGAGTACGCACTGAGGGGGAAATCACACTGGAAGACTGAACAGCGTCCACTCCTCCAGTGCCTGAGGACCCCCTCAGTGAGACTCAAACTGGAAGGCAATCCTCTGGAATCGCCTCACACTAGAAATAAGGCGTCCTGGGTGCTCTCTGAGCTTGGTGGTTTTCTTGTAGACGTTTCATTACCAAACTAGGGAACATCATCAGTGCTAGTAGAAGGGAGTGTGGTTTGCTGTCAGTTTATGTTTGCGTGGCTTCTTTTAGTGTTGTTGAAAATGGTCTTGGAGGTCCTTTGTTGCGCTATTTATTGTTAGCTTCTTTGACCGTTCCTTAATTGCGGTATTGTTTTGTTGTCAGGGTGATGGTTTTTAGAACCCGAAATAAAACCTCAACGGCCCTTTTTAATATTAGCTGTGGCCGTTGATCTATAAAAGAGGCTAGGGTTTTCTAACTTTGCAGACTGAGCGGAGGAAGAATTGCACAACTGCTGCCAAAAGTTCCTCGAAAGAGACAACGCTTGCTGGGCACGACTGAGGAAGAAACAAAAGCAGAAGAAGAAAGAAGAAAGAAGAGAGCATGAAAATGTCTCCAGCTCAAGCCCTGTTGGCCTCCGGCTGTGATGTGGCCTCCTACGCTGTGAGGTAAGTTTAGCCGAGTCTTGTATTCTTCAAAGTTTTAGAATATGGGGGAGGTGGATGACTTGGTGGTCATTCCTAGGTAGGTACCACCTGCAAATGGGGTAATAGTAAGCAGTGTATACTGTGCATTCTTAGGAGTAAAACTCCAATGGCAGCTGAAGTAATGTTTGGGGTTTTTTTTATCTCAAAGGCCTGTTCTCTGCACCACCTTAGAAGACAGAAGACTCAGTCGTCAGCCTGCAGAATCAATGGAAGAAGGAGGAATGGAACTCAAGAACGATGGTTATTAGAACCAAAAAACCCTCCTCAATGGCTCTTTTAATGCTAGGCGTGGCTGTTGATGGATTATAGATTTTATAGTTTTCTGCCTGGTGTAAATTTAGCCATGGCAATGGTTCTTAGAACCAAAAACAAAACCTCATTGGCCGTTTTAAATGATCAGTGTGGCCAGTGCTTGGTAACAGATTTTATAGCTTTCTGCCTGGCATAAACTTAGCCCTGGCGATGGTTCTTAGAACCAGAAAGAAAACCTCAATGGCCCTTTTTAATGCTAGGTGTGGCTGTTGATGGATTATAGATTTTATACTTTTCTGCCTGGCATAATTCTAGCCCTGGCGATGGTTCTTAGAACCAGAAAGAAAACCTCAATGGCCCTTTTTAATGCTAGATGTGGCCGTTGATCTATAGAAGATTTTATAGTTTTTGAGTCTTTGAGACTGAGGGGAGGAACAATGGCACAACTGCTGCCAAATGTTCCTCAAAAGAGACAAGACTTGCTGGGCACAGCATAAGAAGAAACAGCAAAAGAAAAAACAAAAGAGTAAGAAAATGTCTCCAGCTCAAGCCCTGTTAGCCTTCGGCTGTGATGTGGCCTTCTACGCTATGAGGTAAGTTTAGCCGAGTCTTGTATTCTTCAAAGTTTTGGGAAATGGAGGGAGGTGGATAGTCCCTTATGCCTAGATAAGTAAGTATAACACCTTTGTCTGAGGTAATAGTAGGCACTGTGTAGTGTGCATTCTTAGGAGTAAAACTCCAATGGAAGCTGAAGTAACCTTGATTTTTTATTTCAAAGACATGAATCCAAACTGACCAGTAGACGAAGAAGAAGACATCAACAGTAAGACAGATGGTTTAATTCTTAAAACTGAAAGTAAATGTGATGATGCTATTTAATATGAGGAATACCAATAAAGGAGAATATTTGTGCTCACACTAGAAATAAGGCATCCTTGGTGCTCTCTGTGTTTGATGGTTTTCTTGTAGACGTTTCATTACCAAACTAGGGAACATCATCAGTGCTAGTAGAAGGGAGTGTGGTTTGCTGTCAGTTTATGTTCAAGTAGTTTCTTTCAGTGTTGTTGAAATGGTCTTGGAGGTCATTTGTTGTTAGTTTCTTTGACCGTTCCTTAATTGCGGTAATGTTTTGTTGTCAGGGTGATGGTTTTTAGAACCCGAAATAAAACCTCAACGGCCCTTTTTAATATTAGCTGTGGCCGTTGATCTATAAAAGAGGTTAGGGTTTTCTAGCTTTGCAGACTGAGCGGAGGAAGAATTGCACGCCTGCTGCCAAAGGTTCCTCGAAAGAGACAACGCTTGCTGGGCACGACTGAGGAAGAAACAAAAGCAAAAGAAGAAAGAAGAGAGCATGAAAATGTCTCCAGCTCAAGCCCTGTTGGCCTTCGGCTGTGATGTGGCCTCCTACGCTGTGAGGTAAGTTCAGCTGAGTCTTGTATTCTTTAAAGTTTTGGGATATGGAGGGAAGTGGTTGGTCTTCCATACTTGATGCTCCTTCCTAGCTAAGTAACACCTGCAAATGGGATAATAGTAAGCAGTGTGTACTATGCATTCTTAGGACTAAAACTCCAATGGCAGCTGAAATAATTTTAGGGTTTTTTTTTATCTCAAAGGCCTCTACTCTGCACCACCTTAGAAGACAGAAGACTCAGTCATCAGCCTGCAGCGTCGATGGAAGAAGGAGGAATGGACCTTTAGATGATAGATTTTATACCATTCTTGCCTGCTGTAAATTGAGCCATGGCAATGGTTCTTAGAACCAAAAAAACCTCCTCAATGACCCTTTTTAATCCTAGGCATGGCTGTTGATGGATTATAGATTTTAGAGTTTTCTGCCTGGCGTAAATTTAGCCTTGGCGATGGTTCTTAGAACCAGAAAGAAAACCTCATTGGCCCTTTTAAATGACCAGTATGTGGCCAGTGCTTCGTAACAGATTTTATACCATTGTTGCCTGCTGTAAATTTAGCCATGGCAATGGTTCTTAGAACAAAAAAAAACATCAATGGCCTTTTTAATCCTAGGTGTGGCTGTTGATGGAGTATAGATTTTATAGTTTTCTGCCTGGTGTTAATTTAGCCCTGGCGATGGTTCCTAGAACCAGGAAGAAAACCTCAATGGCCCTTTTTAATGCTAGGTGTGTCCGTTGAGTTATAGAAGATATTGTAGTCTTTGAGGTTGAGGGGAGGAACGATGGCACCCCTGCTGCCAATGTTCCTCGAAAGAGACAAGACTTGCTGGGCACGGCAGAAGAAGAAGGAAAAGAAGAAAGAAGAGAGCATGAAAATGTCTCCAGCTCAAGCCCTGTTAGCCTCCGGCTGTGATGTGGCCTCCTACGCTGTGAGGTAAGTTCAGCTGAGTCTTGTATTCAAAGTTTTAGGATATGGAGGGAAGTGGATGCTCTTCCACTACTGGATGCTCCTTCCTAGCTAAGTAACACCTGCAAATGGGATAATAGTAAGCAGTGTGTACTATGCATTCTTAGGAGTAAAACTCCAATGGCAGCTGAAGTAATGTTAGGGTTTTTTTTTTATCTCAAAGGCCTCTACTCTGCACCACCTTAGAAGACAGAAGACTCAGTCATCAGCCTGCAGCATCGATGGAAGAAGGAGGAATGAAATGCAATAAAGATAGTTCTTAGAACCAAAAAAACCTCCTCAATGGCCTTTTTTAATCCTAGGCATGGCTGTTGATGGATTATAGATTTTAGAGTTTTCTGCCTGGCGTAAATTTAGCCATGGCGATGGTTCTTAGAACCAGAAAGAAAACCTCATTGGCCCTTTTAAATGACCAGTGTGTGGCCAGTGCGTGTTAAGAGATTTTATAGTTTTCTGCCTGGTGTTAATTTAGCCCTGGCGATGGTTCTTAGAACCAGGAAGAAAACCTCAACGGCCCTTTTTAATGCTAGGTGTGTCCGTTGAGCTATAGAAGATATTGTAGTCTTTGAGGTTGAGGGGAGGAACGATGGCACCCCTGCTGCCAATCTTCCTCGAAAGAGGAAGAGGAAGAAGGAAAAGAAGAAAGAAGAGAGCATGAAAATGTCTCCAGCTCAAGCCCTGTTAGCCTCCGGCTGTGATGTGGCCTCCTACGCTGTGAGGTAAGTTTAGCCAAGTCTTGTATTCTTCAAAGTTTTAGGATATGGAGGGAGGTGGCATAGGGACTACTTGATGGTCCCTATGCCTAGATTGGTAAGTATAACACCTGTGTCTGAGGTAATAGTAGGCACTATGTACTGTGCATTCTTAGGAGTAAAACTCCAATGGCAGCTGAAGTAATGTCAGGGGTTTTTTTTTTATCTCAAAGGCCTGTTCTCTGCACCACCTTAGAAGACAGAAGACTCAGTCATCAGCCTGCAGCATCGATGGAAGAAGGAGGAATGGACCTTTAGATAATAGATTTTATACCATTCTTGCCTGCTGTAAATTTAGCCATGGCAATGGTTCTTAGAACCAAAAAAATATCCTCAGTGGCCCTTTTAAATGACCAGTATGTGGCCAGTGCTTGGTAACAGATCTTATAGTTTTCTGCCTGGCATAAATTTAGCCCTGGCGAAGGTTATTAAAAACAAAAAAATCTTAATGGCCCTTTTTAATCCTAGGCATGGCTGTTGATGGATTATAGATTTTATAGTTTTCTGCCTGGCGTAAATTTAGCCCTGGCGATGGTTCTTAGAACCAGAAAGAAAACCTCATCGGCCCTTTTAAATGACCGGTGTGTGGCCAGTGCTTGGTAACAGATTTTATAGCTTTCTTGCCTGGCATAAAGTTAGCCATGGCGATGGTTCTTAGAACCAGAAAACATCTCAATGGCCCTTTTTAATCCTAGGCATGGCTGTTGATGGATTATAGATTTTATAGTTTTCTGCCTGGCGTAAATTTAGCCCTGGCGATGGTTCTTAGGACAGTGGTTCTCAACCTTTTTAATGCCGCAACCCCAACCGGTCGTAAGTCGAGGACTAAACCGGTCGTAAGTCGAGGACTAAACCGGTCGTAAGTCGAGGACTAAACCGGTCATAAGTCAAGGACTACCCAACCGGTCGTACGTCGAAGACTTTCCCTGCCCGGGAGCGCCGCGCATGCGTGGTTCCGCCCCCTGCGCCGGCTGAGGCGTAGCTGGCAAGCGGCAGAGACAGAGCAGGCCGACCACCAGCTGGCCCAGCCCAAGGGAGGGAAGGCACCCGCCGGAAAAGGGGGAAAAAATGGCGTACAAAAAAAATGGCGGACAGCCTTGCTTGGCGACCCCCGTGAAATGGTCGATCGACCCCAAATGGGGTCCCGACCCACAGGTTGAGAACCACTGTCTTAGAACCAGAAAGAAAACCTCATTGGCCCTTTTAAATGACCAGTGTGTGGCCAGTGCTTGGTAATAGATTTTAGAGCATTCTTGCCTGGCATAAATTTAGCCCTGGCGATGGTTCTTAGAACCAAAAAAACATCAATGGCCTTTTTAATCCTAGGCATGGCTGTTGATGGATTATAGATTTTATAGTTTTCTGCCTGGCGTAAATTTAGCCCTGGCGATGGTTCCTAGAACCAGAAAGAAAACCTCAATGGCCCTTTTTAATGCTAGGTGTGTCCGTTGAGCTATAGAAGATATTGTAGTCTTTGAGGTTGAGGGGAGGAACGATGGCACCCCTGCTGCCAATGTTCCTCGAAAGAGAAAGAGAAAGAGGAAGAAGGAAAAGAGAAGAAGAAAGAAGAGAGCATGAAAATGTCTCCAGCTCAAGCCCTGTTAGCCTCCGGCTGTGATGTGGCCTTCTACGCTGTGAGGTAAGTTCAGCTGAGTCTTGTATTCTTCAAAGTTTTAGAATATGGGGGAGGTGGATGACTTGGTGGTCATTCCTAGGTAGGTACCACCTGCAAATGGGGTAATAGTAAGCAGTGTGTACTGTGCATTCTTAGGAGTAAAACTCCAATGGCAGCTGAAGTAATGTTAGGGTTTTTTTTTATCTCAAAGGCCTGTTCTCTGCACCACCTTAGAAGACAGAAGACTCAGTCGTCAGCCTGCAGCGTCGATGGAAGAAGGAGGAATGGACCTTTAGATGATAGATTTTATACCATTTTTGCCTGCTGTAAATTGAGCCATGGCAATGGTTCTTAGAACCAAAAAAACCTCCTCAGTGGCCCTTTTAAATGACCAGTATGTGGCCAGTGCTTGGTAACAGATGTTGTAGTTTTCTGCCTGGCATAAATTTAGCCCTGGCGAAGGTTATTAAAACCAAAAAAACCTCCTCAATGGCCCTTTTTAATCCTAGGCATGGCTGTTGATGGATTATAGAATGCTACTTCACCGTCAATCACAACTGACTTTTAGAAGAATTGCTGAAACTATAAGAGACTTTTGGTTCTAAGAGATCTGTCTGCTTCTGACATTATTTCTCAGGGGGGGAAGGTGGGAGGGAAGCGATCCCAAAGGATTCCCACCATCCAGTTTGAGACTCAGCTGGACTCGCAACTCAAACGAAAGAGGAGGAGCCGTTTCTGCCTCTGCCAGGGGGGGAGCTGGGGGGGCACACAGACAAACAGCAAGGACAGCTTGGCTGCTGAAACACCGAGCATCTTGGGAGGGAAGGGAGGGCAACTGGCAAGGGCTGGGGCTGATGGGACTGCTTGCGCCTTGGGAGGGAAGGGAGGGCAACTGGCAAGGGCTGGGGCTGATGGGACTGCTTGCGCCTTGGGAGGGAAGGGAG
>NW_015386481.1:629233-633343 GCF_001527695.2 Protobothrops mucrosquamatus
GCGCCTTGGGAGGGAAGGGAGGGCAACTGGCAGGGGCTGGGGCTGATGGGACTGCTTGCGCCTTGGGAGGGAAGGGAGGGCAACTGGCAGGGGCTGGGGCTGATGGGACTGCTTGCGCCTTGGGAGGGAAGCGCAGGCTGTCCTTGCTGTTTGTCTGTGTGCCCCCCCCAGCCCCCCCCTGGCAGAGGCAGAAACGGCTCCTTCTCTTTCGTTTGAGTTGCGAGTCCAGCTGAGTCTCAAACTGGATGGTGGGAATCCTTTTGGATCGCTTCCCTCCCACCTTCACCCCCTGAGAAATAATGTCAGAAGCAGCCAGATCTCTTAGAACCAAAAATAAATCTGGTGTTGAACTTTGTGATGAGGTTTTCCCATCTGAATAAATTAATAACTAGATTTTTTCCTAGGGTGAGGCATCAGGTCCTCGAACTGGAAAAGAAATCTGTGTGGCCCTTTTTAATTCTAGACATGGCCACTGAAACCCTGAGTAGATTCCTTGCCTGGCTTAATTCAGGCATGATGTTGGTTCTTAGAACCAGAAAACATCTCAATGGCCCTTTTTAATGCTAGATGTGCCGGTGATTGGTAATAGATTTTATAATTTTCTGCCTGGCATAAATTTAGCCCTGGCGATGGATCTTAGAACCAGGAAGAAATCCTCATGGGCCTTTTAAATGACCAGTGTGTGGCCAGTGCTTGGTAAGAGATTTTACAGTTTTCTGCCTGGCGTTAATTTAGCCCTGGCGATAGTTTCTAGAACCAGAAAGAAAACCTCAACGGGCCTTTTTAATGCTAGGTGTGTCCGTTGAGCTATAGAAGATATTGTAGTCTTTGAGGTTGAGGGGAGGAACGATGGCACCCCTGCTGCCAATGTTCCTCGAAAGAGGAAGAGGAAGAAGGAAAAGAAGAAAGAAGAGAGCAAGAAAATGTCTCCAGCTCAAGCCCTGTTAGCCTCCGGCTGTGATGTGGCCTCCTGCGCTGTGAGGTAAGTTCAGCTGGGTCTTCTATTCTTCAAAGTTTTAAGATATGGAGGGAGGTGGCATAGGGACTACTTGATGGTCCCTATGCCTAGATTAGTAAGTATAACACCTGTGTCTGAGGTAATAGTAGGCACTATGTATTGTGCATTCTTAGGAGTAAAACTCCAATGGCAGCTGAAATAATTTTAGGGTTTTTTATCTCAAAGGCCTGTTCTCTGCACCACCTTAGAAGACAGAAGACTCAGTCGTCATCCTGCAGCATCGATGGAAGAAGGAGGAATGGAATGCAATAAGGATGGTTATTAGAACCAAAAAATCCTCCTCAATGGCCCTTTTTAATCCTAGGCATGGCTGTTGATGGATTATTGGTGATATAGTTTTCTGCCTGGCGTAAATTGAGCCATGGCGATGGTTCTTAGAACCAAAAAAACCTCCTCAATGGCCCTTTTTAATCCTAGGCATGGCTGTTGATGGATTATAGATTTTATCGTTTTCTGCCTGGCGTAAATTTAGCCCTGGCGATGGTTCTTAGAACAGTGGTTCTCAACCTTTTTAATGCCACGACCCCAACCGGTCGTAAGTCGAGGACTAAACCGGTTGTAAGTCTAGGACTAAACCGGTTGTAAGTCTAGGACTAAACCGGTCGTAAGTCGAGGACTAAACCGGTCATAAGTCGAGGACTAAACCGGTCGTAAGTCGAGGACTACCCTACCGGTCGTAAGTCGAGGACTTTCCCTGCCCGGGAGCGCCGCGCATGTGTGGTTCCGCCCCCTGCGCCGGCCGAGGCGTAGCTGGCAAGCGGCAGAGACAGAGCAGGCCGACCACCAGCTGGCCCAGCCCAAGGGAGGGAAGGCACCCGCCGGAAAAGGGGAAAAAAATGGCGTACAAAAAAATGGCGGACAGCCTTGCTTGGCGACCCCCATGAAATGGTCGATCGACCCCAAATGGGGTCCCGACCCACAGGTTGAGAACCACTGTCTTAGAACCAGAAAGAAAACCTCATTGGCCCTTTTAAATGACCAGTGTGTGGCCAGTGCTTGGTAATAGATTTTAGAGCATTCTTGCCTGGCATAAATTTAGCCCTGGCGATGGTTCTTAGAACCAAAAAAACATCAATGGCCTTTTTAATCCTAGGCATGGCTGTTGATGGATTATAGATTTTATATGGAGTATAGATTTTATCGCTTTCTGCCTGGTGTAAATTGAGCCATGGCAATGGTTCTTAGAACCAAAAAAACCTCCTCAATGGCCCTTTTTAATCCTAGGCATGGCTGTTGATGGATTATAGATTTTAGAGTATTCTGCCTGGCGTAAATTTAGCCTTGGTGATGGTTCTTAGAACCAGGAAAAAAACCTCATTGGCCCTTTTAAATGACCAGTGTGTGGCCAGTGCGTGTTAAGAGATTTTATAGTTTTCTGCCTGGCGTAAATTGAGCCCTGGCGATGGTTCTTAGAACCAGAAAGAAAACCTCAATGGCCCTTTTTAATGCTAGGTGTGTCCGTTGAGCTATAGAAGATATTGTAGTCTTTGAGGTTGAGGGGAGGAACGATGGCACCCCTGCTGCCAATGTTCCTCGAAAGAGAAAGAGGAAGAAGGAAAAGAAGAAAGAAGAGAGCAAGAAAATGTCTCCAGCTCAAGCCTTGTTAGCCTCCGGCTGTGATGTGGCCTCCTGCGCTGTGAGGTAAGTTCAGCTGAGTCTTGTATTCTTCAAAGTTTTAGGATATGGAGGGAAGTGGATGCTCTTCCACTACTGGATGCTCCTTTTTAGGTAAGTAACACCTGGAAATGGGGTAATAGTAAGCAGTGTGTACTGTGCATTCTTAGGAGTAAATTTCCAATGGCAGCTGAAGTAATGTCAGGGGTTTTTTTTTTCATCTCAAAGGCCTCTACTCTGCACCACCTTAGAAGACAGAAGACTCAGTCATCAGCCTGCAGCATCGATGGAAGAAGGAGGAATGGACCTTTAGATGACAGATTTTATACCATTCTTGCCTGCTATAAATTTAGCCATGGCAATGGTTCTTAGAACCAAAAAAACCTCCTCAGTGGCCCTTTTAAATGACCAGTATGTGGCCAGTGCTTGGTAACAGATGTTGTAGTTTTCTGCCTGGCATAAATTTAGCCCTGGCGAAGGTTATTAAAACCAAAAAAACCTCCTCAATGGCCCTTTTTAATCCTAGGCATGGCTGTTGATGGATTATAGATTTTATCGTTTTCTGCCTGTCATAAATTTAGCCATGATAATGGTTCCTAGAACCAGGAAAAAAACCTCATTGGCCCTTTTAAATGACCAGTGTGTGGCCAGTGCTTGGAAAGAGATTTTATAGTTTTCTGCCTGGCGTAAATTGAGCCCTGGCGATGGTTCCTAGAACCAGAAAGAAAACCTCAACGGCCCTTTTTAATGCTAGGTGTGTCCGTTGAGCTATAGAAGATATTGTAGTCTTTGAGGTTGAGGGGAGGAACGATGGCACCCCTGCTGCCAATCTTCCTCGAAAGAGGAAGAGGAAGAAGAAAAAGAAGAAAGAAGAGAGCATGAAAATGTCTCCAGCTCAAACCCTGTTGGCCTCCGGCTGTGATGTGGCCTCCTACGCTGTGAGGTAAGTTTAGTTGAGTCTTATATTCTTCAAAGTTTTAGGATATGGAGGGAAGTGTATAGTTTTCCACTACTTGTTCCCTTATGCCTAGATAAGTAAGTATAACACCTGTGTCTGAGGTAATAGTAGGCACTGTGTATTGTGCATTCTTAGGAGCAAAACTTCAATGGCATCTGAAGTAATGTCAATTTTTTTTTTAATCTCAAAGGCCTCCACTCTGCACCACCTTAGAAGACAGAAGACTCAGTCGTCAGCCTGCAGCGTCGATGGACGAAGGAGGAAAGGAACGCAAGAATGAAGATGATCTCCATCAAGAATGTTAATTCACCGTCAATCACAACTGACTTTTAGAAGAATTGCTGAAACTATAAGAGACTTTTGGTTCTAAGAGATCCGGCTGCTTCTGACATTACTTCTCAGGGGGGGAAGGTGGGAGGGAAGCGATCCCAAAGGATTCCCTCCATCCAGTTTGAGACTCAGCTGGACTCGCAACTCAAACGAAAGAGAAGGAGCCGTTTCTGCCTCTGCCAGGGGGGGG
>NW_015386481.1:633988-665762 GCF_001527695.2 Protobothrops mucrosquamatus
TGGGACTGCTTGCGCCTTGGGAGGGAAGGGAGGGCAACTGGCAAGGGCTGGGGCTGATGGGACTGCTTGCGCCTTGGGAGGGAAGGGTGGGCAACTGGCAAGGGCTGGGGCTGATGGGACTGCTTGCGCCTTGGGAGGGAAGGGAGGGCAAATGGCAAGGGCTGGGGCTGATGGGACTGCTTGCGCCTTGGGAGGGAAGCGCAGGCTGTCCTTGCTGTTTGCCTGTGTGCCCCCCCCAGCCCCCCCCTGGCAGAGGCAGAAACGGCTCCTCCTCTTTCGTTTGAGTTGCGAGTCCAGCTGAGTCTCAAACTGGATGGAGGGAATCCTTTGGGATCGCTTCCCTCCCACCTTCACCCCCTGAGAAATAATGTCAGAAGCAGCCGGATCTCTTAGAACCAAAAATAAATCCGGTGTTGAACTTTGTGATGAGGTTTTCCCATCTGAATAAATTGATAACTAGATTTTTTGCTAGGGTGAGGCATCAGGTCCTCGAACTGGAAAATAAATCTGTGTGGCCCTTTTTAATTCCAGCCGTGGCCACTGAAACCCTGAGTAGGTTCCTTGCCTGGCTTAATTCAGGCATGATGTTGGTTCTTAGAACCAGAAAACATCTCAATGGCCCTTTTTAACGCTAGATGTGCCGGTGATTGATAATAGATTTTATAGTTTTCTGCCTGGTGTAAATTTAGCCCTGGCGATGGATCTTAGAACCAGGAAGAAATCCTCATGGGCCTTTTAAATGACCAGTGTGTGGCCAGTGCTTGGAAAGAGATTTCTGTTTTTCCACCTGGGAATAATTTTATCCTTGCCTGTTGTTTAAAATGTGTAAGTTATGTTTTGACTGGTAAATAATTCTGACACACAGTATGCGGCTGTCCCCTCACTAATTTTGATTTCTTCTGTCACACACATTTATCTTTTGGTTTCTGAAGTATTTGTAAATGGGATCCAGACTTTATAACATTCTGTTTGACGTGTATGTTTTGTAATAAAGCTGAATTTTACTCCGGATTTACTGTTGTTAAGTAGTTGTGATGCCTATGGTAGATGCCTCTTTTTATGTATCCTTTATATGTATCCGTTCTTATCACCGTCTCTTCACCAAGAGATACCTGTTGTGATATTCATGTATTTGAACACAAAAGTTGTGTTTTCTTTCTTCTGTGAGAAATCTGTTGGTGTTTCTTTTATACCTCACCTTTTTATTAAAAATGTCATTTTAAATTAGTGAATTATTTAACCCATCACGGTATTTTATCATTGCTTTTGTAATTTTTACAATTATAAACATGTGACTTTTTATCCTTAAAATATTGGATGATATTTTTATGTATTTTACCTGTATTGTGTTTTGCATTGTACAAACTGTTGCAGCTGGGTTATGCTTGGAAGATGTGATGCTTGTGTTAAACAATAAAGTGTTTGAAACTACTTTCAACTGTATTTGTGATCCTGCAGTGAGGAGCTTGGACCTGTTGGGCACCTGGTGCTCCTGCTCTTCGTTGAAGTCACGGAGGATCACCTTTTGTAAGGATTTGGGGTTTGGGTGTGCTCAGAAATGTCCTGTTCTACCAAAATAAACTTCCAATGAAATAATTGTTCATAAAATTATTTTTGATTTCTCTCTGTCTCTCTCTCTCTCTCTCTCTCTCACACACACACACACACACACACACACACACACACACACACGCTATCCAGTACACACACACACACACACACACACTATCCAGTAACTGTGCCTTAGGGAAAAAGATGCCATGGACTTATCTGGCCACAGGAGGGCAGCACTCCCTGCTCTGCCATCCTCCGTGTCCTATTAGAAATGAAGTTTTAGCTCCAGGAATTCTCTCTTATATTCCCTGCAGCCTCTTCGGTGGCTGCTTGGAGCTTCCATCAAAGGAAGGAAGGAAGGGAGAGAATAAAAATAAGCCACTCCGGGGCTCCTCTGCCAAATGTTACAGCACACGCCGGCCACAGGGGGGCAGACCTTGCTGCTTTGAGTAAACTCGGTTTGATGGGGGTTTGCTTGTTATGTGTATTCCTTTATCAAAGGTGCACAAAAAGCACCGAGTTGTAGGAATCCTAATTAAGTCCCTAGAATCCTTGATCAGGGCTTGATGAAAGGTGTCCATAAGGGGGGCAGAATTTCCTGCTTTTACCAGCTGGACGTGGGGTGAAGAGAATCGGAGTCCTGCCACTAGACCTCCCACTTGCTATCGGTACAGCCTCCACAAAACGGCGCGCGTGCCCACAGAGAGGGCTCTGAGTGCCGCCTCTGGCACACGGGGCCATAGGTTCGCCAACACTGCACTAGGACAGTCATGTCATGGAGTAAGGGGCTCTTGAACCCTCGTCCTTATTGGTCCCAGGATGGTCCGGAATTGCACCGTTGAAACATTTAAAATTCCATGGAACATCCCGGGTGCAAAAAGACGGGGTTTAAGGTCTGGAAGAGGTGGCACAACTCACCGACAGCCAACGTCATCACCTGTAGCTCCTTCTGCGCCTGCTTCACCATTTTGCTCTTCTGCAGGGGGGTGGCCCTGCAGCAGATGACCGCGCGGACCTTCCTTGCAAGCTGCATGAACGTGTCCTTCACCTTTTTGTGCAGAGCAAAGTCCAGCGTCGGCCCGTTTATGATTAAGGCAAAGCTCCCGGCGGACGCCGCCGTTCCTGGGGTGTTGTCCGCCTTTGGGGTGCCAGTCCTGGTATCGATATCTTCCAAAATGCTTTTTGCTTTAAGGGCACAGGTCTCCTGGTTGGGAAAAGAGAAAAAAAAAGACTTAAGTGAGATTAAAGTTTCACCTCAGTTGCTTGTAAGGCTCCATTGTGGTCCTAACCCGGGGACCCCCTGTGCTGGGAAGACCCTCTCCTTTTCAGCCCTGAGATCATACAAAGATATAACATTTGTAGGGGGGGGCAAATAAGTTCTTCCACCAGACGCACCAAATTCTCGCTGTCCAGGGTGAAAAGCTTGTCCGACCCGTCCAATAATTTGCAGGAATAAGCAATATTGATGGCCGTCTCCTTTTTATCGCCCGTTAGCATCCAAATATTAATTCCCGCTTTCCGAAGAGCCGCTATGGTTTCTGGAACCCCCTCTTGCAACCGGTCTTCAATTCCAGTGGCGCCTATTTAAAATAAAAATAAAAACCCAGTTTCACGAGGTTCCAATGACTAGTTCCTTCGAAATAATAATAATAATAATAATAATAATAATAATAATAATAATAATAATAATAATAATAATAATAATAATAATAATAATAATAATAATAATAATATAATAGTAGTAGTAGTAGTAGTAGTAGTAGTAATGATAAAGTTGGAAGGGACCTTGGAGGTCATCTAGTCCAACCCCCTGCTCAGGCAGGAAACCCTAGACCATTTCTGACAAATGGCTGTCCAGTCTCTTCTTAAAAACCTCCAGTGTTGGAGCATTCACAGCTTCTGGAGGCGGGTTGTTCCACCGGTTCAAAACACTTCACCCACAGTCCAAACCGTCCCTTTGGCATTTAAAAGCTACACTTTCCTGAAATGGGAAGCCCAAAACTTTTCAGAAAGTAAGGGTTTTGTAACTGGGACTAGAAAAAAAGAAAAAGAAACAAATTGTGTTAGCTTTGCCTAACTACGGCTATCTCCCTTCTGTAAATCAGCGTTTGCGTCAGGGGCCGATTTCACACAAGTGCGGGAAACAAGTCCATGATGTGATGTACTGAGGAGGGAATAAGGGCCCGTACAGGAATGATGGATATCTTCTTTACATATGTGATAACTCTATTTGTCTGACTATTGATTGGCTAGCAAAGTTTATAAAGCAATACCACGAACTTTCTAAGCCAGAGGTGCCCAGCCTTTTGCGCCCCAGAGACCGCTTCCTGCATTTTTAAAACTTCAGCATCCGTTTGTTTTCCCAACTCACCCAACAGAGTCAATTTGTTTTCAAGTCTCTCCGCTGACTCCAGAAGTAGCTGTTCTCGGTTTTCTATGCTGCTCTCGGCTACATATTGTCCTTTTAGCCACTCTTCATACTCCTCGTTGCTCAGCACCTGAATGCCCCCCCCCCCAAAAAAAAATACACCATAAGAGAATGGCAACGCTGACATTGCAACTGGCCGTGGGACACGAGTTTGCACTAATATCAAAGAAACGGTGGAGTAGAATCCTTAAACAAGTAAGGGTGCCAAAGGAGGGACAAAATGAAGGACAAAAATTAAAAAATATATAGTTTTTATTTGTTTTAAGTAATTGAATTGGATTGTTGGAATTGTTCCGTGGTGAGTAGCCCTGCAATGAGTTGGGGAGGAGGAGGAGGAGGAGGAGGAGGAGGAGGAAGAAGAAGAAATTGAAGGAGAAAGAGGAGGAGGAGAAAGAGGAGGAGGAGGAGGAAGAGAATCTATTCAACCCTCTATCCCAAATATAAGGAGCCATAATCCACGTTTAAGGTGGGCAACTATCCCTGCCTTTACAACTTGTGGACTTCAACTCCCAGAATTCCTGAGCCAGCATGGATTGGAACATATATTCCCCATGGCACAAAAGAGCAGCTTATCCCTAGGAAGAATCTATATTATTCATTATTTTCAGCAGTGGATTGAACCACACCAATAAACAGGGATGTCTGATTATGCCCTGGCTGCTGTTTCCTAAACTAGGGGGGGAGGAAATATGAAGTCGATTTTTTTTTCATATCAGACATCTTTAAAAAGGAGATTCTTGTGAATTCTTTAGGCGTCATCCTTTTTTTGCAAAATTACCTTCATAGAGATACAAAGCGTGCGTAGTCCTTGTCTGGCATAATCGTTTAAGTGCCTCTGCGTTCTTTCTTGGACCATCTTCCTCTGTGCCGCTATTTTATCTTTGCCTGAATTTAAATAAAAGACGGGGCAGAGAATACTAAATATATAAGACTTTGGGAAAATAACTCAATCAATTCTCTTGGCTCTGTGGTTAGGTGATCAGAACTCAAAGCCTTGGCAACTGACTCCTATTTATGACGGTCGCGGCCCCTAACCTGTTAATCCCAGGTCCAGCAAATTCATGATGGCGGCGTCTGCTCCTTTCGTGTACACCACCACTTGGTTTAACATGGGATGCTTCACCACCACGGACATACGTTTGCGGACGGAGTCGAAAGGCAACAGGTGCAAAAGCTGGAACGTTAGCATTCCCAAAGACGCAAAGTCGATCTGCACCTGATCGGGACTTCTAGCTTTCAAGGTGCATTGGTAAGCCCTGGCAGCGTGCACCAAGGCCGCTTCGTCGGGACTCTCGGCCTCGTAACAGATCTCTGGAATATTTAACGACTCGTACGACAATCGGTCCGGGCGGTCTTCCGGTAATCTTAAAATGTCTGGCTTTTTGGGGCTAGGGGACCCCGCTGGCATTTCCAGAGTGTCCAATAACTGTGCTGGCGAGGACGGAAACTTCACATGAACAGATAACTTTTCAGGGGTTTTGGCACTCTCTTTTTGTCCTCCTGAAGAATCTGGACTTTGCAAGCTCGTTCTGCGGCTCGACAATCTTTGGAAGATATTTTTAAATTCGCCCAGGTTTAAAGCCGGCATCTTGACCATGGAAGACCACCTCCTCTGTAAAACAAGGAATGATCTATAAATATTCAAAAATGGATTACAGTCTGGGGGGTCTCTCCAGAGGCACGATCCCGTGTCGTAAATCAATATACAGCTCAACACGCAGTATAATCCCAAAATGAAACAATGGAAGGAAACTAATCAAGGAGAGAACCAACCTAGAACTAACGAGAAATTACCTAACATGGAAGACAATCAACCAGTGGAACAGCTTGCCACTGGAAGTTGTGGCTGCTCCATTCCTGGAGGTTTTCAAGAAGACACTGAACGGCTACTTGTCTGGAATGGTATAAGGTCTCCTGCTTGAGCAGGGGGTTGGACTAGAAGACCTCCAAGGTCCTGCTATATGGAAGATCTGGGATTCTCTATCCTCTATACCAGGGGTAGGCAACCTGAGCATGGCTGGAGTCATAAAAGAGCCAAGGTTGCCTACCCCTGCTCTATACTCACCCTAAGTCGTGGTTGGTCAGGTTCTGAGACGACCACCGTGTTGCAAATTGCCAGGGCTATGAAGAATTCAGTGATGTACACTATTTCCGGGATCAGTTTCTGTTTGCCTGGATAGTAGTATGCTCTGGATGAGACCCGGTTCACTTTTTTTAATAGTCGCATATCTGGCACAACGTCCGTCTCCTGTGGGTAATATTAAAAGAACAAAGTCAGGGGGGTTTTTTTCTTCCCCATTTTAGTCGTGTGCCGATTTGTTATTTTTTTAAAAAGTGTTTTCTAACGATTGTCAAGGTCATAATTTAACAGCTAACCAGCTGATGTAATGTACGAGGTAGGATGGAATGATGGGAATGACTCAGCAGGGTCTGTGTCTCTTTAAGAGCCTTTGTATAAACGGCAAGGTTCAGGTGTGCTGTGCTGTCTCTCTTCCCTTCTTTCTGTTGTAACTGCGGTGGCTTGGATCCTGCTGCATTAGCCCGCGTAGGCAGATTGTTCCTAGTGTATGATATTGTAGATAGTGTAAGATAAACCACCACTTAATACAAACCACTGTTTACTGTGTTCACGCCTGGGTTATCCCGGCGCAATAAGACTCTGCACGCTCTGACGCCTATCTCTTCCAAAGTAGGGAAAACTGCATTTTAAGTCACCTTCAGGTAAAATGGCCGAGAACAGGGGTCGTAAATAATTTATTTTGGGGAGGGGGGGTCAATAAAGAAGCGTCTGAACAGAGGAGAACAGGTTGGCAACTCTGCTGGGCTCTCGCGCAGAGACGGGTTGATTTGGGAACCCTTACCAGAGGGCTGCTGAAAGCGAGGTGTCTCCAGCTACCAAGTCCCATGCTGCTGGTCCTGGGAAGAATCCGGGTATTCAGAAATTCGCTGGACCTGTGGCTGAAGAACCTCGCCCTGGCTGCGTGCCTCAGCGAAGAGTGGGAGGAGAAAAAGGCTGCGTCCTCTTCTTCCTCTTCGTAATCTTGATACGTTTCCAGTCTTTTGGCTAGTTGTGGAGAAAAAACAGCTGTGTTACGGGCAGTCCTCGGCTTATGAAACCACAACGGAGCACCCCGAATCTCGGTTGCAAACCAAGACACCTGGTTGCCCCACTTTTCATTCACCTGACCGTGGGGGGTCGCAAGTGTGAAAAATGGTCCCCGGTCACTTTTTTCGGTGCTTGAATGGACACTAAGTGAACCGTTGTAAACTGAGGACTATTTGTGGACCCCTCTTCAAGAGAAATGATTGAGGCTGACCTTAAATTTAATTTTTTTTAAAAAAAATAATCATCAAATTGTCTAGTGGATTAGGCATACCTATAAATCGGGGCACCTCAGAAGCGTTGATACGAATTATCAAAATATTTGCTGTCTAGTTTCCAGGTTCCTTTCGCTAAGTGGACCGCTGTAAACCGAGGACTGGTTGTCTTTTATCAAAAGGAGCCCCTCCGTGGATTTGCCCTCCGTCTTACCATTTTCTTCGTGGCCGTATTCTAATCCCGCAATGCTACATCTCCGAAACACCATTTTATTCTCTGTCAGCGTTCCGGTTTTGTCCGAGAAAATGTATTCGATCTGGCCCAGATCTTCTGCGATATTCAGCGATCCGCACTGAATCTTTCGATCGGAGGCTTCGTCGTATAAATCCAGGTCATTCCGGATCAGAAAGATGTGTCCCAGTTTCACAAATTCAATGGACACGTAGAGAGAGATTGGGATCAAGACCTGAGAGGCGATTTATAATTATAAATTGGCAACAGCCACCTCTTAACAAAGAAAACTTACATAAGGTGTCCTATATAGATGGCACTTACCACCTGCTAGGTTAGCCAAAGGGTTTAAAAATGTTAAACATTTAACAAAAACGTTTTAAAATAGATCTAGCAAATGTTGGAAACGTCACCCCAAATCTGGCACGTATTGTGGTGGGTGGACCTGTGTTAAAGCAAAAAAAAATTTGGACAAAAATACACATCTGGTTAGGAAAGATGTTAAGATTTTTTTTTTTTAGTTTTAAAAGGGTTTTATTAATTTTTTTCTATACAATTCAGTAGTACTTATTCAACCAACGTGTTGTCTGAGTTGATCATTCACTAAGACAAATTTAATTCCTAACCCTTTATTCTTTTCTCCAGTGATTCACTTAACAACAGTGGCGAGAAAGGTCGTAAAACGGGACAAACTTCACCTAACAAATGTTTTCCTTGGCCACAGAAATTTTGAGCTGAATTCTAGTGGTAAGTCCAGGACTGCCTGTACAAGAAAAACATTGCTTTGACCCAGTCCTTTCAGGATCACAGGGACATAAATCAAAAAAGTTGGAGGGAACAAGCTGTGAAATTACCTGCAATAAAATGATCATCGTCCAGAACATTAAAAAACCTCCCAATTCTGCACGGAGTTCTTTTCCGCTTGCGTAGAGAGGGGGTCTCTCGTGGGCACTTAGCCAATGCCGGTGGCCTTTAAGGAAAGGAAAGGAAAGGAAAGATTTGGGGCAATTAAACATCAAACGATCAACATGATTTACTGTTCTTTAAAACAATGGCAGAAGAGCCTATATCAAAAGTATACGTTGCATAATAAAAGTTTTCGGTCTTAAGCTAAATTACTTGATATTAAAAGAGCTATCATGTTGTTCTTGGTATATTGCTCTTTCTCTCTCTCTCTCTCTCTCTCTCTCCAATCAGGCTTAGCAAATTTGAAAGACTGAAAGTAAAATAAGAAACAAACAAACAAAAAATTCAAATAAACAAATTTTAAAAAGCTTTTGACTTTCCCCCTTTTATACATCAGTTAGCCTCGCCTTTAACTTACCGATCGCCCCGATAAAACACATCACTATCAGAAGCAACACACACCAGAGGATGTCTTTGTTCATTCTCTTCTCTAGTTTACTTCGCTTGTAGCGAGCTCCTGTTGTGTTTAACATGGCTTTTGTTTCGTGACCTTGCAACACAAACAAAACACACACACACACACACATTGGATGTTTCAATGCAAAGAAAATCCTTAACTCATGCTTATGCAGTGCTTACACGATCTGTTCTGAATCACGTGAACTTCGATCAATCAATAAGAATAGAGCTGGAAGGGGCCTTGGAGGTCTTCTAGTCCAACCCCCCCCCCCGCTCAAGCAGGAGACCCTATACCGTTCTGAATATCAGAGTTAGAAGGGACCGTGGAGGTCTTCTAGTCCAGCCCCCCCCCCCAAGCAGGAGAACCTATACCATCTCAGACAAGTGACTGTCCAGTCTCTTCTTAAAAACCTCCAGTGATGGAGCACCCACAACTTCTGGTGGCAAGCTGTTCCACTGGTTAATTGTCCTCACTGTCAGGAAATTCCTCCTTAATTCCAGGCTGCTTCTCTCCGCTGCCTCCAGAAGCAGTGAATGCTCCAACACTGGAAGTTTTTAAGAAGAGACTGGACAGCCATTTGTCTGAAATGGTATAGGGTTTCCTGCCTGAGCAGGGGGTTGGACTAGATGACCTCCAAGGTCCCTTCCAACTTTATTATTATTATTATTATTATTATTATTATTATTATTATTATTATTATTATTACTACTACTACTACTACTACTACTACTACTATTATTATTATTATTATTATTATTATTATTATTATTATTATTATTAACATAGACAATATGTCCATGCAATTTACAGAACTTCGCTTCCTTTCCATTTAACTGCTCAAAGTTCTGGAACCGTGTTTTGTGACTTCCTAATTGACCCAACGAAGGGGCCGATACCTCTTTCGCTCCCGCACAACCCAGGCATGGCACCCACCTGCGTACACCACAATCCCGACAACAGCTTCGGTGTTTCTGACAATACATCCACGCATCAACAGGTTGTCCTTATTTAGGCCCACTCGCTCCTGATCCACATTCTCACTGTAACGTACGGAAATCTAAGATTAATTCTCACGGTTGTGAAATGAATCTGGCTTCTTCCCCCTTGACTTCGCTTGTCAGAAGATCGCAAAAGGGGATCGTGTGACCCCCAGGAGACGCCACGACCGTCGTAAGTACGAATCCCCCTTCTCGGTTTTAATACGATGTGCTATTTCGGTGCAATATATTTAGATTTTTAATACGCTATTATTTAGGCCTCTTAGAAAATTAAATATGGTTAAGAGGAAAACGGGAAATTCTAGCAATATTAATTATAGAGTTATGGATGTGAGCTGGGGACACCGCGACCGTCGTAAGTAGGAGTCAGTTACCAAGCTTCGGGATTTTGGATCACGTGACCCTGGGATGCTGCAAAGGTCCCAAATATGAAAAACGGTCCTAACTCGTGTTTATCGGTGCCTTCATAACTTTGGTCACTAAGTGAACTGTTGTAAATTGAGGACTATTATGGTCCTGCTTAGGAAAGGAGCACCCCACGTTTTGTTTTGTTTCTCCTCAAACGGAAGAAGGATGTTTCAGAGCAACTTCAAAAATACTTACATGAAGCCCCGGAAGGAGTTAAGGTCATTGTTCGGACTCTCACATTCTATTCTGCATATAATTTCTTCTGGATTAATTTCATAGGCCTGCAAAAGAGGAAGATCCCCCCACAAAAAAATAAAATCCAGGTGCAGAATGTTATAATTTCTAGAAATAATGAGATTTCTATCTAGCCGACACGAGGACATGGGTGCGTTTGCTTTTGCTAAAATGTCCATCCTTGGGGGCTGGACCCAAATATTTAGGTAATGGTTAGCTGTGGGGGGAAATATATGCAATAAAAGGGAAGGACGGGAAACGGTCCCAAGGCACTTTTTCCAGTACCATCGTAACTTGGGTCACTAAGTGAACGGTTGTAAGTTGAGGATTACTCATGTTTTCTCAATACCTGCTCAGCAAAGCCTTTTACCACCTGCCTCTGCTTCAGGTTGGTCTCTCCGTCCAGGCTTGAGGTCTCAAGGTGGCAGATTCCATCCCCGTCACTGGAATAGATCAGGATCATGTCCGCTGGAATCTCCTCGTTACACGACAGTCGGATAAAGTCACCCACGGCAACGTCGCTCCAAAACCTATTCACGTAGTCCCTCGCTTTTCTGGAAAAAGAAGGGAAAAGGGGGGGAGCTCAAAAAAGCTCCGTCAAGTCAACGGAAAACAAGAGCGTGCCGTGGTTTGATACAGGCCAGTCCTCTACTTACAACGGTTTAGTGGCCGTTCGAAGTTACAACATGACGCAGGAGCATTTTTCACACTTACGGCGGTCGCAGCATCCCTGTGGCCGTTAAAACCGAGGCCTCACTATGTTGCACAGGCCGCGTTACATACCTACAATACGCCCTGGTGACGAAATTGTTTATCTTCTTGTCGAGTTTGTACTTTGTGTAGTCCTCCAGGCCGTCTTTCACTGCAATAATGGTGAGAACCACACACAGGGGGATCATGGTGATTTCCTTCCTAAAGGCCTCCACCGCTGGAACCCAGTTAAGCAACACTATAAATAGGAAGTACAGATTGGCAACTCTGAAATAGAACAAAATACACACACAGGTAAACATACGAGACGCAGTGTGTCTAATCAGAACATTATGTATTCACAAACTGTAAGTATTTATCATATGCATTCTCAAATATCCGCATTTTTGTCTCTTTTTTGACTTAAATATTCCGTTTAAATAGTTCAGCTTTGGTTACCGCAGTGTAAAAAACATGTTGAGACTCTAGAATAGAAACAGAATAGAAATAGAAAGAACAGAACAGAATATAGAATATAGAATTAGAATATGGAATGGAATAGAACAGAACAGAAAATAATGGAATGGAATGGAATAGAGATTAGATTAGAATAGAATAGAATTACAGAATAGAAATTAGAATAGAATAGAATAGAATAGAATAGAATAGAATAGAATAGAATAGAATAGGATTACAGAATAGAATAGAATAGAATTCTTTATTGGCCAAGTGTGATTGGACACACAAGGAATTTGTCTCCAGTGCATAAGCTCTCAGTGTACACACAAGCCACAAGTGATAAATAATGATCATAATCATAAAATACAATCTTCATAAATGATATAACACTCAGTCTGACAGTCATAAGATACTAAATAAAAGCAACCAACACAAATCATAAGAAACCAACAACACAGTTATAGTCATGAGATGCTAAAGGAATAGATAATAGGAAAAATGAGAAGGATAATAGTAAAACAGCTCTGCCAGGGCATAAGAGAGTGCCGTGGGAATTAGTTGTTTGGCAGAATGATGGCATGAGGGGGAAAACTCTCTTTGTGTCTAGTTGAATTATGAATTCTGGTCATATAACTCAAATAAAACAAGTAAACAAATGAATCACCTATGGAACTGTTCAAAGAGATTCCTCGGTATAAAGGACCAAAACCGGTATTTTGTCGTCCGTATTTTGTTTTTCACGTAAAGGTTGGTGACTTTTTTATGCTCTTCTTTAAAATGGGTCGACCAAGGAATAACTACTCTGTGTTTCTTCGATTTTTCAGGCATCAGTAAAGTGTCACAACTCGGAGCGTTGGGCTTAACTTTGTTCTGCCTGCCGAAGGGCGGTATCAGCCACCGGCGACAATATCGCACTCCCCACAGCCTCTCTCCCATCTTCTGAGAAAAAGCACCCGATAAACCTGGAAGAAAAAGGAACAGAATATATTTAGTTGAGTGGTCGTTGCAAACCCAAATCCCCACCCCGGTCCTTTTTGCTTTTCAGCTTCTTATTCAATCCTCTTAATTTTAATAGTTTTGTGCAGTGCCCTTTTGATGTGGCTACACAGATACTGTACATTTTTGAATGACTGGACTAGAAGACCTCCTGTATTGAAAGTGTCTCCTGCTTGAGCAGGGGGCTGGACTAGAAGACCTCCGAGGTCCCTTCCAGCTCTCTTATTCTGTATTGAAAGTGTCTCCTGCTTGAGCAGGGGGCTGGACTAGAAGACCTCCGAGGTCCCTTCCAGCTCTCTTATTCTGTATTGAAAGTGTCTCCTGCTTGAGCAGGGGGCTGGACTAGAAGACCTCCGAGGTCCCTTCCAACTCTGTCATTCTGTATTGAAAGTGTCTCCTGCTTGAGCAGGGGGCTGGACTAGAAGACCTCCGAGGTCCCTTCCAACTCTGTCATTCTGTATTGAAAGTGTCTCCTGCTTGAGCAGGGGGCTGGACTAGAAGACCTCCACGGTCACTTCCGGCTCTCTTATTCTGTATTGAAAGTGTCTCCTGCTTGAGCAGGGGGCTGGACTAGAAGACCTCCGAGGTCCCTTCCAGCTCTCTTATTCTGTATTGAAAGTGTCTCCTGCTTGAGCAGGGGGCTGGACTAGAAGACCTCCGAGGTCCCTTCCGGCTCTCTTATTCTGTATTGAAAGTGTCTCCTGCTTGAGCAGGGGGCTGGACTAGAAGACCTCCAAGGTCCCTTCCAACTCTCGTCATTCTGTTACGTTAACCAGAGTAGGGTTTTTGCCCACATCTGACCCCATAGAAAAGACATCACTAATGGTAGCTGAAGAAAGCAGGCAATTTAAAAAAAACAAAAACCATACAGGAACCTACGTGTTTGGACTCTACGTCCAATCCGAGTTTTCCAAGAAGGAAACGGAGCAGTTCCCTCAAGCCATTGTGGCTTAAAATCTTGGCCGGTGGCACCTAAGCCAGCATACCCGGGTGCCAAGCTTGGAGAAGCTCTGGAACCAGCAACTGAAGTCCATTGTTACGAACGTTCTAGAAGAGTCAAGGCAAAGAATTGTTGCAGCCCCAAGACGGCTCTCCCGGCTTCCGTGGGTTGAAACGTGTCCTCCCACTTGCAAACACAGGCACGGCCACAACGGAGCCGAAAGCTCCTGTCGCTAAGCGAGACATTTGTTAAGTGAGACAATTGTTGAGTTTTGCTCCATTTTACGACTTTTCTTAGCAGTTGCTAAGTGAATCACTGCAGTTGTTAAGAGAGTCTGGCTCCCCCCTTGATTTGGCAGGTCAGAAGGCGGCAATATTATTATTATTATTATTATTATTATTATTATTATTATTATTATTATTATTATTATTATTATTATTATTATTATTATTATTATTATTATTATTAACTGGCAGGGATACACTAAGAGAGGCGTAATACACGCTTTGGGGTTATAAAACTACAATTCCCAGGATGGAATGCGCCTCACGTGACCGGCACCAAGGCTGCGCCTGCGCAGAACAGGCCACGGCTGGCCGCAGGCAACCACGCGTGCGCGCAACGCCCTTTAAAAAAAAAAAAAAAAAAAAGCGATCCAGGCAGACCCGCCGGGACTCTTGCGCGTGCGCAGGAGAAGATGAAGCTTTTGGAGAAATTGCCGGAGGCCGAGGCGGCGAAGGTAAGCACGGAAAGAAGGGACGAGCTTTATTATGAGCCGGACGGTTTCTGCACCACCGGAGCCCTTTCTTTCCTTTCGTTTCCCCTCGGTTCGGGCACCGAACGCTCGACGCTAGCTGCGCATGCGCAGAACGGTTCGCAGGAATCTCCGTGTTATCTGTGTGCGCATGCGCGTGTTCGTGGGGTTTGTTTTGTTTTTGGTTTTTTTGCACATGCGTAGTAGGGCGTTTTACTTCGTCTCTTCCTGTAGCATCCTTGCTGTGTTGAATAGCAGAGTTGGAAAGGGGCCTCGGAGGTCCTCTAGTCCAACCCCCTGCTCAAGCAGGAGACACTTTCACACAGAATAACAATAGCAGAGTTGGAAAGGGACCTTGGAGGTCCTCTAGTCCAGCCCCCTACTCAAGCAGGAGACACTTTCACACAGAATAACAATAGCAGAGTTGGAAAGGGGCCTCGGAGGTCCTCTAGTCCAGCCCCCTGCTCAAGCAGGAGACACTTTCACACAGAATAACAATAGCAGAGTTGGAAAGGGACCTTGGAGGTCCTCTAGTCCAGCCCCCTACTCAAGCAGGAGACACTTCCATACAGCATAACAATAGAGTTGGAAAGGGACCTTGGAGGTCCTCTAGTCCAGCCCCCTGCTCAAGCAGGAGACACTTTCACACAGAATAACAATAGCAGAGTTGGAAAGGGACCTCGGAGGTCCTCTAGTCCAGCCCCCTGCTCAAGCAGGAGACACTTTCACACAGAATAACAATAGCAGAGTTGGAAAGGGACCTTGGAGGTCCTCTAGTCCAGCCCCCTGCTCAAGCAGGATTCACTTTCATACAGAATGACAGAGCTGGAAGGGACCTTGGAGGTCTTCTAGTCCAGCCCCTTACCTGTTGCATTTGCATCTCCCGTTTCCTTTTGGAGAGATGCAACTGCGACCGTCATAAATACGAATCAATTGCCAAGTGCCTGAATTTTGAGCATGGGTGAAAAACAGTCATAAGTCCCTTTTTTCAGTGACGTCATAACTTTGGACAGTCACTAAACGAACTGCTGTAAGCCGGGGAATACCTATACTTCCGCCTAGTCGTGGCACTTAAGAAATCATGCCGTGAAAGTCCTTGTTTATGCCAATTTTTTCTCGCAGTTCCTTCACAAGGTCGTCGATGGGCTGTGTGGCTACGCTTTCCCTCGGCACCAGGACTATAACACTATTTGGGACTTAAGAGAATGGATGGAGGCTCTAGAACAAACGGCCTCGTACTTCAGGAAAACCGTTGGAAAAGACCTTTCTGATGAAGAGGTATGTATAGAAAAGAGAGACTTAATTCTGCGGGTAAAGTCAAAATTATTTCACAGGAAAAAAAAAACCGTATTAAGAACATTACAAGCCAAGCTTTATTTGTGGGGAACCTGGTTGTGGGTTTTTCTATTCAGATTTACAGGTACAATTTGCTTACGGACCCACCGGTGCATGTTTCAAAGTGACTTTCCCCCCCCTCCATTTTGTTAGTAGCTACTAGAGGATTAGCTGTATTTGCAACAAGTTGGGTGCGGGCGCCTTCAGGCAGCAGGAGATGTCGCAGACAAAAAATAACACACCTGGAGTTTCACACCTGCCTTAGGATAGTTTAGTTTTTATTGGATAAGAACTGTACTGGCATAATCGTTGCTCTTGTACCGCTAATTATTTCTTTTCTTTGTAGGCTGCTCGGCCATTGGCTGAGTTAAATCCCGACACTCAAAAAGCAATGCTGGCTTGTTTGAAAGGCAGGAAACCCGATATCAGGCAAGCCCTGATTGGAAAAACAAATGCTATTTGTTCCTCCCAGCTCTTGAATTTTGACTGGCAACTCAAGGTTAGATTAACCTTCTCACTTCTTGTCTGCATAATATTCTAGGAAGGAGATCCGTGAAGGACTCTGAAGCAAAAGCAGGGCAAAAGTAAAAGAAAGATCCTTTATTTATTTCTTTTCATGGATTCTGATTTTTAAAAAAGCAACAACCAGGTCTTAGTTGTGTTGTGTTTGCTTTCCTCTACAGCTTGCGCTTTCTAGCGATAAGTTGTCCATGCTCCAGATGCCGCTTTTAAACCTGGATCTGGATTTGTCTAGAGATGGTGACCTCAAATATATCTCTGTTGAAATGAATAAAGAGGAATTACAGGCTCTCATAAATGCCTTGGAAGCAGCAAACAAGGTGGGTCTGTCTGCTTAACTCACTTAACAAATGTTTCACTTAGCAACAATAAATGTTGGGCTCTACGGTGACTGTGTTGATAGTGGGAAACACCCAACTTAGCAGCAGACACCGAATGCTTATTTTGCCCAAAATCTGAGGGATAATTCTATGTTTAATTGAAATTACTTTTCTGGTCCTTTGTATCTCCCATTTTTACTCTTATATTTATCTTTGGGGAAAGTCATTCTGTTTCATAAAGCTTACTCTTTTTCTTATGGAAGAAATTTGGTAGCCGGTCCATAGATGTTGGAAACTGTTGGGATTTTCATATAAATGGAGACTTAATTATCCAGCCCAACAGTGTCTAAAAAGGTTAAATCACGGCAACTGGAGCAAAGTTTATTTATAGATACCTACGTTGGGGTTTTCACGGTCGGGGATTGACTGAGGAGATATGGGGGCAATCAGGTCTACACAATAAAGTTTAAAATATTATAATATAGTTGGACAATGTTATTTAATGGTTTCTATCTTTTTCATTCTTTGAAGGTTGTTTTGCAACTGAAATGAGCCCAATCTCGGAATTTCCCGGTGATGTTTATTCTAAAATGCAAAAGGATTTTTTTTCCCCCCCTGAACTGCAAAATTCAACACATAAACGAAGACGGAGAATTTTAATGGCAAGTTTAACAAAGACTCAAACTGCTAATGGGCAGTAGATCAAAATCAGTTAAGTACATTTAGGCTAAATGCCCAAAATGTGTCATAGAAGAAAGCTTGGACTGTTGCAGTATATCTGAAAAGTTTTGACGGTGCTGAAAATTCACTCGAATTCATAGGAACATCAGCAAACATTGTGTCAAATTATTCGGCGCAAAAGAAAAAGAATTTTTTTTCCCCAATTTGCTTTGGATTTGTTAAAACAATTACGTACGTTGACTACCATCTGACTGTCAGATTTGAAATGAAATAATTCATTTCTAACCTGCCTAAGAACCATGTTTTCTAGTAGAAATGTTTTCTATCTACAAATAAAAGGGAGCATCTCCACTTAAGAACATCAGTTTAAAAGCGACATTAGGAACACTCCCATTCATGTCAAGTGGGCTTACAACATTAGAGTAAATACTTGTAGGTGGGGAAAAAATCAATAAATGTTTTTAAAACTGAGTGTATGTGGAATGGATGAAACGTAGGCTGTCAAGTATGTTGCAGAATTAATACAGTGTTGAATCTTGTGGGTCTAGGACAATTTGTCGTAGGACGAGAGTTACAGTAATACCAAAAAAACAGTGGAATAGAATGATTAAAGAAAGAAGGCCAAAGGAGGGGCAAAATGAAAGGTGAAAGACAAAAAAAAAATTAAATTATTTTAAATAATTAAATTGAATTGTTGAATTCTCCCATGGCTAGTTGCCCTGCAGTGAGTTTAAAAAATAGAATAGAATAGAATAGAAGAATAGAATAGAATAGAATAGAATAGAATAGAAGAGTTGGAAGGGACCTCAGAGGTCTTCTAGTCCAGCCCCCTGCTCGAGCAGGAGATCCTAGACCATTTCAGACAAATGGTTCTTCAGTCTCTTTTGAGAAGCCTACAGTGATGGAGCATCCACACAACTTACTAAAGATTAGTTACAATCGTGTTACTAATTTGACAAGTGCTATTTTGACAAGTTCTGTTATTCTGATATGATGGCAGTCTCCCCATATTTGAGGGGCTGCCCCAGAGAAGAGGGGGGGGGGTCAACCAAAGCACCTGAAGGCAGGACAAGAAACAATGGTTGGAAACTCATCAAGGAGAGAACAAGCCTACATCGAACTAAGGAGAAATTTGTCTGAAATGATATAATTTTTCCTGCCTGAGCAAGGCGTGGGTTAGACTAGAAGACCTCCAAGGTCCCTTCCAACGCTTGTTCTGTTAATTGGAAGTCCTGTGAGGTCTACACCAAGTTGCATTTAAGAGGGCTTGAATGTCTGTCTGGGAAAGTTCATCTTCCTTCATGAGTTCTTGTGAACCAGAAAATCAGCTTGATTTTAAGAGCTGCGTTTGGATGAGGAGAACCTCGGTTTGGGGTTCATTAACCAGCATTTAACCAGTTTTTCCTAAATCTGGGCCACTGAATTCTCTGCATTTCAGGAAGATTAATTCTCGGTTTAATTTGGCCCTCACAAGCCTCTGATAAACTCGCTGACGTCGCGCACAATCCTGTTGGCTGAGGTAAACGACAGGAGGCGATAGTCAAAGAACATGAGAACGGCATGCACGCCGTTCTCGACGTGGCTCCAGGTGACCGGCACACGGTTGTCCGTCAGCCGCTTCACGTACAGCAGCCCGTCATCGCGAAGGACATCAAACTCGCAGGTCAAAAGGAAGGTCTGAGGGAGCTTGGAGATCACCCCGTCGTCCGCAAACAAGGGCGAGCCAGCCACGGTGAGCATCACTTTCATTTCTTCGTAGAGCTGAGGGCTGAAATTAGCCCCGGAAGGCTCTTGCGGCGTGTAGCCTCTGACCTTGAACTCCTCAGGGATAAGGCTGCCGTCGACCCACTTCTGGTACTTCAGCCGGGTGGCCTCCGGGACATGGCTGTTCTTCAGGAGACCGTTCACGAAGGAAGTTGGCTTGTTGAAGTATCGGCAGCAGACGAAGGCCACCAGCTTGCGCCACAAGAAGGGACTTCTGCAGTTCTGCTGGTAGGACGGCAAGGTCAGATCCAGAGCCTGCAGCACTGGGTAGATCAAGGCTTGGGCGTGGACCTTGGGAAGATCACTCCGGTCCACCAGTAACTGGCAAACTTGGGCGGCTAATAGCCCCCCAAAGCTGTCTCCAGAAATGATAACACGGCAGCTGTCCACCCCGTAATCTTCGGCATGTTTCAGGAGGAAGATGGTGGCCTTTAGACATTCAGCATTCTGGTTTGGGTAAGGGTTTTCCGGCCCAACTCCATACCTGAAAGAAGTGGGAAATGGCTTATTATGGCTTCCTGATCCAGGGTGGTACGTTGACGGGTTCGGTCCTGGCCTCCTTTTGTAATACGGTCTTTTAAAAAATTAATCAGAAAGCTGGAAGGGACCTTGGAGGTCTTCTAGCCCAACCCCCTGCTGAAGCAGGAAACCCTAGACCAGGGGTAGACAACCTTGGCTCTTTTATGACTCGTGGACTTCAACTCCCAGAATTCCTGAGCCAGCATGGCTGGCTCAGGAATTGTGGGAGTTGAAGTCCACGAGTCATAAAAGAGCGAAGGTTGCCTACCCCTGGCCCTAGACCATTTCAGACAAGTGGCTGTCCAGTCTCTTCTTAAAAACCTCCAGTGATGAAGCACCCACAACGTCTGGTGGCAAACCGTTCCACTGGTTAATTGTCCTCACTGTCAGGAAGTTCCTCCTTAATTCCATATATAATTTATTATTGGCCCCCAGTGAGGTGACCTTGGCGAAATGCCCATAGACTCCCCTGCCTATTAAAGAGGCAAGGAGGTAACACTCACCCAACTGCGATGACCGTTGTATCCCCCTCTTTGGCAATGTGACGCAGGAACCTTTCGTAGGTATCTGAAACAAGCAACGATGAGTTACAACAGATGAGGGTTCATTCCTGGAAACCGCTTTTCCTGGTTTAAACAAGGTTTGCCATCGGGCCATGGATGGCTGGTGCCAGGCCTCTGCTAAAGTCTGTCCTGTTTGCTTTTGGAATCATGTCAAAAATGCTGTGGCAATGTTGAAAGTGGATGAAGCTGTGGGTGCAGCTAGAATGTCTAAAATACAGATGTGGCTCAGTTAAGATATGTAGAGCAAATGGCTCCCACATTTAGCAAGAGAATTTAATCCTCTCTGTTAATCTCTCTCAGCATCTATGGACATCTGCCTGTCCACCCTTCTCTTGCTTCAGCTTCTTGCACAAAGCTAATTGGACTAGAATAATTCTTGACACGAACATTATAGGCCTAGTCAACTCTTCAGTAAATCACTTCGACGAGGGAATAGAAAGGAGAACTCATCAGATTTGCAGATGACACTAAACTGGTAGGAACAGACAACATCCCAGAAGATAGAAGATCTTGACAGGGTTGAACAATAGGCCTTATCCAACAAGATGGAATTTAAGGTGGAGAAAAGCATGGCTTGACAACTAGGCAAAAAACAAAACAAAAGCAGAACTACAAAGTAGGTCAAACCTGGCTCAAAAACAGTCACATGAGAGGGACCTTGGAATCCCAGTGGAGGATCCCTTAAACATGAGCCAGCCGTGTGCGGCAGCAGCCAAAAAAGCCAACACAATCCTTGGTTGGGTAAACAGGCATAGAATCAAAATCATGTGAAGTCTTAGTACCGCTTTATAAAGCCTTAGTAAGGCCACATCTGGAATACTTGCATCCAGTTTTGGTCCCCACGTGACAAAAAAGATGTTGGGACTTTGGAAAAAGTGCAGAGAAGAGGAACTAAGACGAATAAAGACCTGGAATATGAAGAACGGCTGCAGGAATGGGGGATAGCCAGTCTAGAGAAAAGGAGGACTAGGGTAGTAGATAGAAGTATTTCAGTATTTGAGGGGCTGCCTCAAAGAAGAGGGAGTCAACTTATTCTCCAAAGCACCTGAAGGCAGGACAGGAAAATCAAGGTGTGAAGACAATCTGCAATTAAGGTCTTGAGGACAATCTGCAATTAAGGTGTGAGGACAATTAACCGGTGGAACAACCTGCCTCCAGAAATTGTGGGTGCTCCAACACTGGAGGTTTTTAAGAAGAGACTGGGCAGCTATTTGTCTGGAATGGTATAGAAGGTCTCCTGCTTGAGCAGGGGGTTGGACTAGAAGACCTCCAAGGTCCCTTCCAGCTCTATTCTAATTCATTGAGAGCTGCCTGTGTGTGTGTGTGGTTGTGTGTGAGAGAGAGAAAGAGGGAGACTTTGAAGTGGAATGCCAAACAAATTCACGAACGTGTTTTAGTAACCAACCATCCGGAAGTGTTTTGCTGTCATCCGGGATGCTTTTCAGACTTCCAGCTTATCGCCCTGAATATTCCCCAGCTATCTCGGTTTAGCAATCCGTGGTTAGCTTGGACTACGTCTCTCTCCCCTTACCGAAGCTTCCGAAAATGCCACAGCCTCCATGGAAGTAAAGCATCGCTTTTCGTTTCGTAGCTGGCACTGTTTTGGATGAGTAGATCCTCACCGGCACCCCGTCAAATTTCTGGTCCCGAATGACGACGGCCGGATCCCTGCACGCTGGGATTCCATTAGCGAATATCCGTAAGATTTCAGGGACACTGCTCAAACCCAGTTCCTCCAACACAATTCCCTGTTGCCAAAGAACAAAAGAGGAGGAGTTAATTTGGATAGATTATCTTAATCGGCTTACAACGGTTCCTCTAGTAGTGACTGTTTTAAGGAGTCAAATCGGAAAAAATAAAAGGGTTTTGTGACTCCAACTAAAAAAAAAATTGGAAGTTCACAAAGGAACATCATAAGAACTCTGTGAAATAATCCAGAATAAACTCTAAATTGTTAGAAACCCAGTTCCAAGAATATTAGATATTCAGCTCCAAGGATATATCATTGGTTCTCAACTGACTCGTATTTATGACGGTTGCGGTGTCCTGGGGCCATGTGATCCCTTTGTGTGACCTTCTGATAAGCGAAGTCAATAGGGAAGCTGGATCAAATTGGGGAGTTGAGTGGGAGTGATAGGACGTGACATCTTATCCAGCTGGAGAACTTCGAGTGGGGGCACTTAAACTTTAACTTAACTTTTACTCAAACTTTAAACTTAACTTTTACTTAAACTTTAAACTTAACTTTTACTCAAACTTTAAACTTAACTTTTACTCAAACTTTAAACTTAACTTTTACTCAAACTTTAAACTTAACTTTTACTCAAACCTTAAACTTAACTTTTACTCAGACTTTAAACTTAACTTTTACTCAAACTTTAAACTTAACTTTTACTCAAACTTTAAACTTAACTTTTACTCAAACCTTAAACTTAACTTTTACTCAGACTTTAAACTTAACTTTTACTTAAACTTTAAACTTAACTTTTACTCTAAACTTAACTTTTACTTAAACTTTAAACTTAACTTTTACTTAAACTTTAAACTTAACTTTTACTCAAACTTTAAACTTAACTTTTACTCAAACCTTAAACTTAACTTTTACTCAAACTTTAAACTTAACTTTTACTCAAACCTTAAACTTAACTTTTACTCTAAACTTAACTTTTACTTAAACTTTAAACTTAACTTTGACTCAAACCTTAAACTTAAACATAGTGAGGGATAATTCTCCCAAGTTAAGATTTTTCTTTTTCAAATCCTTTTTAAACAAAAAAGACTTTCACCCCATTTTTTCCCCCATTCCCATTTATGAAAAAAATCTTTGGATTTGGCTACCTGGTCTGAACCAAACCCCCATCCCCAGGCCTCTGCCCTGAGCAGATCGGATGGGTCCAACTCTGCCCAGTTGGACAGGCCCAGTTACCACCCAGCTGTGAGATCCAGGAAAAAGAAAACGAAGGAAGCCCTTCCTATTTCAGCCCTTCCAATCTGGACAGGCAGGTGACCCGGTCAGTTTCACTGCTTTCTTGCTCAAGAAAGCCAAGAAACGCTTGGATGGCGGCGACGCCGATGAACTCCGGCTAATTCTAACCCGGGAAGAAAAGAATAAAGCCGTGCTATTCTTCTCCTCTACGTCCGTGAGGGAAAAGAAGGAACGAAAGACAGGCCTTACTAAAACGATGCCCGAGATGAAGACCGTCTGGCAGAAACGGAGCTTCCATTGTTGTTCAATCGCAGGAGGAAGCGACGTTTGGGCATACTGGATGATGACCGAGAGCAGGAAGATGGCTGGGTAGATAGTGGTCCCAACAAGAAGGCAGACCAGGAGCTTCCAGAGGGACCTCATGGCGCCTGGTATGGGGCAGAAAGATGGTCTTCTCCTCTCCTCCTTCTCCGAACTGTCCACAGAGGCTGTGAAGAGTCCAGTGGCTGATCCAGGGAAAAATAAATGGGATTAATAAGGGGAGGCCGGCCTTCTCTTCCCCCACCCATTATGGAGACACCTACAAGGATGACAAGGCAGGGACACAAGGCAACATTGGATCCTCGCCTTCTAAAACAGGTTTATGTCCGGTTGGGAAATGTAGGTCTCTAAGTAGACCTCTTAGTGTGTGGACTCAACAGGTTTACTCTGTGGGCCAACCTCTTCTCGGTTCTCCTTCCATCGGCTAGACGCCAAAAGATTACCCGGTCTACCGCATTATTAAGTCTACTATATTATTAAGGGTTTAATCACCAACGTGGTGCAGCATTTTCAGCTCCCTTTTTATTTCCTGATATTGCAATGGTGCCAACTTTGGAAAGCGTCGCCCGATTGCGGTTCCTAGAGGGAGCTGTCCTGTGGCCGTGAGCCACGACCATCCTACCCCTACCTCAGGGATGTGTAGAGCCCCCAGTTCAGGGGTAGGTGTGTGTGTGTGTGTGGTGGCGGCGCAGTGATTAGAATGCAGCATTGCCAGCAGTTCGATCCTGACCGGGTCGAGGTTGACTCAGCATTCCGTCCTTCCAAGGTCGGTAAAACGAGGAACCAGATGGTTGGGGACAATATGTTGACTCTAAACCGCTTAGCGAGGGCTGTGAAGCACCGTGAAGCGGTCTATAAGTCTACGGGCTGTTGTTATAATTCTCCATTCTATTCCGATCAGAACTTGCTTAGGAAGGGGCAGCATGATGGCATGGCTGTAATGCCAACATCTCATTTCAGACCGTTGCAAAGGACCTGGGTCTCAACTGGATTCCCTATTTGTGTTCTTTGCCTTTTAGCCAGGCTCCGTGTTCTTAATACGGGCTAGCCATAAAACAGTGTTTTTAATGCATCTGTTCTGTCCCAGCCTACGTGAGTCCTTGTGAAGCTCACAAGGAGAAGCCCCTCTTCCAAACAAGCTGGAATTGCAGGAAAAAACCAATCCCCTTTTATTATTCACAGACCTGAGTCAATGTCCAAGGCAAACAAACACAGTTCATAGAAACCCGATCTTCGACACAAACCCACACCTTCCCTTTTATTATGCAGCCAAAGCGTAGCCTTCTAATGCCTTCTCCTTTGCCTTTGGAGCCGCCCCATTGCATTTCCTCTGTCCTACTCTCTTTTCTTGTCTGCCTTTACTTGCATCCTGGATAGCTCCCAGCTGTGAGTCATCTTCCTCTGACTCCTCCAGTCTCTTCTTAAAACCTTCCAGTGTTGGAGCATTCACCGCTTCTGGAGTCCGGTTGATTCGAACAAAGCCCAAGCGACGGCATCTGGACACATCAACTTTCCACTTCAATCAATCAATCAATCAATCGATCAGAATAGAGCTGGAAGGGACCTTGGAGGTCTTCTAGTCCAACCCCCTGCTCAAGCAGGAGAACCTAGGGCCTAGACCTCTCCAGCCTCTTGAAAACCTCCAGAGAAAACTTTTACAAAATGTTTTATAGGTGGCATTTGGATCCTCAAAAATTGTCTCGTATGTATCCTAACTTACAACCTAAATGTTGGAGATGTGGAAATTTAGATGCAACTTATTTTCATGTGTGGTGGACTTGTAGGATGGTTAAAGCATTTTGGATAAAGATTTGGTGGAATATTCAAAATGTCTTTAAGACATGCTGGGTATTATGGAAAATTTGGATAAAAAAGAAATGGAATTGATGTTGAATTTGATAACTGCTGCGAGGTTATTAATAGCTCAATGTTGGAAAACGGATCGTTTGCCTACTATAGAGGATTGGGCATTTAAAGTTTCAAATTTAGCAGAAATGGCTAAGATTTCAGCCTATGTGAAGGATTATTCACAAGAAAGATANCCCACAACTTCTGGAGGCAAGCCGTTCCATTGATTGATTGATCTGGGATTATACAATAACAGAATTGTGGAGTTGGAAGGGACCTTGGGGGTCTTCTAGTCCAACCCCCTGCTCAAGCAGGAGACCCTAGACCACTTCAATCGATCAATCAGAATAGAGGTGGAAGGGACCTTGGTCTTCTAGTTATAATAATAATAATCATAATAATAATAATGATGATGATGATGATGATAATAACAACAACAACAACAACAACAACAATAATAATAATAATAATAATAAAGTTGGAAGGGACCTTGGAGGTCATCGAGTCCAACCCCCTGCCCAGGCAGGAACCCTACACCATTTCAGACAAGTGTCTGTCCAGTCTCTTCTTAAAAACCTGGGTTCTAAAGATCTTGAGCCTTGTCATCTAAAGGCTTTCAAGAAGAGATTGGACGTCCCTTCCCATTCATCCAAGAGAGGCACGGTCTTCGTAGGACTGTGTCGGAAAACTCACTTCTAAAGAAAAGCCAAAGTGGGTTTATTTTTATTGAGCAACCCCCCAAAAATACGCCTGGCTCCCCAAAAGGACAGCTAAGACCTCCAGTATTTTGCTGGCCTAGACCCCATAGAGACTTCATCCAATCTTCAGGAAGATCTCAAGCTGGACGGATTATGTAGAGGGAAGGGTGGCCTTTTCTCCAGAGAGGAGAGATCAGAATGTGTAGGTGTTAAGTTTTGCCACACCTATGCAACCCATTTTACAACATGCCCGAGGGATGAAATTACCAAATCCAGGAGATTGCAAGAGAAAGCAGAGAAAGACTGCGACAGATTTGCAAGTTGGCCAACAGGGGACTTCGCGAACCATAACATCATAGAAGGCCGATGGAAATAAAAGTAAAGACTTTTAGAACCGTTCTAGGAACTGAAGGACCCTTTGGAGACTCCTCCTCGTCCCGGGGAACTCCATTGGCCCAAGGCCTATCAGTAAGGAGATCCCGTGGAATCCATCCCCCAGGTGATGCCAAGTGACCGCCACCCCGTTCTCTTCCAGCCGCCTTTTGTAGAGCAGGCCGTCATCTCGGAAAATGTCGTATTCGCAAGTCAGAAGGAAAGTCTCTGGAAACTGCCGGAGGACGGCATCTTCGGCCAGGAGTGGAGAAAACCTGGGTTCCAATGTTCTCTCGAATAATCTGAAGAGGTCTTCTGAAAACAGACTGGGTACAAACGGCACGTAACCCCGGACTTTAAACTCCTGGGGAATGTGGTCCGGGCTAACCCACTTCTGGTACTTGGCCCTGACCTCCTGGGACAAGTGGGCGTTGGCCATAATGCCATCCACGTCGCTGTCACTTCCGTTGAGATAACGCACGGTGAAACTGACGGCGTATCTCTTGAACAACAGGGGCACCGAGTGGTTTTGCTGGTGAGAAGGCAGGTTGAAATCCAGAGTTTGGCTGTAAGGGTAGAGGAGCACGTGGGCCTTGACCCGTGGCAGGTCCTTCCGTGACACCAGCTCTTGAGAAACGGCGGCCACGATGGCACCTCCACTGCTGTCTCCACCCAGCACGATCCGTTCTGGGTCCACCCCGTAGTCCTGCGCGTTCTTCAAAAAGTGCGAGACGGCAGCGTAGCAGCTGAGCTGTTGAGCTGGGTAAGGATGCTCTGGTGCTAAGGGATAGCTAAACCAACATTGAGTTAAAAAGAAATCTCTCAAAGGCATTGGGGTCCCTGTTGTTCCTATTGTTCTTGTTATTTTACATTTAATTTTCAATTCGATTCACAGTCTGGGACTGGTGAAAACTCAACACTTCAAGTCCTATTCTATTCTATTCTAAATTCTATTCTATTCTATTCTATTCTATTTTCTATATTCCACTCCATTCCATATACAGTATTCTATTCTATTCTATTCTATTCTATTCTATATTCCACTCCATTCCACGTATTCTATTCTATTCTATTCTTCATTATTCTATTCTATTCTATTTTTTATTATTTCTATTGTATTCTATTCTATTCTTCATTATTCTATTCTATTCTATTTTTTATTATTTCTATTGTATTCTATTCTATTCTTCATTATTCTATTCTATTCTATTTTTTATTATTTTTATTTTATTCTATTCTATTCTTCATTATTCTATTCTATTCTATTTTTTATTATTTCTATTGTATTCTATTCTATTCATTATTCTATTCTTTATTATTTCTATTCTATTCTATTCTATTCTTCATTATTCTATTCTATTCTATTCTTTATTATTTCTTTTTTTTTCAAATATAAATTTTTTATTGTTTTCATCATAAGAAAAAACACATCACAGATACATCACAATGTAAAAAGCCCTACCCCCCACCCCCCACCCGGACTTCCCAAACCTAATCCCAGGATACTATTCAGCTAAAAGTAAACTATTATTAATATCCCTAACTCCACAAAATATTGTTCTAGATAAGTAAATGAAATATATATATAAAAAAAAGAAAAAAAAGAAAAAAGTTTTTATCTAAAAACCTAAATTATATTCCACCATTCTATACTTATTTTGAATATAAACAATCCATCTTCTCCATATTGATAAAAATTGTTCATTTGAATGATCCTTCAAATAAGCCGAAATTTTTGCCATTTCAGCAAGATGCTGAATAAATATTCTTTATTATTTCTATTCTATTCTATTCTATTCTATTCTTCATTATTCTATTCTATTCTATTCTATTCTATTCTATTCTATTCTATTATTCTATTCTATTTTCTATATTCCACTCCATTCCATATACAGTATTCTATTCTATTCTATTCTATTCTATTTCTATTTCTATTCTATTCTATTCTATATTCCACTCCATTCCATGTATTCTATTCTATTCTATTTTATTCTTTATTATTTTTATTGTATTCTATTCTATTCTTCATTATTCTATTCTATTCTATTCTTTATTATTTCTATTGTATTCTATTCTATTCTTCATTATTCTATTCTTTATTATTTCTATTGTATTCTATTCTATTCTTCATTATTGTATTCTATTCTATTCTATTCTATTCTATTCTATTCTATTCTATTCTATTCTATGAGCTTTTAAGGTAACGTCTGAGTATATAGGCAATATATTATTATTATTGTTGTGCAATATCCAATACAGGCACTCCTCGACTTACCACTACAATTGATCCCAAAATGCCTGTAATTGAGACATTTGTTAAGTGAGTTTTGCCCCACTTTACGACCTTTCTTGCCGCCGTTGTTAAGCGAATCACTGCAGCGGATAAGCTAGTCCCCCGGTTGTTAAGTGAATCGGGCTCCCGTGTTTCCCGTGTGGCAAATTCAGCTGATCTCCCTTACCCGATGCAGACGATCACGGTGGCACTTTCCTGGGCAAAGAACTGGCACAGCCTTTTGTGACTTTCTGGAAAACCACAAAGAGAATAAGAGAGAACAGAGCAGAGCCGGAAGGGACCTTGGAGGTCTTCTAGTCCAGCCCCCCCTGCTCAGGCAAGAATTGATCTTCAGACGAAAAAGTCCCACTTCTCCCAGCCCTAACTTGTAGGTTTTTTTATCTGAACCCACCCACCCATTTCCCTTGGCAAGTATTTCGCCATCCCAGTCAATTTCAGGCAGTCCCTAACTTAACGACCACAAGGGGAGGGGCCCACATTCCTGTCGCTCAGCGAGACGTTTGTTGAGGGAGTTCTAGCCCCGGTTGCTAAGTGAAACACGGCAGCCGTTAAGTTAGTCCCAGGGCTGTTAAGGGAACTTGGCTTTTTCCCCCCTCTGAAGATCGCCATAGGGGATCAGGTGACCCCCTCCCGGGAAACTGCGGCCGTCGTAAGTATGAATCGGCCGCCCAGTGTTTGCATTTTGGTGCTGGAAAGAGGGTTACGGGTGGGAAAACGGCCCTAAGTCCCTTTTTTCGGTGCCGTTGTAACTTTGATCGGGTCACTAAATGAACCGTCGTTAAGTGGAGAACTTACCAAGGCTTCCAAACAACCCTCCTCCTCCGTGAATCCACACAAGCCCTCGTCGGCTCTCAGCCCTTGAGGATTTGGACGCGTAGACCCTGACGGGCACCGTGTCGAAAAACGCCTCCTTGACGATCAGGTCAGAGGGCCCCGTTGGGAGTTTTCTGTCGACCAGGAACCTCAGAACATCCATTTCATGGCAGATGCCAAGTTTGTGCAGAATCACACCCTGCTCGGTGCAAAAGTTGAGAAAGAGACCAAATGCATGGAAAGAGTCAGACTTCTTCTTTGTGTGTGGGGGGGTCACTTTATTTTCCAAAGCACCAGAAAGGCAAAAGACAAGACACAATGGATGGAAACTCACCAAGGAGAGAAGCAGCCTGGAATTAAGGAGAAACTTCCTAACAGGGAGGACAATTAACCAATGGAACAGCTTGCCACCAGAAGTTGTGGGTGCTCCATCACTGGAGGTTTTTAAGGAGAGATTGGACAGCCATTTGTCTGAGATGGTATAGGGTCTCCTGCTTGAGCAGGGGGCTGGACTAGAAGACCTCCAAGGTCCCTTCCAGCTCCTATTCCTGTTCTTGTTCTTGTTCCTGTTCCTGTTCCTGTTTCTATTCTATTCTATTCTATTCTATTCTATTCTATTCTATTCTATTCTATTATTTTCTATTCTATTCTATTCTATTAATTCTAATTTTAATTCTATTCTACTCTGACTTCTAATTCTATTCTATTCTATTCTATTCTATTCTACTGTTCTGTTCTATTCTATTCTATTCTATTCTATTCTACTCTGAATTCTAATTCTATTCTATTCTACTCTGAAGTCTAATTCTATTCTATTCTATTCTACTCTGAATTCTAATTCTGTTCTATTCTATTCTATTCTACTGTTCTATTCTATTCTATTCTATTCTATTCTATTCTACTCTGAATTCTAATTCTGTTCTATTCTACTCTGAAGTCTAATTCTATTCTATTCTACTCTGAAGTCTAATTCTATTCTATTCTATTCTACTCTGAATTCTAATTCTGTTCTATTTTACTCTTAATTCTAATTCTAATTCTAATTCTAATTCTATTCTATTCTACTCTGAATTCTAATTCTATTCTTTCTCTATTCTATTCTATTCTATTCTATTCTATTCTATTCTATTCTATTCTATTCCTATATTCTAGCACTTTGAAGGCACATCAAGCAGGGAGCAGAGCACACATGGCTTAAAGTGTGGAGGGGAACATGGCAAGGAGACAACCATATCAGAACGCGAAAGGAAGAAGTCGAACCCAAGCAATTAAAAAAAACAACCCAACAAAACCTGAAACTTCTGCTGACCACATTGCAATTCTCTGCAGGACTGGGCTGGCCAGGAAAAGCCCCTGAAAGCAAAGGTAGAATCCAAGGACGGAGGCTTACCACTCTCAAAAAAATCCTAATGGACAAATGAATGAAGCAGAGTTTTCTCCCTTGGCTGATTCCGGGTGGGATGTGAACCCTGGTGAACTCTTGGTAGAGGACCCAGGCGAAGACTAAAAACGGGACCGAAACGCAGAAGGAAAGTGTCAGCATCCACATCGCTGGGACTAACGTCATTCCCGTGCTGAAAAGGTCCTGAGATGGGATTCTTTTTTTTCTTCTTTCTTTTTAATTATCTGACAATCTGGTCAAAGGAAATTGCAGCTGCAGCTCCCTGGTTCGGTTCTGTTTGTTTTTTTTCTCTCGGTCTGCGAGATCTGTGTGTTGCCACGGCTTAGTTCTTTTAACAACAGGACACAGGTGTGCCTTCTTTTGTATCCTTTCCCTCCTGCATTTGACGCGATGATACGATTGGCCCTTTCCAGGGTGATTTGTGGAACCGGTGATGTACGATAGTCAGGCTGACTATCGGGCCTCGCACGCGGCTTAAGGAGACACGGACAACATCTTCCTTTGGTGAGGTGTGTAGAAGCAGGAGCGAAAAGACCCCTTGAGTTCTTACGCACCTACTTTTATTAGAGTATAGCAGGTATGGGAGTGGTTACATCTCAGGAGGAGGGGAACATTTCCTTACTACCATATACGGTCTTTTTTGTGCCCTTTAGGAAACGAGGAAGTCACCTTAGGCATACGTGACATAGCTGTTGGTCACGTAGGCTAGCTTTTGTTTGAGAAAGTGCTTAGCGATAAGCACTGATACATTGTATAGAATATTGCAACATCTCCTCTGTTTTAGTTTTTAAGGGCAAGCCTCTAACCTATTCCTTGCTGCCACCTACCTCCTCCGAGGCAAGTGATTACAAGTCCATAAGTATCCGAGGATCCCCTTTGGCTGTATAATATGTGACAGAGTTATGTTCAGTATTAAACGATTCAGGATCTGATAGAGTCAGTAGGGCTATTTTTTCAGGTGTTGTTTCAGTAGCCTTGATTTCCTCATACCATGTATTGGATGCTAACATGACATTAATTTTT
>NW_015386481.1:665878-667023 GCF_001527695.2 Protobothrops mucrosquamatus
TTTGTAAAACAACTTCAGCAAGAGATGAAAGAGACGTTTGTAAAGCAGTGATGGAGGTTTCAATGCGGGAGAGATCTTCATCGATCTCTTTGCTAAGGCGAGAAATTTGTTGGTTATTGATAATTAAGGAAGTTGTTCCAGTAGCAACACCTGCAACCCCCAATCCCATTAACACAGACAAGGTTATAGCAGTAACAACACGTTTAGCACGGAGATGATATTCAGGAGGTTCCATTAAGGAGATAAATTCCTGTGGAGAATAATATGTTATTTTTGGTACAAGTCGAACCTGGATGCAAAAAGCCTTTTGATTAATAAGGACGCTACCACTGACGCATGCAGTAGCGCCAGTGGAACAAGCCCATATAGAATTGTTGCCAGGAACAAAAAATTGTCCTTGTAATCTAGGGGAAATATTACCTGTGGGATTTAATGTAAAAACCTGATTGTAGCCTGCGGTGGCAACAGTACCAGACCTTTCCTTGGTTAGCCACAGCTGGCAAGCATATTTACCTGTAGTGGCATTAGCACAATAATGGGAGTAATTGCTAGGAATATTCCCTAGACAACAACCATGGCCAGTGATTGAAGTAATAGTGATGGAAGTGGTGTTCCATCTGCACATGGCATCATTTGTGGAGTTGAAGATGGGTTCGATGGAACCAACAGCTTCATAAAAAGGAGGTTTCGGAGATAAACAAAGCCAACATGTGTCAGCTTGGGCAGAATTATTTAAAGTGGCTTTCAAAAGGAGAGAGGAAGCATTAACAAGGGCTATTAAGGGATCAGGATTGGAGGGTAGATCAGGTTGAAGAAAAGTAGATTGAATATCTGTATTAGGGCCAACAGGGGGAGAGTGCAGGGACTGTAAGGAGAGGCGAATAGAGAAAATGTTACCATTGTCATGATCACCACTCCACTCCCTGCCCCCCCAAGAATAACCAATGGCCCATTGAGCAGCGGACAACTGTTTGCCCATATTGGTAAAGGTAATGTTCATTGGATTGAGACGTTGTCCGCAACAATGAAAATTAGCACAGGAAGGAGCGGAAGGCTTGCCAGAACGACGTGTGATGGAAATAAGATCATTGTTCTGAGGAGCTGTCCAGTAGATGTAGCCAGTTGAAACGCAGGACCAACTTTTG
>NW_015386481.1:667760-678699 GCF_001527695.2 Protobothrops mucrosquamatus
CCCACAACTTCTGGAGGCAAGCCGTTCCATTGATTGATTGATCTGGGATTATACAATAACAGAATTGTGGAGTTGGAAGGGACCTTGGGGGTCTTCTAGTCCAACCCCCTGCTCAAGCAGGAGACCCTAGACCACTTCAATCGATCAATCAGAATAGAGGTGGAAGGGACCTTGGTCTTCTAGTTATAATAATAATAATAATAATGATGATGATGATGATGATGATGATGATAATAACAACAACAACAACAAAACAACAACAACAACAACAACAACAACAACAACAACAACAACAATAATAATAATAATAATAATAATAATAATAATAATAATAATAATAATAATAATAATAAAGTTGGAAGGGACCTTGGAGGTCATCGAGTCCAACCCCATGCCCAGGCAGGAACCCTACACCATTTCAGACAAGTGTCTGTCCAGTCTCTTCTTAGAAACCTGGGTTCTAAAGATCTTGAGCCTTGTCATCTAAAGGCTTTCAAGAAGAGATTGGATGTCCCTTCCCATTCATCCAAGAGAGGCACGGTCTTCGTAGGACTGTGTCGGAAAACTCACTTCTAAAGAAAAGCCAAAGTGGGTTTATTTTTATTGAGCAACCCCCCCCAAAATACTCCTGGCTCCCCAAAAGGACAGCTAAGACCTCCAGTATTTTGCTGGCCTAGACCCCATAGAGGCTTCATCCAATCTTCAGGAAGATCTCATGAAGAGGGAAGGGTGGCCTTTTCTCCAGAGAGGAGAGATCAGAACGTGTAGGTGTTAAGTTTTGCCACACCTATGCAACCCATTTTACAACATGCCCGAGGGATGAAATTACCAAATCCAGGAGATTGCAAGAGAAAGCAGAGAAAGACTGCGACAGATTTGCAAGTTGGCCAACAGGGGACTTCGCGAACCATAACATCATAGAAGGCCCATGGAAATAAAAGTAAAGGCTTCTAGAACCGTTCTAGGAACTGAAGGACCCTTTGGAGACTCCTCCTCGTCCCGGGGAACTCCATTGGCCCAAGGCCTATCAGTAAGGAGATCCCGTGGAATCCATCCTCCAGGTGATGCCAAGTGACCGCCACCCCGTTCTCTTCCAGCCGCCTTTTGTAGAGCAGGCCGTCGTCTCGGAAAATGTCGTATTCGCAAGTCAGAAGGAAAGTCTCTGGAAACTGCCGGAGGACGGCATCTTCGGCCAGGAGTGGAGAAAACCTGGGTTCCAATGTTCTCTCGAATAATCTGAAGAGGTCTTCTGAAAACAGACTGGGTACAAACGGCACGTAACCCCGGACTTTAAACTCCTGGGGAATGTGGTCCGGGCTAACCCACTTCTGGTACTTGGCCCTGACCTCCTGGGACAAGTGGGCGTTGGCCATAATGCCATCCACGCCGCTGTCACTTCCGGTGACATAACGCATGCCGAAACTGACGGCGTATCTCTTGAACAACAGGGGCACCGAGTGGTTTTGCTGGTAAGAAGGCAGGTTGAAATCCAGGGTTTGGCCGTAAGGGTAGAGGAGCACGTGGGCCTTGACCCGTGGCAGGTCCTTCCGTGACACCAGCTCTTGAGAAACGGCGGCCACGATGGCACCTCCACTGCTGTCTCCACCCAGCACGATCCGTTCTGGGTCCACCCCGTAGTCCTGCGCATTCTTCAAAAAGTGCGAGACGGCAGCGTAGCAGCTGAGCTGTTGAGCTGGGTAAGGATGCTCTGGTGCTAAGGGATAGCTAAACCAACATTGAGTTAAAAAGAAATCTCTCAGAGGCATTGGGGTCCCTGTTGTTCCTATTGTTCTTGTTATTTTACATTTAATTTTCAATTCGATTCACAGTCTGGGACTAGTGAAAACTCAACACTTCAAGTCCTATTCTATTCTAAATTCTATTCTATTCTATTCTATTCTATTTTCTATATTCCACTCCATTCCATATACAGTATTCTATTCTATTCTAATTCTATTCTAATTCTATTCTATTCTATTCTATTCTATTCTATTCTATTCTATTCTATATTCCACTCCATTCCATGTATTCTATTCTATTCTATTTTATTCTTTATTATTTCTATTGTATTCTATTCTATTCTTCATTATTCTATTCTATTTTTTATTATTTCTATTGTATTCTATTCTATTCTTCATTATTCTATTCTATTCTATTCTATTCTATTCTATGAGCTTTTAAGGTAACGTCTGAGTATATAGGCAATATATTATTATTATTGTTGTGCAACATCTAATACAGGCACTCCTCGACTTACCAGTACAATTGATCCCAAAATGCCTGTAATTAAGTGAGACATTTGTTAAGTGAGTTTTGCCCCGCTTTACGACCTTTCTTGCCGCCGTTGTTAAGCGAATCACTGCAGCGGATAAGCTAGTCCCCCGGTTGTTAAGCGAATCGGGCTCCCGTGTTTCCCGTGTGGCAAATTCAGCTGATCTCCCTTACCCGATGCAGACGATCACGGTGGCACTTTCCTGGGCAAAGAACTGGCACAGCTTTTTGTGACTTTCTGGAAAACCACAAAGAGAATAAGAGAGAACAGAGCAGAGCCGGAAGGGACCTTGGAGGTCTTCTAGTCCAGCCCCTCCTGCTCAGGCAAGAGTTGATCTTCAGACGAAAAAGTCCCACTTCTCCCAGCCCTAACTTGTAGGTTTTTTTATCTGAACCCACCCACCCATTTCCCTTGGCAAGTATTTCGCCATCCCAGTCAATTTCAGGCAGTCCCCGACTTAACGACCACAAAGGGAGGGGGCCACATTCCTGTCGCTCAGCAAGACGTTTGTTGAGGGAGTTCTAGCCCCGGTTGCTAAGTGAAACATGGCAGCCGTTAAGTTAGTCCCAGGGCTGTTAAGGGAACTTGGCTTTTTCCCCCCTCTGAAGATCGCCAAAGGGGATCAGGTGACCTCCTCCCGGGACACTGCGGCCGTCGTAAGTATGAATCGGCCACTCAGTGTTTGCATTTTGGTGCTGGAAAGAGGGTTACGGGTGGGAAAACGGCCCTAAGTCCCTTTTTTTGGTGCCGTTGTAACTTTGATTGGGTCACTAAATGAACCGTCGTTAAGTGGAGAACTTACCAAGGCTTCCAAACAACCCTCCTCCTCCGTGAATCCACACAAGCCCTCGTCGGCTCTCAGCCCTTGAGGATTTGGACGCGTAGACCCTGACGGGCACCGTGTCGAAAAACGCCTCCTTGACGATCAGGTCAGAGGCCCCCGTTGGGAGTTTTCCGTTCATCAGGAACCTCAGAACATCCACTTCATGGCAGATGCCAAGTTTGTGCAGAATCACACCCTGCTCGGTGCAAAAGTTGAGAAAGAGACCAAATGCATGGAGAGAGTCAGACTTCTTCTTTGTGTGTGGGGGGGTCACTTTATTTTCCAAAGCACCAGAAAGGCAAAAGACAAGACACAATGGATGGAAACTCACCAAGGAGAGAAGCAACCTGGAATTAAGGAGAAACTTCCTAACAGGGAGGACAATTAACCAGTGGAACAGCTTGCCACCAGAAGGTGTGGGTGCTCCATCACTGGAGGTTTTTAAGGAGAGATTGGACAGTCACTTGTCTGAGATGGTATAGGGTCTCCTGCTTGAGCAGGGGGCTGGACTAGAAGACCTCCAAGGTCCCTTCCAGCTCCTATTCCTGTTCTTGTTCCTGTTCCTATTCTATTCTATTCATTCTAATTCTATTCTATGAATTCTAATTCTATTCTATTCTACTCTGAATTCTAATTCTAATTCTATTCTATTCTACTCTGAATTCTACTTCTAATTCTATTCTATTCTACTCTGAATTCTAATTCTAATTCTATTCTATTCTACTCTGAATTCTAATTCTGTTCTATTCTAATTCTATTCTATTCTACTCTGAATTCTAATTCTATTCTATTTAATTCTAATTCTATTCTATTCTATTCTCCATTCCATTCCATATTTTCTATTCTATTCTATTCTATTCTATTCTATTCTATTCTATTCTATTCTATTCTATTCTATTCCTATATTCTAGCACTTTGAAGGCACATCAAGCAGGGAGCAGAGCAAACATGGCTTAAAGTGTGGAGGGGAACATGGCAAGGAGACAACCGTATCAGAACGGGAAAGGAAGAAGTCGAACCCAAGCAATTAAAAAAAAAAACCAACAAAACCTGAACAATGGCTTTCCTACAACTTCTGCTGACCAAATTGCAATTCTCTGCAGGACTGGGCTGGCCAGGAAAAGCCACCGAAAGCAAAGGTAGAATCCAAGGACGGAGGCTTACCACTCTCAAAAAAATCCTCATGGACAAATAAATGAAGCAGAGTTTTCTCCCTTGGCTGATTCCGGGTGGGATGTGAACCCTGGTGAAATCTCGGTAGAGGACCCAGGCGAAGACTAAAAACGGGACCGAAGCGCAGAAGGAAAATGTCAGCACCCACATCGCTGGGACTAACGTCATTCCCGTGCTGAAAAGATCCTGAGATGGGATTCTTTTTTTTTTCTTTCTTTCTTTCTTTTTAATTATCTGACAATCTGGTCAAAGGAAATTGCAGCTGCAGCTCCCTGGTTCGGTTCTGTTTGTTTTTTTTCTCTCGGTCTGCGAGATCTGTGTATTGCCACGGCTTAGTTCTTTTAACAACAGGACACAGGTGTGCCTTCTTTTGTATCCTTTCCCTCCTGCATTTGACGCGATTGTGCAACTCACGTTCAAAAACTGGAACAAACGGGCTTCTTTCCAAATCCTTCCCTGATTGATGATTATGTCAACCGACATTTGCGTTCCTTGCAGATCTCCCATCAGATTAGATGGGGAATATACTGATTTATTTCCCTTACTTATGGACTCCAAGAACCATATAATGTTTCCAGGTGAGCTACTGGGAACAGCTTTCCTTAAAATAGGAAACAGGGATTTTGAGATGAAAACGGGGTCCACGAGGGTTCGTGCCAGGCGGAATTGGCCCTTTGAATTGTAATTTGGGGCAGAGGATCAGAGTAAGATGAAAGGCAGGGCCCTGAATGCAACTCTTTGCCACATCTTGATAATGAGATATTTCTACGGTTTCATCACATACTTTGGAAGAGGAAGCTGAGTGTAATACATATACGCAAATAATAGAATAGAATAGAATATAGAAGAAGAAGAAGAAGAGAAGAGAATGTAGAACAAGAAGGAGAAGAGAAAACAGAAAGGATAAAAGAGAAGAGAGAATGGAAAATTTATCCCACTAGACTAGAGTCACTAGACTAGACAACCAAGAAATCAATCTGGCAATTTCCTATACAGGAAAGCCCTCTGGTGGATGCAGGAAGTATTGCACCCTGCCAGAGGAAATCAAGATTCCGCAAGATAGGAAATTTTGGGAAGAGTATTAAGAAGCCTAAGGCGGGAACACAAGCTGCTTCCAGGTTTTGGTGATGTGCTTGTTGTGGCTTGGCGTAGAAGAATAGAATGGAATGGAATGGAATGGAATTAGAAATGCAGAATAAAATACAGAATAGAACAGAATTAGAATAAAATAGAAATGCAGAATAAAATACAGAATAGAACAGAATTAGAATAGGAATGCAGAATAAAATACAGAATAGAACAGAATTAGAATAGAAATGCAGAATAAAATACAGAATAGAACAGAATTAGAATAGAAATGCAGAATAAAATACAGAATAGAACAGAATTAGAATAGGAATGCAGAATAAAATACAGAATAGAACAGAATTAGAATAGAAATGCAGAATAAAATACAGAATAGAACAGAGTTAGAATAAAATAGAAATGCAGAATAAAATACAGAATAGAACAGAATTAGAATAGGAATGCAGAATAAAATACAGAATAGAACAGAATTAGAATAGAAATGCAGAATAAAATACAGAATAGAACAGAGTTAGAATAAAATAGAAATGCAGAATAAAATACAGAATAGAACAGAATTAGAATAGAAATGCAGAATAAAATACAGAATAGAACAGAATTAGAATAGGAATGCAGAATAAAATACAGAATAGAACAGAATTAGAATAGGAATGCAGAATAAAATACAGAATAGAACAGAATTAGAATAGAAATGCAGAATAAAATACAGAATAGAACAGAATTAGAATAGGAATGCAGAATAAAATACAGAATAGAACAGAATTAGAATAGGAATGCAGAATAAAATACAGAATAGAACAGAATTAGAATAAAACAGGAATGCAGAATGCCCGGTCAGGGGATCAAAATTCAGATGCTCGTCAAGGGGCTCATATTTATGACGGTTGCAGCCTCCCCGGGGCTCACGTGATCCCTTTTCGTGACCAGCAAAGTCCACGAGGGAAAGCCAGTTTCATTTAACGTCCATGTTGCTTAACTTATCAACGGCAGAGCGATTTGCTGAACGACCGGGGCAAGAGACGGGGCAACGCTCACTTAACAAACCGCCTTCCATTAATCCCACGGTGGTTTAAGAAGTGAATGAATCCCTTTGGACTTTGCTGGTTGCAAGGGGGGGTGTTGCACGACACGGGACCCTGCAACCGTCATAAAGATTGGGCTCAACTCTTGTGGTCGTAAATGGAGGAGTCGCTTACTCCTACTCTTTACTCTTGGGACTGCCTTTGGCTTCCTTGCCTACTCCTAGCAGCAGCGCTTGGAATTTCGGTTTAACCTGCTCCGCTTTTTCCGAAGTTGATCGGGACCCTAAAACTTCCGGGACCCTAATAACTTCTCCTTCGGGACCCCCTTGGCGGGGAATTCCACCAACTAGTCAAGATGGACAGTATTTCCTATTTATTTGTTATGTATACGTACGTAGGCGGTGTGGGTCTACAACCAGGGGTAGTCAACCTTGGCTCTTTTAGGACTCGTGGACTTCAACTCCCAGAATTCCTGAGCCAGCTTTAGCTGGCTCAGGAATTCTGGGAGTTGAAGTCCACGAGTCCTCAAAGAGCCAAGGTTGCCTACCCCTGGCTCTACACATATGTTGTACGTGGTAACCTTTAGGTGTGTGTCCCCTACCTGTTTCCCTTTGAGAGCGGGCGACTAAATTTCATTGTGGATGCGTGCCCACAGTAAAAAATAAAATAAAATAAAGGTTATCTTATCTTATTCCACACACCCCTCCTCCTGCCCCCCTCCCCCCCCCGGCCGACGACCGACCCGCCCTCCAGGGAGGGGCTTGCACGGCCCGCCCCGGACCCACGGGTGCAAAAGTTCCCGTAGCTGCGACTTCTCCTCCTCCTCCTCCTCCTCCTCCGCCTGGGTGTGCGCAAAGAGGGGCCGCCGCCGAGATGTGAGTCCCTCCGTGGGTCTGGGGGCTGCTTTCAGGACGGGGGGGGGGGGGTTTCCCGGCTTTTGCAGCCCGCCGGCAGGAGCCAGGAAGTTGCGCGAAGTTGGAACGTTGCATTTGCAACCGGGCGCCCGCCGCATTTGCACGGGCGCCCGCCCTTCTCGGGGGTCCCAGGGGGTCCCGGGGGAGAAGGGAAGCCGAGCCAGCCGGGGTGGGGAGGCCAAAGGTAGGGCCGGGCCCGGAGGAGAGGCCGAGTCTGCTGGGCTGGGCGGGGAGGAAACTGGCCCGGACGGAAAGCAGACTTTGGGGCCGGCCTTTCCTTTGCTCTGCCTCGGCTTCACTTCGGAGTGACTCCGGATCTCTTGCAACTTGGCGGCGCTTTTTTTTCTCTCTCTCTCTCCCCCCCCCCCACCACGAAAGGGCTGGGTTTGCAACGGGTTGCAAACAAGAAAAAAAAGTAAAAAAAAAGCCCCTGGGCGATGCCCATTTCCGGGACAGGCGGAGCTCCGACCGACGCCGACTTTGTTTCGGTTCCCTTAGGGGCGCAGCTGAGTCCTGAGACGCTTTGGGGAGGGGTGGGTGTGGGTGTGTGTACGTGGGGAGGTGCGGACTGTGAGCGCGTGCTGGGTGTAGCCTCCGGGTTGTTGTTTTTTTTTCTTTCCTGGTTGGTTTAGAGACTCTAGGGAGGTTTTACCTGGCAAACCAGGATAGCTGGTTTGGGGTTCGGTTGGGAATGGAGCTGGAAAAGGGACCTTTGAGGTCTTGTAGACCAACCCCCTGTTTAAGCAGGAGACCCTAGACCATTTCAATCAATCCGAATAGAGCTAAAAGGGACCTTGGAGGTCTTCTAGTCCAACCCCCTGCTCAAGCAGGAAACCCTAGACCATTTCAATCAATCCGAATAAGAGCTAAAAGGGATCTTAGAGGTCTTCTAGTCCAACCCCCTGCTCAAGCAGGAGACCCTAGACCATTTCAATCAATCCAAATAAGAGCTGGAAGGGACCTTTGAGGTCTTCTAGTCCAACCCCCTGCTCAAGCAGGAGACCCTAGACCATTTCAGTCAATCCGAATAGAGCTAAAAGGGACTTTTGAGGTCTTCTAGTCCAACCCCCTGCTCAAGCAGGAGACCTTATACAGGTAGTCCTTGACTTACAACTGTTTGTTTAAATGACCGTTCAAAATTACAACAGCACGGGGAAAAAAGTGACTTAGGACCATATTAACAACCAGCTTAGTGTCATCTGCAGATGTGATGAGTTTCCCTCCTATTCCCTCCTCTTAAGTTCTTGATGAAGATACTGAAGAGTTGACCGGGCCCAAAACGGACCCTTGTGCTGCTCTTGACCACCGTTGAGCTGGATAGTGACCGAAACCTCATTTTATTGCTGACGTAGAAGCGGGAAGCAATCGTAGAATTTTAGTCTGCCATGTAGGTTGATCCTGGGACCTGAATGGATATCAGTAACCCAGATTAACTCCCCAGGATTTGTGAATGGCGGTCTGGCAATAACCTGGCTTGTCTTTTGGTGCAGGTCTGGGGATCCCGCAGCAGGCGCTGCCTCGGGCAGCAACCGACGTCTTCAGCAGACGCAGAACCAAGTTGATGAAGTATGTGTGGCCAGGCTGTTCAGAACCAGGAGGGTGGGTGGGCTCAGTGGGTGAAGCTGCAGTGCCTTGCTGTGACAGTCAGTTGAGGACCTTCTTGAAGGCCCATCAGTTGAAGACCTTGTTGAAGGACTCAACCAGTTAAGGACCTTGTTGAAGGGCCCATCGGTTGAAGGACTCAACCAGTTGAGGACCTTCTTGAAGGACCCATCGGTTGAAGGACTCAACCAGTTGAGGACCTTCTTGAAGGGCCCATTGGTTGAAGGACTCAACCAGTTGAGGACCTTCTTGAAGGGCCCATCGGTTGAAGGACTCAACCAGTTGAGGACCTTCTTGAAGGACCCATCGGTTGAAGGACTCAACCAGTTGAGGACCTTCTTGAAGGGCTCATCGGTTGAAGGACTCAACCAGTTGAGGACCTTCTTGAAGGACCCATCAGTTGAAGACCTTGTTGAAGGACTCAACCAGTTGAGGACCTTCCTGAAGAGCCCATCAGTTGAAGGACTCAACCAGTTCAGGACCTTCTTGAAGGGCCCATCAGTTGATAGTAAGTCCTCACTGTCATGAAGTTTCTCTGTACTTCCAGGTTACTTCTCTCCTTGATTTGTTTCCATCCATCCTTTCTTTCCATTGTTTCTTTCCTTTAGGGCAAAGTATGGCTAGTTTTTTTTTTTAAAAAAAGCCAACACCATGCTCCTCTTTGAGTGGCGGAGGGGGAGGTTGGGTTCGTCTGGAAGACCTCCAGAGTCCCTCCCAGCCCTGTGATTCTGTGTTCCAAACCTTTCGTTCTAGGTGGTGGATATCATGAGGGTCAACGTGGACAAGGTTTTGGAGAGGGATCAGAAGCTGTCTGAGCTGGACGATCGTGCTGACGCCTTGCAAGCGGGAGCCGCTCAGTTTGAGACGAACGCGGCCAAACTCAAAAGAAAATACTGGTGGAAGAACTGCAAGGTAAGAACACTTCTGAGCTTGGAGGACCAGGTTGGTTAGAGAGAAGAGAAGAGAAATGCAGAATAGAGAATAGAATAGAATAGAATAGAATAGAATAGAATAGAATAGAAGAATACAGAACAGAGAATAGAATAGAGAACAGAATAGAATAGGAATAGAATAATAGAATAGAATAGAATAGAATAATAATAGAATAGAATAGAATAGAGAATAGAATAGGGTTTTCTGGCTGAGCAGGGGTTGGACTAGAAGACCTCCCAGGTCCCTTCCAACTCTGTTATTCTATTATTCTATTCTACACAGGTATAGTTTTCTTATTTGAAGAAAGGCTGTTTTGCTTCAGCATATTTTTTTTTCTCTGCTAATTATTAACAGTTACACAGCTAGGTTGATTTTGAACATGATATTTAAAGAGCCGTGAGATGTTTTAAGTCCATACAAAATCAACCACTCTGCGAAAAAAAAAAAAAAAATTCATTTATTCTTACAATGCTTATAAATCTCTTTTCTATTGTTCTTCCCCCTCCCCCTTTTAAAATGATCGGTCACGATTAAAAAAAATCTCCCACAATAAATCCTGGTTTTTTATTTGTTTTTTTGTTTTTTACAGATGTGGGCCATACTGGTCACAGTGGTGGTGGTGATCCTCATAATTATCATTGGTAAGTTATCTTAAATAGGCATGAAGCCCCCTTGCCGGAAGTACAGCTAGTCCTCGTTTAGCGACTTCCTTGTTTAGCAACAGTTTGCCGTTACAAGAGTGATGAAAAGTCCTCGCCTTTGCGGCCTTCACCGTTCTGTATCGCAAAGGATAGCTGAGCTAAGATCCTAAACGGCTTCCCTTAAATTGCTTTGTCCCAATTTCGTCACTAAACGAGGACTGCCTGTATTTCTTGGAACCGGGATCGGTTTGCCCTAGGCACTGCCTCCAGCCAGTTTCCAGTCGCTGAAAAATAATTTGCAGCTATCTCCTGTGTTTATTATTATTTATTATGAGTGCCATCCTTACTTTGGGTTGTTATTGTTATAATTGTTATTGTTATTATTTAACTTTAATCAAAAAAATGAATAATTTTTAAAAGCGATCTTGTGCTGTTGTTTTTGCTAATCTGCTTTTTTTTTTTTTTTTTTTTAA
>NW_015386481.1:678799-706299 GCF_001527695.2 Protobothrops mucrosquamatus
TGTGTGTATAACTCTTTATGTAGTTTGAGCGATAAGACTGCAAGCTGCAGGAGAAAACCTCACGCCTCGTTTCTCGGATAAATCGATATTATTCCTCTCCTGGTTAGACCGTTGGGGAGTGGGATTGGTTTATGTTTCTGCTTTTCCTACAATTAATAATTATTATTTTTATCCACAATTGTGACATAGAGAACCACGGTGCCTTCATTAAATCACAGCAATTAATTGAGGGGGGGCAGGCCACAGCGAGCAAACACTATAGTCTTTTTAAGCTGATTTTTAAGTCTCTTGCAAAGAGTTGCACACTTGGTGGAGTTAAAATAAACACCGTAAACCTGGAGGCCTTTTGGGTGCAAACCTAGTTGAATGTCGGTTGTTACAACTTAGTGCCTTGTTTGGACCTGAATCAAACTGCCTGTTCCACAGATGCAATGAATGGTGGTTGCACAATTGCAAGCAAAAAAATAAAAATAAAAAGCACAAGGGCTTTTCAGGAGAATTCTGACTTTTTGCAACAGTTGTTCTGCATCGGCAATCTAGTAATTCTGTTTTTTAGGCGCCCACTTTCCAATGAGGCTTATTTCTTTTATTGATCAAGTCTCTTTGTGGCTCTTCCACTTCTTATATTTGTCTCCGTTTAGCACCCCAAATAGGCACAAACACCAACATTTAATCCCGTGAAGTATTCAAGCTGTCTCATCGGATTATTTTTCGACTTGCCTAGGAAAACCTGCTTATATTCCTGATTTATTCTTATTTTTCGAATACTTTTGTATAGGTTAAAAAAAAAAAAGCCGCGATTTTGAAACACTGAAAACCAGCTTTTCCTGCCTAGGAAAATGTACTTATTATTGTAGTAATTCTTCTTACCAATTCCTCACTCAGCCAAACTTGAATGAATGTGTTTTTCTACTACTAACATGGAATCTTCGTTATCTGCCAGGCAGAAAAGTTTTCAACCATCCGGCGGATCGAGCAGCTGAACTTTTATTGTAGCTATATAATAAAAGAGCGATTGTCAATCTGGTTGGCGTTTTGCAGCTTTTGTGGTCCAGTTGTCTTTGCAGGAGTCCTATATAAAAGCTTGTATATAAAAGCGAGTCAAAATAAGGGCCGCTTGATGAAATTAAATGAAGCCATTAATGCGGTACAAACCGTGACTCACTCACTCAATCTGAGGGCTGAGATGGTATTGCTTCGCTCTGTTGCTCCGTCCGAAGTAGGAGGGCTGTGCCCGTGCACTGATTGTCGCGAAGGTTGGCAAATTGTGTGGGAGCCCTCGAGATGGGATAGGGAGTCTCTGCGTGGGATACCAGCAGGGATATGGCCAACCGGTGGCCAAAGTGGTCAGCTGGTGACCGCGTATTTGCTGTCTGTCACTGCTGATTACAGGGATTTCAGCTCAAAGAAAAAAAGTATGGTCTGGTAGTTAAGACACTGGACTAGACAGGTGAATTCTAGTTCTACCTTGAGCATGAAATCCTGCCAGGTAGCTTTGAGCCAACGGCCAGGAGACGGTAAGTTCCAGCTCCGCTTTAGGCGTGAAAATCGACTGATTGACTTTGGGTCAATAGCCAAGAGACGGTGAGTTCTAGTCCCGCCTTAGGCATGAAAGCCAGCTAGGTGACATTGGGCCAATCACTAGGAGACTGGGAGTTCTAGTCCCACTTTAGGCATAAAAGCCGGCTGGGTGACATTGGGTCAATCACTCTCAATCCAATCCATCTCACAGGGTTGTTTTTTTGTGGGAAAATAGGAGGGAGGAATATTTGGATGTTCACTGCCTTATTTATAAGACTTAATAAAAATACATTGCATTTTTTAAATCTTCATCAGCCACCCAGAATAATGTTTGTGAGATGGGCAGTCATATACATTGATTTAAATAATATATTTCCGTTATGCCTTTCTTGTTTCCTAATCTTGAACAGGATTCACACGGGGAGGGGGGGAAGGAAAATAATTCTCAGCTTCCAATAATAGGAACAAATCTAGAGAAGATTTGGTTGGAATACACTGTTCATGTATTTTGTATAACAACTACAGCTGTATATATACAGTAGAGGTATGTATTTTTCAATAGATGGCAGTGTTTATAAGTTTGCAGTTGCATCTATAGCGTACTCTATGTCTTTTTCTCTGAATCAAAAGCTTCCTGCTTCCTTATGGCAGATAAGCAGGAAAGCACATGGGGACTGTGCACTGTCTGTTCTATAGGGCTACATACAGAATTTCTAACAGATTTATTAAATCCCATGCAAGCAACATAGGAGTTTTTGCCATCTTCAGTATGTCTTTATTTTCATGACGTGTGCGTTTCCAGAAACGATATGCAGGAATCTAGTCTATTGCTTGATCACATCATAAATTATAGGGCGAGGGAATAAGGGCACCTGGAAGCAAGAGGGATCCCAGCCGGTCACACGCAATATTTCCAAAAGCATTGGGAGAGATTCCTGCGTTCCTTGTACTGCTTCCTGGCAGATTCCCATAAGCGTCTTAACAGCATGTTCCGGGAAAAACTTCCAACCGGTGCCTAAAAGTGAAAAAAAAAATACAAATAGTCCTGTTACCACCACAATGGACCCCAGAATATCTGCTGCTATGTGAGAAATTTACAAAGCTAAAATCTATAATGGAAGGAGTTCGTTTCTCGAGAGCAGGAAGGAAATTCTATTTTGAACTTTTCTCCATGGGAGAAGAGCAATTTTCCCAAGAAAATAAGCAGATGTTGAGAAGCTCACTTTGCTAATTCAGGAAGGTTCTCCCCCATTCAAATTATCTTCAATTCTCTTGACTAGGTCTTTTTCCAAAGGAAAAAAATGGTCAGTTGGGCCTTTCACTAAGAAATGGAAACCTTCAGAGGCACAAAATGAGAAAAACACCATTTCAGATCTAATTTCTCTCCGTTCTTACCTCTTCAATAGATTCCCTGGGACTGAAACGGGGGGGACCAAGATCTGCAATGAAAAGAGAAATGTTCAGAATATTTGGGTCATCCTAGTGGACGATCACACGTAAACACAAGCCAGGTGTGTGCAGCGGCAGCCAAAAAAGCTAACACAATCCTTGGTTGCATAAACAGAGGCATAGAATCGAAATCACGTGAAGTCTTAGTACCGCTTTATAAAGCCTTAGTAAGGCCACATCTGGAATACTTGCATCCAGTTTTGATCCCCCACATTGCAAAAAAAGGATGTTGAAACTTTGGAAAAAGTGCAGAGAAGAGCAACTAAGACATTTTTCTTTGTAAAATATACGAAGAACGGCTGCAGGATTTGGGTTTGGCCAGTCTAGAGAAAAGAAGGACTAGGGGGGACAGGATAGCAGTATTTCAGGGGCTGCCCCAAAGAAGAGGGGGCGTCAAGCTATTCTCCAAAGCACCAGAAGGCAAAAGACAAGAAGCAACGGATGGAAACTCATCAAGGAGGGAAGCAATCTGGAATTTAGGAGAAACTTCCTAACAGTGAGGACAATTAACCAGTGGAACAGCTTGCCACCAGAAGTTGTGGCTACTCCATCACTGGAGGCTTTTAAGAAGAGACTGGACAGCCACCTGTCTGGAATGGTCTAGGGTCTCCTGCTTGAGCAGGGGTGGGACTAGAAGACCTCCAAGGTCCCTTCCAGCTCTATTCTGATTGATTTGTATTGGAAAAACAGAACCTGTTTCGTTGCAGCGAGTTCCACTGGTTAATTTGTCCTCGCCATTAGGAAGTTTCTCCTTAATTCCAGGTTGCTCCTCTCCTTGATGAGTTCCCATCTGTTGTTTCTCGTCTTTTGCCTTTCTGGTGCTTTGGAAAATAAGTTGAAACCCCCCCCCTTCTTCTTTGGGGCAGCCCCTGAAATACTGTGGGGTGAGATGGCACGATTATTGAAAGGGGGGGGGAAATGCAGGCTTTTGTCTTACCTGCTTTGTTTAAATTGTCCTCTGTCTGTGCTCCTAGTATCCTGGTTAAGATTTGCTGGAAGGATCTTCTGCTAGTCAAAGGATCCAGGCTTAGCTTGGCCTCTTCATTGTTGACTGCAGATTGAGAACAAAGTTAGAAAGAAGCAAGGTGATCTTTGGAGACATGTCTGTCTTCCCTCCGAAATCCTTTGCTCTGAATCGTAAACTTTTGCTCTGGTTACCATTCTTGCTAATCAGAAGTGATTCTTCCTCTGACATCTAAACCTCCTTCCTCTAAATCTCCTTAAGGTAGGAAGTAATGGGTGGAAGTTTGCTAAAGAGAGAAGCCACCTAAAATTAAGGAGAAATTTCCTGACAGTGAGAACCATTAACCAGGGGAACGGCTTGCCTCAAGAACTTGTGGGTGCTCCATCACCGGAGATCTGGATAACCATTGATCTGAAATGGTCTAGGGTCTCCTGCTTGAGCAGGGGGTTGGACTAGAAGAGCTCCAAGGTCCCTTCCAATTCCGTTGCTCTGTATCCTCTTCCTTCCTTCCTTCTTTCCTTCCTTTTTGTCCTTCCTTCCTACTAGTAGAACTAAAGGGAAATTTCCTGAACCATTAATCAGCGGAACGGCTTCCCTCCAGAAGCTGTGAGTGCTCCATCACTGGAGATTTTCCAAGAAAAGAGTGGACAATCATTTTTCTGGGAGGGTATAAGGTCTCCTGTCTTGGGCAGGGGGGGGTTGGACTAGAGGACCTCCAAGGTCCCTTCCCACCCTATGATTCCATGAACTAAGTTCAGATGTGGATCTAACCTAACCTCCCCTTCATCAGAGGGAGAGGCTATCCCAGGGAACGCAAGCCCATCACCTTATTTATTTTTAATTTTGTTAATTGAGGGGGTTGCCAGTTCCCCGTTAAACAGCTTGAGCGTCAAACGTAGGCGAGGCGAATGTCGCCTTATAGCACTAAAGACCCTGTTCTGTCATGGGCACGTGGTTCTCTTCATATTTCAGGGAAGAAACACAACGCCGGACGCGTTTCGCAAGTACTTATCCTAATGACATTTTAGCCGAAGCTGGCGGAAAAGCAAAACCGCCATAAAAAGCTAACCCTGTCCAGTTCCGCGTTTTGCTTCATAATATCTTGTGTTTCCAACCATGTTGGCTTGCAATTGCAACCTCGGGAGTCCTTTCCGTTTAATTAAGATTAATCAGAATAGAGCAGGAAGGGACCTCGGAGGTCTTCCAGTCCACCCCCCTGCTCAAACAGGAGACCCTAGACCATTCTGAATATCAGAATAACAGAATTGGATGGGACCTTGGGGGTCTTCTAGTCCACCACCCCTGCTCAAGCAGGAGAACCTATTATTATTATTATTATTATTATTATTATTATTATTATTATTATTATTATTATTATTTCAGACAAGTGGCTGTCTAGTCTCTTCTTAAAAGCCTCCAGTGTTGGAGCATTCACAACTTCTGGAGGCAAGTCGTTCCACTGGTTAATTGTTCTCACTGTCAGGAAGTTTCTCCTTAATTCCAGGTTGCTTCTCTCCTTGATTAGTTCCCATCCGTTGCTTCTTGTCCTGCCTTCGGGTGCTTTGGAAAATAAGCTGACACCCCCCCTTCTTTTGTTTCAGCCCCTCAAATACTGGAAGACCGCTATCATGTTCCTCCCCCCCCCAAAGTCCTTCTTTTCTCCAGACTGGCCATCCCCAATTCCTGCAACCGTTCTTCCTATGTTTTAGTCCACAGGCCTTCAATCACCTTAGTTGCTCTTCTCTGCACTTTTAGATGCCCGGCCCCTGGTCCTGGTTCTTAACAACAGCCCAATAGCTAGCCATTTGTTGCCAGTCTCCTTCATCTCTGCAACCAGAATTTCTCAAAACAGTCCCCCACCCCTCTTTCCTGCTTTGGCTGATTTTGCACAAACGAACTTGGTTTGGGGGTTTTCTTTGCTCTCCAGATGCAACGGACTCATCTCCCATTCTTCTACAATGCCACGTCATTAAATGCTGGACGAATCCAAAGAATAAAATCTCTTCTTACCTGGGGCCCAAGCAGAAAGCTCCTCGCTGGTCCGGGGCACGGCCCACAGCTGGCCACAGAGGCTGAAGAACAACAGGCAGCACCAGCCCAGCTTCTCCATTGTTTGCACCCAACCTTTGGTGTGTGTGTGTGTGGAGTTCCCTGCTGGCTGTTGCGTATCTCCAGAGGTTTTCCCCACCTTGGGCTTATATGCTGTAGCCCACCTGTGACCTCATCACGTCCCTGGTCTCCGCCCCACCCCAAAAATTCTCCAACCAACGTATTGTCCGTTGACAAGAAACACAAACAACATCGCGGGCACTGAGGTCATCCTTCAAAGTCGCTTCATAGACCATAAATTGTCTCCTTGCCTGGTGGACAAAAGGGAGGAGGGTATGGGGAGAGAGAGAGAGAGAGAGTCCAAAAAAAAAAAAAGTTTATAAATCGGGCATAAAAATCAGAGAGTACCTTTGGGTGATCAATCACGAGCTAATGAAAACATCGGACGTCATTTGAAATGGCCAGCGCATCGAAACGGCTGATTTATGAAGCTGGGCAAGCTTGACGCAAGTCATCCAACCAGATATGGAACGGGTTGGTGCTGGGAGATGGATGGGGGAGATGCCCTGTTGTGTTGGAGGCACCCGTGCCAAGAGAGTAAGATGAGCAGGGAATTAAACAGCCATTCCCAGCTCTCCGTTCTTGTCTCCGTACGGAAAAAAAGTTGGGATTACGTCTATGGGCTGCGTATATGTCCTGGTTGACTGGCCTTGGGAACGGGACCCTGAACTTGAAGGTCACCAGGTAAAAGGGAAGGTGGGACATGGTATCAAACAGGACAAATGTCGCACAGAGGCCAGCTTTTGATGACCCACGAAGCCTGCTCAGATATGGAGCACTGTGGAAGAGACCAAGGGGAACAGAGACACGGCCTTCGCTCAGGAGGCGAAAACATATAAGGAACGGTTGCTGGAATTGGGGATGTCTAGTTTAAGGAAAAGGAGGTCTAGGGGGGACATGAGAGCAGTGTTCCAGTATTTGAGGGGCTGAAATGAAAGAAGAGGAGGGGGTCAAGCTGTTCTCCAAAGCGCCTGAAGGCAGGAAAAGAAGCAACGGATGGAAATTGATCAAGGAGAGAAGCAACCTGGAACTAAGGAGAAACTTCCTGATAGAACAATTAACCAGTGGAACAACCTGCCTCCAGAAGTGGTGAATGCTCCAACACTGGAGCTTTTTAAGAAGAGACTGGTTAGCCATTTGTCTGAAATGGTATAGGGTCTCCTGCTTGAGCAGGGGGTTGGACTAGAAGATCTCCAAGGCCCCTTCCAGACTCTTGAGATTAGATGACAGATGGAGGGATGAATGAATGGATGCAATGGCTTCTATTCTATTCTATTCTATTCTATTCTATTCTATTCTATTCTATTCTATTCTATTCTAATTATTATTATTATTATTTCTATTCTACTCTACTCTACTCTACACTACTACTCAACTCAACTCTACTCTACTCTACTCTACTCTACCCTACCCTACCCTACCCTACTATTCTGTATTCTACTCTACTCTACTTTCTCTTATTTTATTCTATTCTATTTCTATTTCTATTCTATTTATTTCTATTCTGTTCTGTTCTATTCTTTATTCTACTCTTTATTTCTATTCTATTCTATTCTATTCTATTCTATTCTATTCTATTCTATTCTATTCTATTCTATTCTTCTTCAAACTAAGAATCCAAGCATCAGTTGGCACCTTTAAGCTACAAGGCCATGCCAAGACTTTGGGTGGGAAAGCTATTTTGCTCCTGCTGAGTTCTATTGTAGGGAATAGAAGCAGAAAATACTAACTCTGTCAGTTCTGAGAAGAAATTGTCCTTAAAATGATATAATTAGACTCACTCATGGTTCCCCCGAAAAACGTATTGATGCTGGGCCGCGTTCTAAAATTACCTTCGGCTTTCTTCATATAAAAACGAAGGAGGTATCCCCCAGGGTTTTATTCCACCTGCCAAAAAAGTTCACACATTTTGTCCAGGAATAGAAATGGCTTTTTGTTACAACAGCTGGCATTTATATTTCCAATCATGGATGAGGAGAAGGGCGTCAACTTTTCTCTGGAGTTGTTCATCCCAGGAACTGCTGCCACCCAACAGAGTGAAGCTTTTTTGAGTTCAAAAGCTACCTGTTGCTTCTCCAACTTAAAATTTTTTTTTTAAAAAACACTTCTGCTCTTAAATTCTCTATTTCTCCTCTGGGAGCCCACATACTGAAATAGTGATTCTGATTTTTCGCCTGCTCCAATTTCTGAAAAGCGTTTCGTGGACAATCCAGTTGGGCTCCCACAAATCGCAACCCCTTGATTTGTTATTTTAATTGAACCTCTAAATTTGATTCTTGAAGCCACTGATATGAAGAACGGCTGCAGGATTTGGGTATGGCCAGTCTAGAGAAAAGAAGGACTGGGGGGGGGGGGACAGGATAGCAATATTTCAGTATCTGAGGGGCTGCCCCAAAGAAGAGGGGGTCAATTTATTCTCCAAAGCACCAGAGGGCAGGACAAGAAACAATGGATGGAAACTCATCAAGGAGAGAAGCAACCTGGGATTAAGGAGAAACTTCCTAACAGTGAGAACAATGAACCAGTGGAACAGCTTGCCACCAGAAGCGGTGAATTGCTCCAACACTGGAGGTTTTTATGAAGAGACTGGACAGCCACTTGTCTGAAATGGTCTAGGGTCTCCTGCTTGAGCAGGGTGGTTGGACTAGAAGACCTCCAAGGTCCCTTCTAGTTCTATTCAGATTGATTGAATTAGCTTTCCGGGTCTTGAAGTCTAAGGAGTGATGGCTTTGTCTTTGAAGTTTTTGCTCGATCACCTCCTAGAACTTCTGAACGTCAGAACTCGGCCTATGCAAATGTATTTAAATGCAGATGACTGTACCGAACGACAAGAGGATGAAGCATGAAGCTTTCTCTAATGGTCTCTTGACAGGTCTCTTCCAGGGCCCTCCCTCTCCCCCCCCCACCCAAGACTCACTGCTCCTATCCCTGGGGTGACTCACACAATACATTTCATTTTCTCCTGCGCAAAGTAATTAGGTCAGCAGATTGCATGACCTCATTGTTCAGTGCAAAAGTTTTCTCCTTCAACAAACCGCAGAGGCCGGAGGAATCCGGCTTTTTTTTGGGGGGGGGGAGGGAACGGAACGCAGGTGTGGATTTCTCTGTACAGTTGGTCCTGGTTATGACCCAGGTGGTCGAGGCACGGCAGGGCCCGCTAGAGACCCCTTTATTGCTCCCAGTAAATCTTCCAACTAATGGCCCTGCGGTGATGCTCTATTCTGATTGGTTGGTTGGTTGAAACGATCTAGTAGGGTCTCCTGCTCAAGCGGGGTCAGACTAGAAGACCTCCAAGGTCCCTTCTAGCTAGGTTCTCATTGATTGATTGATAGATAGATTGATTGATTGATTGAAATGGCATAGGGTCTCCTGCTTGAGCCGGGGGTTGGACTAGAAGACCTCCAAGGTCCCTTCCATTGATTGACTGATTGATTGAAAGGATCCAAGGTCTCCTGCCTGAGCAGGGGGTTGGACTAGAGGACCTCCAAGGTCCCTTCCAGCTCTCTTCGCATGGATGGATCGATTGACTGACTGATTGGAACGATCCAAGGTCTCCTGCCTGAGCAGGGGGTTGGACTAGAGGACCTCCAAGGTCCCTTCCAGCTCTCTTCTCATGGATGGATCGATTGACCGACTGATTGGAACGATCCAAGGTCTCCTGCCTGAGCAGGGGGTTGGACTAGAGGACCTCCAAGGTCCCTTCCAGCTCTCTTCTCATGGATGGATCGATTGACCGACTGATTGGAACGATCCAAGGTCTCCTGCCTGAGCAGGGGGTTGGACTAGATGGCCTCCAAGGTCCCTTCCAGCTCTAATTCCAAATCGAGGACTACCTGTATAACTTGCGCTTGGCTTCCGCGCCCCGCCGGCGCGCAGCCAGCCCCGCGCGCCCTCCTGCAGGTGGGCTCCGGAGCCGGTGCCCAAGGCGCTTTTGGCCGGGAAGGCGCAAATGACCTCGGGGCTTCCCGCGCAGCGGGCGCGCAATTGCGCAGGGGCCGGGGCGGTGCAGCTGCCTCGCCCGACCACCCACCCCCCCGCCAGCCCCCTCCTGCCCAGCGGGGGGACCCTCTGGAGCCCTTCCCGGCCTCGCCAGGGCGCAAAGGTGCCTGCGCGCACCTGGCCGCCCGCCTGGCGGCGCGCAAGAGGGCGCGCAAGAGGGAGGAGCCCTGCGGCGCAGCAGGAGGAGGAGGAGGAGGAGGAGTCTGGCGGGGCTGCTCCCTCCCTCCCCCTCCCTCCCTCCCCTGCGACCCCCCCCCTTTTCCCGGTCCGCGTCCCCGGACTCTCCACCTGGCCCGCTGCCTCCTCCTCCTCGCCGCCGCAGCATCTCCGGCCCGGTTTCTTTTTTTTTGCAGGGCTCGGCCCGGCTTGGAGGCTTTGCGCGGCCGGGCTTGGGGAGGGGGCGCAAGACCCCCATCTCCGGAGCTGCTGCTGGCCCCTGGGGAGCCGGGAGAGGGCGACCCTGCGCCCGGGAGCCGCCTTGGCAGGTAAGGCTGCGGGGGTCCCCGCCCTCCCCCCTGCGCTGGGACGCATAGAGGGGGGGGGGTCCGGGGATGCCCTTCTTTTCCCCAAAGACCCCTTTCGTCTCGGGGAGAAGAAAAAAAAAACAGCACAGCCCCTTGAGACCCTCATGTCCCCCTCCCCAGGCCCCTGGCAACGCCTCTTCTTCTCAAGCAGCACCCCCCCTCCGCAAAAGTCCCGACCTATTTGGGTAGAGGGATACTGATAAACCCCCCTCCCCTCAAAAAAACAACAACAGACCAGCGGTGACACTGGCAGTTTTCCTCCCTTCTTCTCGGTGGGGGTGGGGGGTCTTTCTCGCTGCCCCCCCATCCTCCCCTCCCCTGTCGGGATGAATAGGGTCTCCCTTCCCCTGGTCTCAGTGGGCAGGGTGTCGCCCCCATCCCCACCCATCTTGGCTCTTCACAACCCCCACCCCCCCTCTTTCCCGGGAGGAAAAGCTGCAAGGCAGGGAATAGGAGATGCGGTGAAGCCCAAGGAAATCTTCAAAGCCTGGAGAAAGAGGAGGAGGAGGAGGAGGAAGAGAGAAGATGGGGAGGGGGTCACGAAGGCGGCAGTCCCTTCGCATCGCTTGATCTGTGTGGGGCTGACACCCCACCCCCCAAGTCAGTTCCTCTGATCCTTTCCTAGTCTCTGATAAAAGCCACCCAAAGGACATTTGGGCCAGGTGAGGGTGGACAAGTTGGATTTCCCCAAATTCAGTCCATCAACCCATCAGAACTGCTTCTTGTCCTGCCTTCTGGAGCTCTGGACAAGAGGTAGACCCCCTTCCTCTTCTTTGGGGCAGCCCCTCAAATGCTGGAAGGCTGCTATCCTGTCCCCCCCCTGGTCCTTCTTTTCGACTAGACTAGCCCTACCCAAATCCTGCATGTTTGAGGCTTCGTATGTTCTTCCTATGTTTTAGTCTCCGGGCCTTGAATCCTTCTGTGCGTGGCCGGGAGGAATAAGGCAGTAAAAGACCACCCCCCGCCCCGCTCGTCCAGCTTTTATTTATTTATTTCATATATAAAAGAGAAAGAAGAATAAAAATAAAAAAAATTGGGAGGGAAAAGAAAAAGGAAAATGTGAAATACAAGGTGGGAAAAAAGAAAGAAAAGGCGCAGTTTTAAAGCTCTTCCAGTTTTTTTTATCTATTTCATATATAAAAGGCAAAGAAGAATAGAAATAAAAAAAAATAGGGGGAGGAAAAAAGAGAGGGGAAAAAAAGAAAATGTGAAATACAAGGTGGGAAAAAAGAAAGAAAAGGCATAGTTTTAAAGGCTCTTCCAGTTTTTTATCTATTTCATATATAAAAGGCAAAGAAGAATAGAAATAAAAAAAATTGGGGGAGGAAAAAACAGAGGGGGAAAAAAAGAAAATGTGAAATACATGGGTGGGGGGGGAGAAAGGAAAAAAAAAGGGTGCCGTTTTAAAGGCTCTTGAACATCATGCCAGTGTCTTAGCCATTTGATCTCTCTTCTTCCAGATTCTCTTTGGAGAATTGTGACCCTAGGAAAATAACTGCAATGACCGAAATTCACATTGACAGTTCCTGCCTGCCTCCAGTCCAGGAAGGTAGGATATGAAAGGAATTGAAGGTTCCAAAGTCTTCCTCCCAATTTATTTATTTTTTTTAACTACGCATAATCCCACGACTTACAACTACCCATTTGTAAAAGCAAGGCTTTGACACCTAGGTGGGGAAAAAAAACAAACCCAAAGGCACAAGTCCAGATTAGGGGAAACCTGGCTGAAGAACAGTCACCGTGAGAGGGATCTAGGATCCCCAATGGACGGTCCCTTACACGTGAGCCAGCCGTGTGCGGCAGCGGCAGGAAAATCTAACACCATCCCGGGTTGTGTAAACAGAGGGATAGAATCAGAATCACGTGATTTCAGAGCTTTGATGCTTCTCCTTCGCGCATCTTCTTGGGAATAAGGAATTTGTGGATGGGTGAGACTGGTGGAGGAGATCCTGCAGCTCACAGATTCTTCCTGAAAGGGTCAAGGAGATGGATGACGCTTGTTTTTATAACTTTAAATCTGTTTTTCCTTTCCATTCAAATGGAGAGAAAAAAAAAACACGCAACGCCCTTTCCTTTAAAGCCGGGCTGTGCTACACACCGCCTGAAAAAGTCAACAAACAATGGAACCCCCTTTGCAGTTTTTCTGTGTTTCTTTTTTCCTGCAGTGTGCCGAGATTTCGCCGTCCTGGAAGACAGCGCGTTGGCCTACTGTCTGCAAGAACAAGAGAGTAAGGACGGGAATTTGTGTGTGTGTGTGTGTGTGTAAAGCTTCTGAAGTTGTGAGTGGGGCCTGCGACAACTTGCCGCAGCCAACTCGACGTGGGGCAAGAATTTATGCTACTATCAAAGAAACAGTGGAATAGAAAGGAAGGACAAAAATAAAAATGATTTTTTAACTACAGGTAGTTCTCGAGTTACGACCGCAGCTGAGCCCAAAATATTTGTCACTAAGCGAGATGGTTGTTAAGGGAAGTTTGCCCCATTTTGTGAGGTTCTTAAGTGAATCCCGGCGGTGGTTAAGTCAGCAACACAGTTGCGAAGTGGCTTCCCTGTTGACTTGGCTGGTCAAAATGTCGCAAAAAGCGTCGTTAAATACGAGCCAAATCTGAATTTTGATCCCATGACCGTGAGGATACTGCAGTGGTCTCTTTTTTTTTTTTTCCAGTGCCTTGGTAAACTCCCAACAGTCACTAATTGAACCGCGATAAGTCGAGGACTGCCTGTATTTCAAACAATTAAATTGCATTGTTCAATTGTCCCGCAGTGACAATTGTGCGTGTCCTTCCAGTGTTTAGCGTCCCCTGCCTCCATGTCTTTTGCGCCCGTCTGGGCTGCATAAATGAGCAACAGATAAATGGTTTTCTGGAAGCAGTGTGTGTGTGTGTGTGTGTTGGGGGGGAGGTGTTGGTCTCTGGCACCGTCCCCGTTTTCCATTACCGAGATGGAGTCGACGGCTTCAGGGAATCCGGCGTGCCGACAGGTTTACAAGGCTCAGATGAGGTGGCATTTTGAACCCTCAAGGTTGGCAGCCGGTGACGAGAACTGTCCTCGTCGCCCGGAGAACGACGACGGCACCCACCGTCGTCCGTGGATCACGCTCGTGAATCATTCTGTGACGTCAAAGGCCTTTCAGTGACAGTATGCAGAGCTGTCCAAGTTCTGAGTCTCCCCAACTGTCTGGCTGGGGATTGATGGCTGGCAAGATTAGGGCAAGGAGGACGCTTGGCTGAGGTTCAGCTTCTTGGCTGAGACAGGGATGGAGCAGGTCTTGGTCAAGGTCTTCGCTTCCTCCGGGTTCCTCCCCCTACTTTTGAACCAGGAGTCTGGAGAGCCCTTGATCTCAAGGGCTTCAGTCCGTCTGCCCTTCTCTGAGGAGGACCAGCAGGACTTGGGTCTCCAGAAAAGCCACCGCAAAGACGAGGGGAAAGGGCTGATTTTTCTTCAGGACTTCTCCTGAGGCTTCCTTCTCTTCCCCTCAGTTGAGCTGCATTATGCGTCCAATATCCAGAAGAACCAGCTGGTCCAGAATGACCTCCGCATGGCCAAGAAACTTCAAGACCAAGAGGTGGAAGCCCAGAAGCTTCAGGACAGCAGGCAACTGAAAGACAGGTAGGCGTTCTCTTGGTTCCAGGATGGTGTGGTTGTGTACGTGTGTGTGAGTAGACTCAAGTGAAGAGATTGGACAGCCGTTGGGCTGAAATGATCTAGGGTCTCCTGCTTGAGCAGGGGGTTGGACTAGAAGACCTCCAAGGTCCCTGTCCAGCTCTATTCTGATTGATTGATTGATTGAAATGGTCTAGCATCTCCTGCTTGATCAGGGGGTTGGACTAGAAGACCTCCAAGGTCCCTTCCAACTCTACTATTCAACAAAGCCAGAAATGCTCTTCTAACTGCTTCTTCCTCTGTCAACATGCAGCCAAGAGGGAGATCCCGAAAATTCCCGGGCCATCCAGAAAGATCTTCAAAGGAAATCGGGAGAAGATGATCCAAAGAAGAAGGCAGCGAAAGATCAGGTAGGAGAGTCCCGGATGCCAACTAGAAATTGCCCTGGCTTTCAAACTTGTCTGCACTCACCAGCTTGTGCCCGGTTGCCATGCTGCGTAATAAGCTTGGGCCAAAGTTGCAATGATGGACAACCCCCCCCTGGTTTTTTTTCCGGAGGGAGGGGGGCAATAAGATTTTCTGGGGTGCTTTACAGATAGTTCTCGAGACACAACGGAGCCCAGCATTTCTGTTGCTCAGTGAAACATCCCTTAAGTGAATTTTGCCCCCTTTAATGTGACAGCCCCCCCCCCAGATATTGGAACACTGCTATCCTATCACCCCTACTTGGTGATTTTCAAGCAGGAGAGCCTAGACCGTTTCAATCAATCAATCAACCAATCAATCAATGAGAATAGAGCTGGGAGGGACCTTGGAGGTCATCTAGTCCAACCCCCTGCTCAGGCAGGAGACCCTAGACCATTTCAATCAATCAAAATACAGCTGGAAAGGACCTTGGAGTTCTTCTAGTCCCGCCCCCTGCTCAGGCAGGAGACCCTAGACCATTTCAATCAATCAATCAATGAGAATAGAGCTGGAAGGGACCTTGGAGGTCATCTAGTCCAACCCCCTGCTCAAGTAGGAGACCCTAGACCATTTCAATCAATCAAAATACAGCTGGAAGGGACCTTGGAGTTCTTCTAGTCCCGCCCCCTGCTCAGGCAGGAGACCCTAGACCATTTCAATCAATCAGTCAATGAAAATAGAGCTGGAAGGGACCTTGGAGGTCATCTAGTCCAACCCCCTGCTCAAGTAGGAGACCCTAGACCATTTCAATCAATCAAAATACAGCTGGAAGGGACCTTGGAGGTCTTCTAGTCCCGCCCCCTGCTCAGGCAGGACACCCTAGACCATTTCAATCAATCAGTCAATGAAAATAGAGCTGGAAGGGACCTTGGAGGTCATCTAGTCCAACCCCCTGCTCAAGTAGGAGACCCTAGACCATTTCAATCAATCAAAATACAGCTGGAAGGGACCTTGGAGGTCTAGTCCCGCCCCCTGCTCAGGCAGGAGACCCTAGACCATTTCAATCAATCAATCAATGAGAATAGAGCTGGATGGGACCTTGGAGGTCATCTAGTCCCACCCCCTGCTCAGGCAGGAAACCCTAGACCATTTCAGACCGACAATCTCTTCTTGAAAACCCCCAGTGATGGAGCGCCCACAGCTTCTGGTGGCCAGCTGTTCCACTGACTCATTGTTCTCCCTGTCAGGAAATCCCTCCTTAGTTCTAGTCCCAAAGATGCTTGTTCAAGAGGCGAATTGTTTTTTTCCTTGAAGACCTTTCGCTCCTCCTCCAAGAAGCTTCTTCAGCTCTGACCGGACGGTGGGGGAAATGGAAGGATTTATACTCCTTGCAGACCGCCGGTCATTTGCACCCTTTTAGAGAGCCGTTGAGGCCACTTGGAGGCTTGTCTGTGTCCTGGGGGTCACCTGAGCGGTGCAAAGAGGGGCAAACCCTTCTTAGTTGCAGGAGTCAGCCTCTCCTATGCTCCCTGCTGCTCCTTTTGGGCTGATCCAAACACTCTCTTCCCCGATCCGGCTTATTGAGTCGGGTTCCGGACGAGTGAGGAGCGAAATGCGAGAATGACATGACTTCACGTTGCTTCTCCTCGTCCAAGATTTGGTCAGTCGGAACAAGGGTGGGGAGCAAAGGCGGGACCCATTCTGGCGCACACCGACGGGAGCGCCGGAGAGAGAAAATACACCAGGAACAATCGCCGGCATTCATCCTGATCTCCCAGGGACCCCTCCCAGCCTGAGCATGTCCCCCCCCACGAGCAGAGAAATGTGGCATTGTCCTTGAATATTCGGCCGGCGTCCGAATCGAATCCCGAATCCTGAGGTCCCAGCTGGACCAGGAAACGCTTCGGGCAGGCCCTGAAGCAGCGAGACCTGAAGATGTAGCTTGCGCGTTCCTCTGAGCTTGCCTACACATGGTCCTCTACTTATGACCGCCATTGTTGCGGTGAGGGTCTCGCCTTCTTTTGGCCCTGCTGCCCCCAGCCAAGATATCTCCCATAGCTTACACCCTGTGCCGTGCCATGTTCCTTCCTCTTAGGATCAGGCTTTACAGCGTCCCGTGGTTTTGTTCCTTTTTTTCACTTGCAACTGAGAATCGGTGGCATTGCGGCTCCTTCGCAGATAAACATTGGCCACAATAATTCTAATTCTAACTCTTTCTCATTCTAATAATTCTCATTCTCCATTGGGTTTCCCCTGGGAGGAGCAGCAGCAGGAAGAGAGACGGGCTCCAGCGGTCACGAGGATGCCATCTCACGAGAGTTTTTTCTCTCCCGCCCAGGAGAAAGTCAAGCGGTTCCACAACCGGGAGAAGGACGAGAGTGGTCAGCCAAAGCCGAGGCCGTCCCGTGGGGCGAGAGGTAAGGATGGCCTAGGTGCAGAGAGGACCCTTGTCCGTTCTGAAAGCCAGTGTGTTGTAGTTGTGTTGGACAGCACGTCCATCATGCCGCGTGTGGGACGTAACACATCTGGAAGTCAGGTGGAACAATTAAGCGGTGGAACAGCCTCCATCAATGGAGGTGTTTAAGAAGCGACTGGCCAGTCATTTGTCTGAAATGGTCTAGGATCTCCTGCTTGAGCAGGGGGCTGGACTAGAAGACCTCCGAGGTCCCGTCCATCTCTATTCTTTTCTAATTTTCTTCATTCTTATGCGTTCAGATGGCACCCCTGAACCCCTGCATTGGGAGATGGCCAGACTGGAACTCCAGATCCAGCAGCAGTTCCAGGAAGATGTGGAACTGGCCCAGAAGCTGCAGGAGGAGGAAGAACAGGAGCAGACGCGCATCGTGAGTGTCCGCCTCTACCCCGTCAGGCAGCGATGCCACGGCAGGCAGGGAGCACCTTCCCACCCTTTAGAAATTCAGAAACCATCATCTTAAAATCAGGACCATCTCCTGCCAAGAGGAGCAGGAAAAGGAAGGAGAGAAAGGGGTGGCCCTGGGCCCCAGAACTGTCTTGGGGAGACCCTGTTCTGCTTCTTGATGGGTCATTTGCAGAGTTGACCATGGCAAGTTGGCTGTGGCTAGTTGGCCATGGCAAGTTGATGTTGGCCATGGTGAGTTGGCCATGGTGAGTTGGCCATGGTGAGTTGGCCATGAGTTGGCCATGATGAGTTGGCCATGGTGAGTTGGCCATGATGAGTTGGCCATGAGTTGGCCATGATGAGTTGGCCATGAGTTGGCCATGATGAGTTGGCCATGAGTTGGCCATGATGAGTTGGCCATGATGAGTTGGCCATGGCAAGTTGGCTCCGGTGAGTTGTAGACCCCTTCATTTGTGCTGTACCAAGACTAATTTTCTGGGGAGGGGGACGTCTCTCCGGACCCTTGGCCCAACGCTTTCTTCCTTCTGTAGAGAGCCAGGAGGAACCGGGAGCAAGATGATGACTACAGGGCAGCTCAAGTCGCCCAGGACGAGGTGAGTAGCTGTCAAGTTGGTTGAAGCCTCTGTCTGAACTCATCCTGGTCACTTGCACCCTTTTAGAGAGCCCTTGAGGCCACTTGGAGGTTTGTCACATTGTTGCAAACCACCTGGAGTCATTTAGATGAGATGGGCGGTGGAGAAATGTAATAAAATAATAATAAAAAACTGAATAATAATAATAAGAAGAATGTTGCCTCCCGGCAGCTTTTCCCAGGGAAATGTCCAATAGATTCTTTCTCCTTTGGGCCCTCCGACTAGGAAATTGCACGTTATCTGCAAGACAAGGAACTGCAGACCCACTGGGGCTCCCCGCGCCCGGAAAGGCAGCAGGACCAGCCCCCCAAGCGTCACGAGGGAGAAGGCGACTGCAGCCCAGAGGTAAGAAGCTGCATCGCCTTGTGCTGTGGGGCACCTGCTCCATCAACCTCTGCTATCATGAACAGGGACCTTGGAGGTCTTCTAGTCCAGCCCCTTGCTCAGACAGGAGACACCTTCACACAGAAGAACAGAATTGGAAGGGATCTTGGAGGTCTTCTAGTCCAGCCCCCTGCTCAGACAGGAGACACTTTCACACAGAAGAACTGAACAGAATTGGAAGGGACCTTGGAGGTCTTCTAGTCCAGCCCCTTGCTCAGTCAGGAGACACTTTCACACAGAAGAACAGAATTGGAAGGGACCTTGGAGGTCCTCTAGTGCAGCCCCCTGCTCAGACAGGAGACACTTTCACACAGAAGAACTGAACAGAATTGGAAGGGACCTTTAAGGTCTTCTAGTCCAGCCCCTTGCTCAGACAGGAGACACTTTCACACAGAAGAACAGAAGAACAGAATTGGAAGGGATCTTGGAGGTCTTCTAGTCCAGCCCCCCCTGCTCAATCAGGAGACACTTTCATACAGAATAACAGAATTGGAAGGGACCTTGGAGGTCCTCTAGTCCAGCCCCCCTGCTCAGACAGGAAGCCCTATGCCATTTCGGACAAATGAGTGTCCAGTCCCTTCTTAAAAACCTACATTCTCGCCAGTGGGAAGCTGATGAGTCTTTCTCTCGCCTCGTTTCCAGAAGGACTCGTGGCAGAGTGGCAGGAGTCCCCCCCTGCTGAGGATCCAGACCCAGGAGGGCCCAGATGTGACGGTGACAGCGCCCTCCATCGAGAAGAAGTCAGTGCCGCCTCCGGCTGACGGGCTGCTTTAATCGCACAGTTGTGAAATTAATGTTGAAGGTCAAACTATGTGCTGGGCTGAGTGGGTTAGAACGCAGGATTGCAGGCTGACTCCATCCCCCTTCCTTCCTTCCTTCCTTCCTTCCTTCCTTCCTTCCTTCCTTCCTTCCTTCCTTCCTTCCTTCCTTCCTTCCTTCCTTCCTTCCTTCCTTCCTTCCTTCCCAGTGGTTAGAATACAGCATTGCAGGCTAATTCACTGCCCACAGCCAGGAGTTCAATTCTGACCAGCTCCAGGCTTGACTCAGCCGTCTGTCCATCCGAGGTCGGTAAAATGAGGACCCAGATTGTTGGGGGACCATATGCTGATTCTGTCAACCACTTAGAGAGGGCTGTAAAGCACTGTGAAGCGGGCTATAAATCTAAGACAGGCTGCTGCTATTGCATCTAATTCTTGGAATGCAACGTCAGTGAACAACTAGAGAATATCTTTTTTTAAAAGGGTCTTTTACAGTCTTGGTTCTGTTTTGTTTTTTTACTTAGGCCACAGTTTTGCCGAAATATTGCTGAAGTTCTGGACCCAACTTTTCAAGCCGCTAAAATGGGAACGCCTTCCGATGGGACGGATCCGGGCTCAAAAGGTAATAACCGAACAAGGACCATCGTTTTCGTATTTTATCCAAGAGGAAGTCCCCTTGAACTTAGTTAGATCCCCAAATAAATTCGCAACGTGTCGCTAGGGATTGCTTGCGGTCTGGAGTCCTTACGGGTTCACAGTGAAAGTGTAGTTTTGGGACATGGATGTGGCAGTTTTGATCTGCACGCACACACAGGAAGCTTGGCGACGCCAGCAGAGTCTCTGATTCACACTCTTGATTGCGCTTCGGATGAAAAAGGATATTCCAGAGTTAGGGTTTTTTTGGTGGGGTTTCCACCTATCAGAACATTCTACGAAACGGTAACCCCCATCTGATTGTCATAGGGTGACCTCTCACCCTGAGTATTGTGTTTCTGAGTAAGGAATAGAATAGAATAATAATAGACTAGACTAGAATAGAATAGAATACAGACTAGACTATAGTAGTAGTAGTAGTAATAATAATAATAATAATAATAATAATAATAATAATAATAATAATAATAATAATAATAATAATAATAATAATAATAATAGAATAGAGAATAAAATAGAGAATGGAATAGAGTAGAATAGAATAGAAAATAGAATAAAATAATAGAAAATAGAATAGAATACAGAATAGACTAGAATAATAATAATAGAATAGAAAATAGAATAGAGTACAATAGAAAATAGAATAGAATAATAGAATAATAGAAAATAGAAAATAGAAAATAGAATAGAAAATAGAATAGAAAATAATAGAATAGAATAGAATAATAATAGAGTAGAATAGAATAGAATAGAATAATAAGAATAGAATAGAATAGAATAGAATAATAGAATAGAATAGACTAATAAGAATAGAATAGAATAGAATAGAATAGAATAGAATAGAATAGAATAGAATAGAATAGAATAGAATAATAGAATAAAATAGAACAGAACAGAATAATAATAGAACAGAACAGAAGTAGAGTAGAGTAGAGTAGAGTGCAATGCAGAATGGAAGGGAAGGGAAGGAGAGAGAGCTGGAAGGGACCTTGGAGGTCTTCTAGTCCAACCCCCTGCTCAAGCAGGAGACCCTCTGACAGAGGGGTTCCATAGGTGAACCAAGATCAGGCCTCTCCCTGCCTGGAAAACCACGTCTGGAAGAATAATTTTCGAGAGCTGGGGAGACGAGAGAGTTTAGGGGAAGAAGAGACGCCCGTGCCGTTATAACCTTCCCTTTTCTCCCCTCCTCGCAGCCCCCAGCCCAGCTCCCCTGGCCCAGACGGACAGTCCCTTCAACTACCCGCAGGGGGGGGCAGCCCCCGTCTTTGTCTCCCCCACCAAACGACAGCCAGACAAGGTGGGCTGCCCGAAATCCGGCAACAAGAAGGAAGGCTGCCGACAGCAGTGACGCTCCCGTCTCCTCCATCCTCTCGCTCTCTCTCTGGCGGTCCTGCCCAGCTCCGGGATGGTCCCTTTTTCCCCCCCCCGGGGGGGGAGGAGAATCCCGAAGCTTTTCCTCCCACTTTTCCAGATTTACATCTAAGCTTTCAACAGGGCCGGGCCGCGTTTCCATCTCCTTCCTCTTATTTCAACCATAACTCCTCACCTTAATCCCGGGTGAAATCCGGCAGGCGATCCGTAAAAAAAAGGCTTCAGTAAAACAACAACAACAACAACAACCCCAATATCCGAATCTCCAATAGAAAAATGGATTTTGCAAAGAGGGAGGTTATTATCTCGGTCGCCCAAATAAACCCACGTTTGGGATTCGCATCCATATACAGGTAGTCCTCGACTTAGCAGCCGTTCGTTTAGTGACCGCTCGGCGTTAACGGCGCTGGAAAAAAAAAAATGACTCAGGACGATTTTCCACACTTAACGGCCGTCGCAGCCTCCCAGCGGTCACGGGATCAAAATTCGGACGCTTGGAAATGGACTCCCACTTTAGGACGGTTACAGGGGTCACCCGGGGTGAGGCGATCCCTTTTGGCGACCGTCTGACAAGCAAAGTCAACCGTGTTAGTAATTTAACAACTGCATTGACTCACTTAACAACTTGTGGCAAGGAAGGTCGTAACATCGGGGCCAAACCCGCTTAACAACGTAAATTTGGGGCTCAAGTTTTGTGGTCGTACGTTGAGGACTGCCTGTACTGGGTTTACTGGGAGAGCATCCAGGGGGTTGAGTTTCATTTGGGGGGGTGGAAACGTTGCTGATTCAACGGGTTCTATTAAGACGGCACTGAAGGAGCACATCGTTGTGTTGTTTCTTGTTGTTATTTTTCAATTTTAGGTAGGCTCCCATCTCCCTTGCGTGATTCGGGGTTTCTTCACAAGCTAAAGGAAAAAAAAAACAGTGGCAAATTGGTATAAATATTTAAAACAATGAACCAAATGCATAAAAACGTGGGAAAGTACCAACCTACAACTCATGGACTAATACAACCGCCTTACAATCTATCAATCAATCAGAATAGAGCTGGAAGGGACCTTGGCGGTCCTCTAGTCCATCCCCCTGCTCAAGCAGGAGATATTTTCAATACAGAATGACATAATTGGGAGGGACCTCAGAGGTCTTCTAGTCTAACCCCCTGCTCAAGGAGACACTTTCATACAGAATAACAGTGGGAAGGGACCTTGAAGGTCTTCTAGTCCAGCCCCCTGCTTAAGCAGAAGACCCTATATCTCCCCATCCCCACCTGGAGGTCCTAACCCCCAACACCCCCCTCCCCAACTTGTGCCTACCAGCCCCCAAAACTGGAAATTCCATTCCATCCCTCTTTAACCTCCGTTAACCGGCTCCCCCAGGAATTTCAGCTCATGGTCTCAGCCCCACAGGAAAAGCCGTGAACCAGCTCTCCACAGACTTTCCCCCACTATACTGTCCTGCTTACACACAACACACACACACACACAACTCTGTTTTAGTGAGCTGGTTAACATTCCCCAGCAATTCCATTCACCAAAACCCAAAACTTTCAACGCTTCGGGAAGGAGAATTTGCAACAGATACAAAAACACAGGACCGTCTCTTAGCTGGGAGACAGACACAGCATCACCATTGTGCAGGATTAAACAACAGCCACAAACCACATCTGAGAACACAAAGGAAGCGGAGACTTTAGACATATTCGGGGGGCCGAGGCCGGGAAGGGGGAGTATTTTGGATTTTAAAAATAAAAGAGACAGTCATATATATCTGCTGACAGGTTCCAAGACCCCCCCCCCTCCTCCTCCATCTGCTCGGAAGCCCCCCCCCTGCAAAAACTCCGCTAATGCACATTTCTCTTGAAATGTTAGCCTGCTTGGAACCCGAGTTGCAATTACGAGATCTCATTCTGAGAAGACCAGCATTATTGAAAACGAGACAGGAGGAGCTGGGAAATGCCGGGCAAAAAAGTCATTTCTTGAAATTATACCTAAAACCAAACTTGTCTTTCGACTAAAAAAAAAAAAAAACAACGGACATCTCGCTGAAGGATCTTTCTTAAAAACGTGCGCCGAGCAATTCGAAGCGTCAATTCAAAACCAAAATTTGCCCACAGTCACCGGGCAGATCAACGCTGGAGCCCCCACGAGGATACAGGCAGTCCTCGGGTTTACGACCGCAACCCGAACTCGACAATTCTGTCGCGTTTTCACTGTTGGTTTTTCTCAGAATTGGGTCTCGTAATTGCAACTCAGTTCCAAGCAGGGTAAAATTCCCGCATTGACTTTTTTTTTTTTTTTTGCAGGGGGGGCTTCCGAGCAGATGGAGGAGGAGGAGGAGGAGGAGGGGGGGTGTCTTGGAACCTGTCAGCAGATATAATGAAGTCCCCACTTCCTTTGTGTTCTCAACGATGTGGTTTGTGGCTGTTTTTTAATCCTGCAGAATGGGGGATGCTCTCCAGCCGAGGAACGGTCCCGTATTTTCGTGTTCGTTGCAGGTTCTCCTTCCTGAGACGTTGAACCACCCTCCAGATAAAAGCACAAAGCGTTAAAAAAAAAGCCACAACAACACAGGTGGGGCTCAGCCACCTGCAGCAACGCCAAGAGAGGGTTACACAACGCAAAATTGAGCGTGCATCACCTTCATTTTTGTCCGCTGTTGTTCAGCAAAATTGTTGTTTCTCGACCGCAGTGACTTTTAAGATGGGGAAGTTTCAATGGGAGTTGAAATCACCACATCTGTCTGAAATGGTATAAGGTTTCCTGCCTGAGCAGGGGGTTGGACTAGAAGACCTCCAAGGTCCCTTCTAACTCTGTATTCTATTCTATTCTAGTCCTATATTCTATTCTATTCATTTATTCCTATTCTATTCTATTCTATTATTCTATTCTACAATCTATTCTATTCTATTCCTATTTTCTATTATATTCCTATATTCTATTCTATTATTTCTATTCTATTCTAATTCTGTTCTATTCTAGTCCTATATTCTATTCTATTCATTTATTCCTATTCTATTCTTTCTATTCTATTCTATTCTATTCTATTCTACAATCTATTCTATTCTATTCCTATTTTCTATTCTATTCTATTCCTATATTTTATTCATTTATTTCTATTCTATTCTATTCTATTCCATTCTATTATTATTCCTATATTCTATTCTATTCTATTCTATTCTATTATTCTATTCCTATTTTCTATTCTTCTCTTCTCTTCTAAATTATCTTAAAAGTTTCTGAGGTTGAGAAGAACTGGGTATGTGGACCTGGGGTGAGTCAGAAGACAATTTAAAGCAAAAATCAAAACTTTGTGCTTGAAGGACAGTTTTCCAAACGGAATGCCAAGGCACCATTTCTCCATCCCCTCCCAAGGCCTCCCTCCCACCCCCCTCCCATCTTGAAGGCCATTTCAGTGGGAGGAAAAAATACTGGATTTACGTCTTCTATAGGTCCCATCAAACCACAATTGCTCTCCGCTATTTATGAAAATAAATGGGGACTTTTTTCAGGTTTGCACACGAGTTTATAGAAGACGCGTCGATTTTAATAAGGGTTCACCAAACAAAAGCCATTTGAAAGCACCCACCCCTTATTTTATTTTTATTTTTTTTTGCTTTCCCCCAAATCGTTTTCAAAGCAGGGCACCTCTAGTAACCTTTTAGAACTTGAGAAGTTGAAAGCGCAGCTGGCTGGGTGATGTATAAATATAGAAATATCGTTCAAGGTGCCTGTCTTTGCACCATAACCGGCGGTGGGCTGCTGTACGCACAAACCACGAAAGATCAAAGCACGGCTGGCCAAAAAGACGATCAGGGTTGGGGCGAAGACGAAAGGCAGCCAACGCAACTCAACTCAAGACGTTTCCACCCGGCGTCACCAGCAAAATTCATTCACGTAAAGGAACAGTCGCGCTATGAGTCATTTTTAATCTGAATCAAAAGAACAGAAGCAGCAGCTGGGAGGAAGGGCGTTTGTGTGTGGGAAAGCGATGACTAATTACAATAAACCAAGTTTCGTACTTAGACTACTGATAGGCCATCGAAAACGGGCTGGAAGCCACAAGCCGCCCCCCTGGCAAGGCTGACAAAAACTAGCTTTGGATGTTAGACTTTCTGGAGGTCGTTCTGGAGAAACCACTTGGAAATGGAGGATGTCAGTCTCCGGAAGGCCACCAGGTTCTCAAGAACTTCCAGCATTCCTTTGCTATTTAACCCAACAAGATTGCAGCACTTTCCTTCAATGCCATGATTTTATTTTTGTATGAGGATTTTTGGCCCCGGCACCCTTTTCCCATCGCCTTCCAGCCATCCACGCACAAATCATTCTAAAGGTGGTGTTGTTGTTTTTGTTTAAGTTCAAACCGAGGGCCATCAGGGCGATATTCCAGTTTCCGTTTAGACAAACGGATAAACCTGGTTTAAAGAGGATAGTCGTGGTTCTTCAATTGCTCAAAGGACGTCTTCTGAATGTGGCGAAAATGTTTTTCAAGAGCAGAGGTGCTCGAATGCTTTGGGGGTCTTTGAGGCTCTTCCTCGGATCAAGGAGACCCTTCTTGGCACTTGGACCCGGACCTACACAGCTTGGGAATCGTATTTTTCCAAAAGGACCCCCTTGAGGCTGGAAACCGCTTCACTGCTTCCTCCTTCTTCTTCTTCGGGGTATCGGTAGCTGCAGTCGTCTACTTCCTGGGCCAACTGGCCCTGTAAAGCTATGGAACAGAAGAAGTGGGAGAACTGAGGCACAAAACCGATGCTCAGGCATGCCAGGCACTTCAAGACCTCGGAATGGGTCAACTAGGTCAATTCACCATGGTCAACTCACCATGGCCAACTCATTACGGCCAACTTGGCACGGTTAATTCGCCATGGCCAACTCATCACAGTCAACTCACCATGGCCAACTCATTACGGCCAACTTGGCACGGTCAATTCACCATGGCCAACTCATTACGGCCAACTTGGCACGGTTAATTCGCCATGGCCAACTCATCATGGTCAACTCATCATGGTCAACTCACCATGACCAACTCATTACTGCCAACTTGGCACGGTCAATTCACCATGGCCAACTCATTACGGCCAACTTGGCACAGTTAATTCGCCATGGCCAACTCATCACGGTCAACTCATCACAGTCAACTCACCATGGCCAACTCATTACGGCCAACTTGGCACAGTTAATTCACCATGGCCAACTCATCATGGTCAACTCATCACGGTCAACTCACTGCGGGACAATTCAACAATTCAATTGAATTCTTTAAAATAGTTTATTTTTTTTATTTTTTTTTGCCATTCACAGTTCATTTTGTCCTTCCTTTGGCATCCTTTAATGATTCAATTCCACTATTTCTTAGATATGAGTGTAACTCTTGGTGAATTATCCTGGGGCCAGTTGGCCGTGGCGAGCTGGCGTGGACCCTTAGGAGGTAGTACCGTATTTCCCCGAAAATAAGACTGGGTCTTATATTAATTTTTGCTCCAAAAGATGCCTTAGGGCTTATTTTCGGGGGAAATACAGTACTAAATGCATCCGTCTGGCTGACGATCTTAACTGGGGCTTATTTTTGGGGGTGGGGCTTCTATTACGAGCATCCTGGGGAAAAAATCATTTCCAGTTAGGTCTTATTTTCAGGGAAATCAGTAGTAGGAGAAGAAGAATTAGCAGAGTAGTGCTGGCCAACAGGAGCAGGGAAATGGCCTTACGTTTCAAGAACTTCTTTCGGATCCAGGATCGGAGGAAGAGGTAGGCCAGCACCACGCACGCGGCGAACAGAAGGATGGTGATGGCAAAAGCAGAGGTGATGAGGATCAGTTGGCCACCTCCCTCTAAAAGAAAGCAGGAAAAGAAAAGAAAAGAAAAAAAAATCAACATCCTTCAGAAAAATCCCAGCTCTGAAAAGCTGAATTAAAATGGTTGTGTTGTTTTCGCAATACTAAAATTAATTTCTTTTATCATGGTCAAACATTCCAGGACTGCGTTCATGCAATTCTATATTTATTGAGCAATAAATACATCAGTCAATTAATTTTGGGATCCGTCCAGTGGATGTTGACCCAGAAACTAACTAACTAGGTAACTAGATAAATTAATACATGAGCTGAGTCTGCATAACACCCTGAGAAAAACAACGAAAAAGTCTCAAACTAGTCAAGCCTTGCAGATCTTTCATCTGATTGCACATCATCTGTGAACGCAACCAAAATAATCTCAGCCTATTCTTTTTTGCATTTCTCAGTCAGTGTAA
>NW_015386481.1:708799-726089 GCF_001527695.2 Protobothrops mucrosquamatus
GTGCTCCATCACTGGAGGTTTTTAAGAAGAGACTGGTCAACCATTTATCTGGAATGGTATAGGGTTTCCTGCCTGAGCAGGGGGTTGGACTAGATGACCTCCAAGGTCCCTTCCAGCTCTCTTGTTCCATTATTCTGTCCCCACGAGGTGTGTCCCTCCACACACCGTGACTCAAGGGCCTGAAAGCGGAGGAAGGGTAGCCTCCGGGGTCTACCTCCCCCCCTCCCCGTCCAGCCCCCCCTTCCCCCAGGCTGACCGGAGGGATCCCCTCTACCTCCCCCCCTCCCCTTCCAGCCCCCCCTTCCCCCAGGCTGACCGGAGGGATCCCCGCGTGGTCTACTTACTGTCGCAGACGCTGCATTGCTGGCAAAACTCGCCTTGCCCGGGTCTGAAGGTGCCTAAAAGAGGGAAGAAGGGCGAGTCAGCGTGTCTCGCGTCTCGTGGGAAAGGGGCCGGGGCCGTTCCCACGACCCGGGGCATGTCGCATCACCGGGCCGGGGGGCTCACCGTTCGGGCAGGAGACCCTGCACAGAACTTGGACCCGGAGCAGCGGCTGCAGCAGCAGCAGCGCCCACAGCAGCCGCTCCATCGGCTCCGAAGCGCGGCGCGTTTGCCGGTGGCTGGCTGGGTGGGTGGGCGCTCCGCGGGGCTTTCCTCCTCCTCCTCCTCCTGGGCTGGGCTACTGTCTTCTGGCGCCACGCGGGGCCAGGCGGCGACTGAGCCCGCAGGGCGGGCCGTGACCCCACCTACCCACCCACCCACCCCATGCCCGGGGTGTGGGGTGGGGGGGGAGGCAACCTGCAAAGCAGCTGGAATCCCCGCAATTGAATGGTGGCGTTTGGGGTGGGGTGGGGTGGGGAGGGGGCGTGTGCTTTCCGTGGTTTGCAGAGTAACGGAGTCAGCGGATTAACAGAGCTGGGAGGGACCTTGGAGGTCGTCTAGTCCAGCCCCCTGCTTAAGCAGGAGACCCCAGATCAATCCGTCGGAATAGAGCTGGGAGGGACCTTGGAGGTCGTCTAGTCCAGCCCCCTGCTCAAGCAGGAGACCCCAGATCAATCCATCGGAATAGAGCTGGGAGGGACCTTGCAGGTCGTCTAGTCCAGCCCCCTGCTCAAGCAGGAGACCCCAGATCAATCAATCCATCGGAGTAGAGCTGGGAGGGACCTTGGAGGTCTTCTAGTCCAGCCCCCTGCTCAAGCAGCAGACCCTATACCATTTCAGACAGGTGGCTGTCCAGTCTCTTCTTAAAAACCTCCAGTGATGGAACACCCACAACTTCCGGAGGCAACCACTGGTTCATTGTTCTCCCTTACGAAGTTCCTCCTTATTCTGATTGATTTTCCTTTTATCAGTTTTATAAATTACTCAAGATAGCGAAGATAGTTAACCCTCCTCCTATTTTCCCCAACAGCCCTGGGAGGCGAGCTTAGCTAATGGGAGGGAGGGAGGGACTCACCCCAGGTTGCCCAGCCAGCTTTCAGACCTAAAATGAGACTAGTCCTCACCGTCTCCCGGCGACTTGTCCAAAGTGGTAAGGTGGGACTTGAACTCACCGTCTCCTGGGCATTGGCCCAAATCACGCAGCTCGTTTTTGTGCCTAAGGCGGGACTAGAACTCACAATCCCCACAAACTGGATGGTAGTTTTGTCACCACAAAAAAAAAAGGAACAGAGAAGGCCGTGACATTCATAAGATAAGTATTATCACTGCTGGACATCCTTATCAGCACCAATGGGAGATACCACAACCCACGTTGTGTATTGGAAAGCAACTCTCACTAACCACTAACCGATTCCGCCATCCAAGCAACAACTCAACCACCCACAAGAGAAGCTACGCAACAACCTTCTTCAGATTAGCACAGTTTCACCGTAGCAGTCCAGAATTCCCCCGAACCCAAAAGGGCGATCATAATCTCTCCTGCTTGAGCCGGGGGGGGGGGGGATGGACTAGATGACCTTGCCACCAGAAGTCATGAATGCTCCCACACAGTCACTTGTTTGAAATGGTATAGTCAGTGTCTCCTGCTTGAGCAGAGGGTTGGACTAGAAGACCTCCAAGGTCCCTTCCAACTCTTATTCTGATTGATTGATTGATTGATTGATTGATTGATTGAAATGGTCTAGGCTCTTGCTAGAAGACCTCCAAGGTCCCTTCCAACTCTTATTCTGATTGATTGATTGATTGATTGATTGATTGATTGATTGATTGAAATGGTCTAGGCTCTTGCTTGAGCAGGGGGCTGGACTAGAAGACCTCCAAGGTCCCTTCCAACTCTTATTCTGATTGATTGATTGATTGATTGATTGATTGATTGATTGAAATGGTCTAGGCTCCTGCTTGAGCAGGGGGTTGGACTAGAAGACCTCCAAGGTCCCTTCCAACTCTTATTCTGATTGATTGATTGATGGAAATGGTCTAGGCTCTCCTGCTTGAGCAGGGGGGTGGACTAGAAGGCCTCCAAGGTCCCTTCCAACTCTTATTCTGATTGATTGATTGATGGAAATGATCTAGGGTCTCCTCCTTGAGCAGGGGGGCTGGACTAGAAGACCTCCAAGGTCCCTTCCAGCCCTAATCTGATTGGTGCCTGGCTGGGCTGGGCTGTCCTAACAGGCGAGAGAGGAGCACCTTCCCTCGCCTTCAACGGGGGAGGGGGGGTTTCTCAACGGGCGTTGCGAGACCCCGCGAGGGCCAGAGCTCAGCGTCCGGACGGGTTCCACGTGCTCCATCTCCGGCGGGGGAGTGGGCAGATCCGCCGCGGCTGTGACCTTCTTCGCGGCCTCCCTCGCTCGCAAAACTCCTCCCCTTGGCTCCCACCGGCATCCCCCCCCCCAAGCAAAGGGGGAGCCCCCTCTGCGGAATACGTCATCGTCAGCCCCGGCTGCCGAAGTGGGGGGGGGGAGGGAAAGCCCCTCTGGTTGAAGGCGCGGCAGGGAAGCCCCCGCGATCCCTCAGGTGGGGGTGAGGGGCGCGCCACGACCCCTTCCCCCCCCGCAGGAAATCCAGACGCTCTTCCTTTTACTGGCTCAGGAATTCTGGGAGTTGAACTCCACGAGTCATAAAAGAGCCAAGGTTGCCTGGTCTGGGGTCTCCTGCTTGAGCAGGGGGTTGGGCTAGATGACCTCTAAGGTCCCTTCCAACTTTATTATTAGTTATTTTTAATTATGATTTTTATTATTATGATTTTTATTACTCAGAGGCCGGTGCATTCCCAGTCTGTGGACTTTTTGAAGATATGACCTCTGCTATTTTAAGGAGGTGTTAAAATTCAGGTCCCAAAATAGGCTGGCCGAAAGGTTACGGGGTTGAAATAGATCGCCGTCAGGTGTGTCTGCGCACACACACACACACACACACACACACACACCCTTTGCGGGTCAAGTCCTGGGAGAAAATCGAGTGCCGTCGTCCTTTTTACAACAGTTCACTTAGTGACCGTTCCAAGTGACAACGGCACTGGAGAAAACAAAAAAGGGGTCTTATGAGTCCCGAATGCCCGAGTCGCTGCAAAGTTCCGAAAAGAACATTTCCCACCATTCCTTCCAGAATCCACTTCCGGGTTCCGCAACCTGGGCCACTTCCGGGTTAGGAGGCCTTCAACTCCCAGAATCCTCAGCCCAGCCCAGGAATTTGGGGAAATGGAAGTCCACAAATGGGCCGGGTTGGGAAACGCTGGGCTGCTGATGCGCTGCTTTGGGGGCTAAGCCGGGGAGCCTTCCTGGGCACCGCTCCGCGCTCTGCATTTCCCAAGCTGAGCAGCCCCTTCTACCTTTGGGACCCCCACCCACTCACTCACCCCCCCCCCCCCCCCCCCCCAGCATTCCGGGGGGGGGGAGCCGTGCATCAACAACCCCCCCCCCCAATTGCAAGTTGCCTTTTTGCAAGGGGTGCCATGCGCCCAGCTGAGACGCGCGAGCCCCGCTTTTTGCGCACGGGAGAGACCCCGCGCGCCATGCCCTGCAGGCTCTGGGGAGGGGGGGTCGCGCGCCCCTTCCCTGCCCCGCCCCCCCGGGGAGCCACCTCCTCCTCCACCCTCCCGGCACCGCCCCCCCAAAGGCGCCGCCCCCTCCCCAAAGGCGCCTCCCCCCTCCCGTGACGCAGCACCGGCCCGGCGGAGCAGAGCGCGCACGGAGCAGAGCCGTAACCGAGTCTGATCGTAAGAACCGCGTGGTCGCCCCCCGTCCAGCAGCCCTTTCCCAAGCCGGGGTCTCCCCAACGGGTCCCTCCGTCCGTCCCTCGCCCCTTCCCGGGCCGGGGTCTCCCCAACGGGTCGGCCCAACTCGCAGTCCCGGGACGAAGGCTGGCCAGCTTTGCGCGCGGACGCACGACGGCTGGCTGGTCTCTCTTCTCCCGGGAGAGCGGTTTCTCCTCCCGGGAAAGCGGCTGGGGGTCTGGCGTGGGACCCGGCGGGAGGGTCGTTGCCCAAAGTCCCCCCCCCGCCCGCTCGCTCGCTTCTCAAGGCGCTTTGCCCCCTCCCCTTGCAGGACCACCGCCGCGGCTTCCCCATGGGCTCCAAACGAGCGCTGGTGATCTTGGCCAAGGGGGCCGAAGAAATGGAAACGGTCATCCCGACGGATCTGATGCGGAGGGCAGGAGTAAGTCCCTGTGCGGAGCTGACCCCTCTCCCCCCCCCCAAAAAAAGGCCTTTGTCTGCCACCACCTCCCAAGGCAACTAAAATACACAATTCTCCTTTCCTCCATTGTTGAAAAGCCATCAATGTATAGAGAACAGAGTCTCTATCCCAGGGGTCTTCAAACGTGGCCCTTTTGTGACTAGGGTTGCCAGGTCTGCTTCCAAAAAATAGCGGACAAGCGGGGGGGGGGGTGTTAAATAGTAAAAAAAAGTAGACTGTACAGCTTTAGATTACGTACCATTTCATCATAAAGCTTTTGCATAAAAAAAATGTCCACTATTTTGTGAAAAAAAATAGTGAACATAATGTGAAAAAAGCAGACTGTCCACTCAAATAGTGGACACCTGGCAACCCTATTTGTGACTGGTGGACTTCAACTCCCAGGGTGCATGCTGGCTGAGGAATTCTGGGAGTTGAAGTCCACCAGTCATAATAAAAGGGCCACGTTGGAAGACCCTGGGTCTATCCTATTCTTAAAGCGGGCAAGGCTAAGCAACTCTTATGCAGCTTAGATGCTTTTCTTCATTCGGTGTATTTCTACTCACTGAAGCGCTGCCGTTTTCCTAACAGATTTCTGTCACCATAGCGGGCCTGTCTGGAAAGGACCCCGTGCAGTGTAGCCGTGACGTGGTGATTTGTCCTGACGCGAGTTTGGAAGAGGCGCGGAAAAAGGTTTGTGCCCCCCCCCCCTTTTTTTTAAGTGCAGTGTCAAGAATGAAACTTTGGCCTCTTCGTTTCAACTTGCCATTAAGAGTTGAGGAGGTGTGGCTTTGAAAAGTGTTCAGATGGAGAAATGAAACTTTTGTTGATTCTGCTGAATACCCTTGAGACCCCGAGCCGCTTCCAAGGACACCGAAGCAGGTGACGAAGAAAAGCAGCCAGTTCCCATAACAAAGGGAAATGGTTTACTATGTGAAAGGGCAGGGAGGGGGGGGGGGTCCTTGAGCAAAGAGATTATTGTTTAAATCTTTGATCTGGTGTCTGGGAACCTCAGAGTGAATTTTACTTTGAGAGTACTACTGTTATTTCCTCGAAAATAAGATCTAACTGGAAAAATAAACTGTAGCTTGATTCTTCAGGATGTTCGTAATATAAACCCTACTCAAAAAATAAGCCCTGGTTAAGATTGTCAGCCAGACGGACACATTTAGTACCTCCGTTGCAACACACAACAGACATATTGAATTATAAAATAATATATAATTAAACAAATAAATAATATTATGGACATTATTTATTTTGTTGTACGTGAAAAAAAAATAAGGCATCAGCTGAAAATAAGCCTTCATGCATCTTTTGGAGCAAAATTTAATATAAATTAATATAAATATAATTAATATTAAAAAAATAATATAAATTAAGAGCCGGTTTTAATTTTGGGGAAATACGGCATGCCATGTATTCAGTAGTTAAGATTTCTGGAAACGGAATGAGCCTGGTGACTTATTTGGTTTCTTGGACTGGATGTTGACACGGGGGGGGGGGTGTCTTTGGGACAGCCTTACTTTTCATTTTTTAGAGGGGTGTTTCTCAGTTGTGGCCGTTAAGTCGAGGACTGTGTGTATGGAGTGACTTTTTTTCTCATTTTATTAGGGGCCCTACGATGTGGTGGTCCTGCCCGGAGGCAACCTGGGGGCTCAGAACTTATCAGAGGTAAAAAAATACCAGAGTTGATTTTCTATTTTTCTGAAAGAGAACGCGATGGGGCTGTAATCTCCCATTTTTTTCAGGAGTTCTGCTAAAAGGACTACCATTTATTTTATTTTTGAAAATGATTAATGAAGAGAAGGACGTGGGGGGACATGATAGCAGTCTTCCAGTATCTCAGGGGTTGCCACAAAGAAGAGGGAGTCAAGCTATTCTCCAAAAGTGTCTGAAGGCAGGACAAGAAGCAACGGAGGGAAACTAACCAAGGAGAGAAGCAACCTGGAACTAAGGAGAAACTTCCTGACAGTCAGAACAATTAACCAGTGGAACAACCTGCCTCCAGAAGTTGTGGTGTGGGTGCTCCAACACTGGAAGTTTTTAAGAAGAGACTGGACAGCCATTTGTCTGAAATGGTATAAGATTTTCTGCCTGAGCAGGGGGTTGGACTAGATGACCTCCAAGGTCCCTTCCAACATCATCATCATCATCATCATCATCATATTATTATTATTATTATTATTATTATTATTATTATTATTATTATTATTATTATTATTATTCCCTCTCTTTGATCTATTCTTGCAGTCTCCCCTCGTGAAAGACATCTTGAAGGATCAGGACAGCCGGAAAGGCCTCATTGCAGCCATCTGTGCAGGTAAGTTCCTAGCTCCACCTTTGAGGAATGGTGGGCTAGCCCAGCCCCCATTGGAATACTCGGATTTGGGGCCTTTACTGATTGGCTGCAATGACTGGGCCTGGCTCTGCAGGCTTCCAATAAAATGGTAAGAATCCGGAAGCTGCAAATAGAATTCTAAGCCTCCGGAAGCTGCAAATAAAACGGTTAAGAATCCAGAAGCTGCAATTAAAATTGTAATAATCCAGAGGCTGCAAATAAAATTCTAAGCTTCTGGAAGCTGCAAATAAAAGTTGTAAGAATCCAAAAGCTGCAAATAAAATTCTAAGCCTCCGGAAGCTGCAAATAAAATTCTAAGAATAATAATAAAGTCACACGGTTCTTAAATGATTCTGGCTTCCCCATTGACTTTGCTTGTCGGAAGGTTGCAAAAGGGGATCACGTGACACCCCCAGGAAACTGCGGCGGTCATAAGTATGAGTCAGTTCAGCTGCCAAGTGTCTGAACGAATAACCCAGCTGGTGATCCTTTTGTACTGGAGCTGGCGGTGACAGAGAGAATCACCTCTCTCTTCTCCTCCGTTGACCCGCAGGTCCCACGGCGCTCCTTGCGCATGGAATCGGCTTTGGCAGCAAAGTGACCACCCACCCTTTGGCGAAAGAGAAGATGATGAACGGGGGTCAGTGTCCACACCTTTTCTCACGGGGAGGGAGAGTGGCGCATGGGTTGTGGGTCAGCAGAGGTTTATTATTCTCCAGAACATAATCTAGATCAGGGGGTCCCCAGGCCACGGCCCACAACCTTGAATCCTTCGGAACCGGGCCACGGAAGTGGCAGGGAAGGGCGGGTGTTATTCTTGAATCCGGAGTGGATCCGGACTTTGCGTCATCTTGTTCTGCTTTTGAAGGGGTTGGGTGCCAATTTGTCAGCCTGGGAGTAACTGTTCCTCCTCCTTTTAAGATCACTACAACTACTCGGAGAATCGGGTGGAGAAAGACGGGCACATCATGACCAGCCGGGGGCCTGGCACCAGTTTCGAATTTGGCCTTGCCATCGTGGAGACCCTGCTGGGCAAGGAAGTGGCGGCCCAGACGAAGGCGCCACTCGTCCTGAAGGACTAGAACCCAGTCTAGAACCCCGTCACTCGCCTGCTTCGTCTTTACGACCGGGTCCTTTTTGTTGGAAGGCGGAGCGCCAAAGGAACCAAGCGGGGCTGCCAATGTCGCTTGGCAAACTTAATTCTTGCAATAAAGAGGATACGTGTTAAACTGAGTTGTCTCGTGGCTGGGGATCATTTAAAAAAAAACAAAAAACCTCACCCCATCAAGGCAGAACAAAATTGTTATTTATATATAGATATATAAATAAATCAAACCTTGGGCAAGGAAAAAAAAATCAAGCCGAGGATCAGAATTGAAACCCCAGCGAGTAAACACAGATAGTCCCTAAGGGAGCCCCCAGAATTGATAAATTTTGATAATAAAAGGATATTGGAAGAGGAGAAAATCAGGAAAACCACTAGGTGGAGTATGGAATTATAGAAATTAATTCTTATTGATTGTAAAGATAAAACCAGACAACGTGCTGTTTACCAAATATTAATGATTATGTTAATATATATATTCGGCAATAAAAACAATATATATATTAAAAACTTGGAGGGAAGCTTTGCCCTGCCTCTTTGCAGTGGGGGGGGGCATTGGGCAGGATTTGGTCCTTCCCCCCCCCCGCCTTTGCCAGTTGTAATGCCCAAAAGCAGCCACTGGAGGGCAGCATTTGCTGCCATCTTCACAACTTGCCAAAACATCTGAATTCTGATCATGTGACCTACATGCACGGCGACGGTCGTAAGGATGAGGACCATTCGTCGCTTTTTCTGTTGTCGCTTCAAATGGTCCCTAAATGGGACGGTGTTGTGTCCCAAACTGCCTGCGGCAGCAACACACACAAAAGTGTGTAGACACACCAGTTGCAAACTTGTCTTAAAGATTTGCTAGCCATGGTTATACAGGGAGTCCTCGAGTTGGCACGACGGTTTAAGGTGTTAATTTTGAAAATTTAATTTAATTTTTAATTTTAACTCTCAAGGACAGCCTTCCCCCGTCAAGCACCCGTTTGTAATTAATCCTAGGAAATCAGATCTGTGTGTTTGATCCCAGCACTCGGGTATTTCGGCGCAGGGACACATATACACCCTACCGTATAATCGGAATTAAGTAGGCCCGTGTCATAATTTATTTAGCAAGCCATTTCATGATGCAAGTCTTGCAGGATGACTTGAAACAGGTTCTTTAAACATGCAAATTAGGAGGCATGGCAAAAGGTTTGCAAACCAAAATCTATTAGGAAGGATTGGTCTAGGGTCTCCTGCTTGAGCAAGGGGTTAGACTAGGTGACCTCCAGGGCCCCTTCCAGCTCTATTCTGATTGATTGGTCTAGGGTCTCCTGCTTGAGCAAGGGGCTGGACTAGGTGACCTCCAGGATCCCAGCTCTATTCTGATTGATTGGTCTAGGGCAGGGGTAGGCAACCTTGGCTCTTTTATGACCCGTGGACTTCAACTCCCAGAATTCCTGAGCCAGCCATGCTGAGGGAAAAGGGAGAGGTTTCCAAGCTGAGCCATGCTGGCTCAGGAATTCTGGGAGTTGAAGTCCACGAGTCATAAAAGAGCCAAGGTTGCCTACCCCTGGTCTAGGGTCTCCTGCTTGAGCAGAGGGTTGGACTAGATGACCTCCGAGGTCCCTTCCAGCTCTCTTGTGATCGATTGAACGGCACCCCGAGGTCCTATGATCATCAGATATCCTTCCCCAAAAGCAAAATCAAATAAGGGAAGGCGGATTTGCTTAACTGGGCAATTCGCAACAACCGTGGCATAAAAGGTCACCAAACTGTGCATGAGTTGTGCCTTGCTTAGCAACAAAAAAAAAAAACCCGTCGTCGTACCTCAAGGACGTTTATATTGTCCCGACTAGCAACTGCCTCGCTTCTAATCCTGCCTACAACTTGTGTAGCCAGAAACCTCCAAGCGTGGCAGACTGCCCAATTTTGATAGGCACATCGTATGATGTGATTGACCAATGTGGAGTGAGCAGAAACACACACCCTACAACGAAGCCGGGTGACAAAATTCTATTTGGCAACTCAGGCTGGCTCCCAGTCTGGTGAGCAGAGAGAGGGACCGAAGTCAGAGCAGGGAGGGGACGCCGGCTGATCAATAAACGTGGGAGCTGCTCGGTTACCATAAATAAGTATGTCGTAACTTTATTAAATCCAAGACGTGACAATATATCCAAAACACAACTGGTACACAATTCCTCAATACTGTACATCCCCTACATAAGTTTTTTCAGTGCATTGTTTCTGTTATTAACGTTGCCTTCATTTCGCTTGTCCTAGAACGGTCAGCTTGCCTACAATGTCAGGGAAAAAAAAACAAAAAAAATGTTCCCATTTTAACGGTTAGGTCAGTGTAAACAATGGGGTTGTGTTAATACAAAGGCCACGGACAGTCCTTGGTCGGAGAGCACCTTCTCGCCTTCTCCTTATTTATAAAGTGTGCGTGTGAGTGTGTGTGAAAACGAACAAGTCATCCACGGAACGAGACCCTCCGTGGATCAGAAATGAGATTCAAAGGCCCTGGGACGCTTCCCAGGGACCAAGCAGGCTTCGTTCCCAAGATTCGGGACCCACAATTGGGTCCCCTACACAATTGGTCCCCTTTTCAAGCAAACAGAGTGTCTTAAGTTGGAACGCAACTTTTCGCTTACGTGTGGGTCACACAATGCCCTCTCCGGCTGCAGAAACACAGAGCCGTGGATCTAGAGCAGGGGTGTCAAACTCGCAACGTCGCGTGACATGTCGCGACGTATCGCAACATTTTTTTGCCATTGCCAGCAATGGGGTGGGCACCCCTGATCTAGAGCATGGATCCCCAATCCCCGGCCTGTGGCCGGTTTAGAACCGGGCCGCATCAGTGGCAGGCGGGTGCCTGCACGCACGGGGCTTTAATTGCGTGGGTGATGGGCGCTCGCGCGCGCAGCTTCACTTGCACGAACAGCGAGCGCTCGGCTCAGGCGCAAAGGTCCATTTGCGCCAAGCCCAAATAAAGTTAGTGTGCACTCAACGCAAAAAAATCCTTTCTCTGGCCGGGCCACCAGACTAGGAAGGTTGGGGACTGCGGATGTAGAGAAATCAAATGAATTTTTCTCGCAGCTCACGATGACGATAGCTGCCAAAGAAGGGACGAGCGGAGGGACGGGGAAGTGGGTGGCTAACTCTGCCCGTGGCCGTGTTTTTCCTCACTGGAGGGAACATCAGCCTGGGAGAGCTCCATCACCCCTCCCAAGCAAGAGAACAGAACATCCCGGGACAGAAATAATTTAAAAGGCTACCGACACCCCCAAGTGGGAAAAAAAACGTCTATTAACACCCACAAAAATACTGAATTTGCTTTCTTCTGGGCTTTCAGCCAAAGCCAGCGGTCTCCTTAACAAGACTACAATTCCGTCGCTCTTCGTAGGTGAGTTTCTACATATATGTATATATTCCTCTAGAGCAGAGGTCCCCAACCCCAGGGCCACAGCCCACTACGGGTTCAAAACCGAGTGGCAGGGCGAGCGTACGCACGCAGCTCCATTTGTGCAAGGGGCAGACACGGCGTGCCCGCCGCTCGGACAAATGGAGCTGCGCGTACACGGGCAGCGCCATCCCCTCTTCCTTGAAACACTCCATTCTGCAAAGCGGGAACGCTTGGAGACCCCTGCTCTAGAATATTCAATAACTGGCCAACTTGAGTTGTGTAGGCTTGTTCTCCTCCACGTTTTGTCCTGCCCCGGGGAAATGGGTGTCGGCAAGTTGAACCAGGATGTTGCTACCATTGCTGTCTGTCCAAGAGGCTCCAGCGCTGGTGTCTCTGCCTCCCCTTTACGTCCAGGTTAAGTCTTTGCACAAGTCCCTTGGAGCAGAGTTGTCATTCTCGGATTCAAATATCTTTTCAACGCTCGCTGCGGTGCTCTAACCCTTGGTCCCTACGGGGAAACCATGCAGGCCAAGTGTTTGCGTTTTACTAGTCCTCCCAAGTCAGCCTTGACCAGCGTGGCGGGCCCGTGGGCCGCCTGCTGCCCTTCCTCCGGCCTCAAGCTGCCCTCTTCGGCTTCCCGGAAGAACATCTCGTATTTGTCCAAATAGGGGGGTCTCTCCGGTAAAAGATAATAGTGGGTGGAGCTGACTTTCTTGCCGTTTTCGATGATGGGCAGGATACAGGGCACCTTGTGGGCAGAGCCTTCGCTGTTCTGCCTCAGGAGAGCTTTGCTGCTGACGTACTTCGGATCCGGGGCAAAACTCTGGGTCGGAGGCATGACCCCGTGGAGGTATGCCGGCAACGTTTTGGGACTCGGCGTTCGGGAATGGCTCCAGGGCAGAGGTTCTCGCGGAGGGATCTTGGGCGGTTTCTCCTCGTCGTTGTAAGCGCTGGTGGTCACTTCAGCTGACCACCTCCGATAATCGGGCTTGAGTGGCCGGGGTGGCAGAGGTGCCCGGGGAGGAACCTCGGGCTTATCGTCATCGGAGCTGGGAGAGGAGCGACAGACGTGGCCGGAGACCCTGACCGACGGCTTGTGGAAGGACCCAGCTGGGCCGGAATGAGAACGACGCAACCGCCGATGGGACTGTTGTGGAGGTGGTGGGGGAGGACAGGCACCCTCTGGGGCGCTGCCCTGTTGAGGCTTCCCCTCTGCCGGACCGTCGAAGTAGGCATAGTTAATCTGGCCACAGCCCCTGAAGCTTCGCCTACCCTGGGCCGACAGCTTAAAACCAGGGCTAGGGCAGTTTTCCAGCAAGAAATCGGTGTCCGAACAGGTCAAGAACTCAACCTCCCGGTCCACCTCGTCGTGCAGGAAGCCTTCGGTGATGGGCAGAGGAGGCAGGGGTCGGGCGCTTCGCTCCACAGAAGACAGGGGAAGGGAGAGGAGTGGTCCACTCTTCCCCGGAATGTGAGAAGGCATCTCCTCAGGGTTGCGGTTCATGGTCAGAGAAAGTCCACCGAAGCCAGAAGCGAGGCCATCTTCGGAGGTGGAAGGGACAGGGGGGCGAAGGAGAGAAGGGCTGGCTCTCCAGATGCAGCTCGGACCACAATCTGGATCGGGACCGGAGACCTGGCCTAGGAGGAAAGGAACTTTGGAATCAATACACGCATTTTGGATCATTGGAAACACTAAGGACTCCACAGGAAACGCTTCCTTTTGTGTAGAGTGGAGTTCACCAACCTTTCTGGCTTTGTGGACCGGCCCGGGGTGGGGGTGGAGGGCGGGGATGGTTCTGCATGAGCGCCGGACAAGCGTGTGCAGCTCCATTTGTGCGAGTGTAACCCGGTGTACCTACCAACGGTGCGAGTGTAACCCCGGTGTACCTACCAACGGAGGACAAAGGATGCTGCCCTGGGTTCAAGTTGCAGGCCATTGCGACAGAGTCCACGCTGAAGAACGGGCTGAAAGAGAAGGGAGGAAGAACATCCATACATGAGATGGCAAACACGGACGGTCTAACCCCAACGTATGCTAAGACCCCCCGGATGGGTGCCGCCTCCCTGCCCCACAACTCACTTGGCAAGCTGGCGGTTGTGGCGACGGCAACAGGCCTCCAGGCTTCCATTACGGAGAAAGCCCGAGTTCAAGGAGATGTTGACCTCCTGGGCTGCGATGCCTGTAGTGGACATGGCCTGTGGTGGACAATGCTCAGCCTCGTGGGGTTTTCAAAAGGAATCCATGGTTGTCAGCGACCACTTTGACTCCCTGGAGAGAGGAGAAAGAGGGAAGCGTCAGAATATTGCCCCAGGGTCAGAGGAGAAGGGTGGAGGGTCCGTTTCTCCAGGGCTGGGCAGCAGCCCACCCCCCCTCTGAAAGGAGCCGTGACCGATGCAGAGAGGACTGTGGCCACCGGCCACTCCTAACCGGACACTCCATTACAAAGCGCCCTTGGTGTTCACCAACCATCCTGGGGTGCAGCCCAACCACAAACCCCACAGTAGGTGTCAGCCTCCGGGTGACACCGACAATAGGGGACCAAGAGTAGCCCACCTACTCTGAACGTATTGTGAAGAAAAAGCAGGGAAATCTCCACCTTTGGACAGCTCCTCAGCCTCAATCAATCAGAATAAGAGCCGGAAGGGACCTCAGAGGTCTTCTAGTCCAGCCCCCTGCTCAAACAGGGGACTCTAGACCAATCAATCAATCAGAATAAGAACTGGAAGGGACCTTGGAGGTCTTCTAGTCCACCCCCCTGCTCAAGCAAGAGACCCTAAATCATATCAATCAATCAATCAAAATCAATCAATCAATCAATGAGAACAGAGCTGGAAGGGATCTTGGAGGTCTTCTAGTCCAACCCCCTGCTCAAGGAAGAGACCCTAAATCATATCAATCAATCAATCAATCAAGAACAGAGCTGGCTTCCCCGTTGACTTTGCTTGTCAGGTTGCAAAAGGGGATCACGTGATCCCGGGGCACTGCGACCGTCATAAATACGAGTCGGTTGCCTTGCGTCTGAATTTTGATCACGTGACCACAATGGATGCTGCAATGGTTGTTAAGTGTGAAAAACGGTCCTAAGTCCCTTCTTTCAGTGCCTTTAATTTCAAACGGTCACTAAACAAACCATTGTTAAGTCGAGGACTACCTGTATACTGACCGTAATTCTCCCCAAATTTCAGGCTCTTTTTTCCCCCTTTCCCTAAAAAAATAAAATATCTCCACGCTGTCTACTCCCTCCCGGCCTCAGTTTCCCAAAGGGGAACCTCCATTTAGTAGTAGTAGTAGTAGTAGTAGTAGTAGTAGTAGTAATAATAATAATAATAATAATAATAATAATTTGAATGTTCAGTTGACTGAGGCTCATGTCTAATGAAGAAAAGATAATAAAAAGTGGGAAGGGGCCTTGGAGGTCATCTAGTCCAACCCCCATGTTCAGGCAGGAAACCCGACACCATTTTCGCTCCTGGCGTGTGGGAGAAAGCCGGGCTAGGGAAGGAAATTGGTCGTAGCGCCCTTCCTGTCGAGAGAAACACCCCTTGCGCCTAATGACAACTTGAAAGGTGTGTTATTAATGAAAAGAAGTCAAGCCACAACCGAGGGATGGAAGAGATTCTCCTGCCCAGGGAGGGGAGGGTGATGCCCAGGAGGAAACTGAGTCACCCAGCCCGGGGAAAAGACGGACGGGGCACCTGAGCACGGCAACGCCTGCCTTGACCGGTCCACTGGGGAGCCGGGAGGGAACAGCACCCCAAGGCAGGACAAGGGGCGACGGAGGGAGGCTAACCAAGGAGAGAAGCAACCTGGAATTAAGGAGAAACTTCCTAACAGGGAGGACAATTAACCAGTGGAACAGCTTGCCACCAGAAGTGGTGGGTGCTCCATCACTGGAGGTTTCTGAGAAGAGATTGGTCAGCCGTTTGTCTGAGATGGTCTAGGGTCATCTGCTTGAGCAGGGGGCGGGTGGACTAGAAGACCTCCAAGGTGCCTTCCAGCTCTGGTCTCATTGATTGATTGAAATGGTATAAGGTCTCCAGCTTGAGCAGGGGGTTGGACTAGAAGATCTCTGAGGTCCCTTCCAGCTCGGTTCTGATTGAAATAGTATAGGGTCTCCTGCTTGAGCAGGGGATTGGACTAGAAGACCTCCGAGGTCCCTTCCAGATCCATTCTGATTCAAATAGTATAGGGTCTCCTGCTTGAGCAGGGGGTTGGACTAGAAGACCTCCGAGGTCCCTTCCAGATCCATTCTGATTCAAATAGTATAGGGTCTCCTGCTCGAGCAGTGGGTTGGACTAGAAGACCTCCGAGGTCCCTTCCAGATCCATTCTGATTCAAATAGTATAGGGTCTCCTGCTCGAGCAGTGGGTTGGACTAGAAGATCTCTGAGGTCCCTTCCAGCTCAGTTCTGATTGAAATAGTATAGGGTCTCCTGCTTGAGCAGGGGGTTGGACTAGAAGATCTCCGAGGTCCCTTCCAGCTATATTCTGATTCAAATAGTATAAGGTCTGCTTCTTGAGCAGGGGGTTGGACTAGAAGACCTCCGAGGTCCCTTCCAGCTCTTATTCTGCCTGTCTCTTGCTAGGCCTTCTTACTAAGCCCACTTAAGACCCCTGCACCCTGAAAGAGACACACCAAAAGTGCTTTCACTACCACTGCGGCAAGCACACAATCCAAAGCGAAAGGCCCTAATTTGAAAAGCCCACCCTCTCCCCACTGGGCCTGCCCTGCCAGAATCAATCTGGGGCAGGGGGAGGCAATGATGGTGACCCCTCCCACCCCTGGGCTCTCCGTCAAGCCCACCTCCCCGGGGGTTGTGCCAAGGACTCGGAAGCTACGCAAAACCTCTCTGGGGAGGGGAGGGGTCTGCAGAGAGAGGGAGGGAGGGAGGCACAGAGTTTGAAGCAGAAGCCCCCCCCCCTTGCTCTCCTTCAGTAACCTAGTTTTGCCTACTCAGCCACCAACTATCGGGAGTAAATCTCCAGAGGTGGGTGGGGCACATGGCTGCCAACCGAGTCACCCGCCCGGCTGGCTGCTCTTCCCAGTTTAACTACTGCCTGACATCACTTCCTCCGCCTTTACACGCCTGCGAGAGGAGAAGGAGGAGGAGGAGGAGGAGAAGGGCTCCCGGCTTGCCCAGCGCCCATCGGAAGCCACTCCCAGGTTACTACAGGTCTCCACCAGAGCCTGGAGGGGGGAAACTCGACACACCGAGGGCAGGTGGGCAAGCCTCTGAAGCCAGCCAGCATCCATCCATCCGTCCTTCCTTCCTTCCTTCCTTCCTGGGCAACTGGCCGGATCCACCAGGATGCGGTCATTATTTCGCCCTTTTGGGGATGCCAGGAAATCGGAGTCCGTGCCAAGCGGGCATTCCGACTCCTTGACAAAGCTGCCACTCCTGCCCACTTTGTTTATGGAGGGTTCCCCCCCCCCTTCCTGATCTCCTCTGTCAGTCAAGCCGGCTCTTTGCCTTTGGAAAGGGGAAGGAGACACGGAGGGCGCCTTGAACCCCACTCCCTTCTAGCACTGATGACGTTCCCTAGTTGGGTCACGAAATGTCTGCAAGGAAACAACCCAGATCAGAGAGCGCCAAGGACCCCGTAGTCTCTCCTCCTCCTTTTCATCCTTCTCTCCTCCTCTTCCTCCTCCTCCTCCTCTATGCAAACCCCCTTCCCTTCTAGCACTGATGGTGTTCCCTAGTTGGGTCACGAAACGTCTGCAAGGAAACCACCCAGCTCAGAGAGCACCCAGGACCGCCACCGTCCTTTTTCTTTTCTTTTCTTTTCTTTTCTTTTCTTTCTTTCTTTCTTTCTTTCTTTCTTTCTTTCTTTCTTTCTTTCTTTCTTTCTTTCTTTCT